>NW_020664488.1:931472-974740 GCF_002925995.2 Terrapene triunguis | reverse complement strand
TTCTTTCTTTCTTTCTTTCTTTCTTTCTTTCTTTCTTTCTTTCTTTCTTTCTTTCCAACAAGAACCCCTCCCACCCCCAAAATGCACTATACATTTCAGGAATCTTCTCTCCTCCAGTAAAATCTCTGAGCCCCGTTCTGCTCCAATTCTAGAGTAACTGAGCCCGGTGGAATAAGCGAGAGCTGAATTAGGCTCTCTGTTCCCATGGCACTGGAATGGTGAGATTAGAGTCCTGGTCACAGCAGCACACTGTAAGGAATGGGATCTTTCGGCCTGTGACTTAACTGTTATTGTTCTCTCGGGTACGCCCATACTGCAGGGGGGAGCCAGCCTCCCAGCCCAGACAGACAGACTCGTGCTAGCAGGGCTTGACCTAGCATGTTAAAAATAGCCGTGTGGATGTTGTAGTTGAGATCAGGGGGCTACCCAGAGTGTGCACCGGTGCCGCAACATCCACACTGCTCTTTTTAGCACACTAGCGTGAGCCCAGCTTTGTGGGTACATCTACGCTGGAGACGAGGTGATCGCTTCCAACTTGGGTAGATGTAAGCGTGCTAGCTGTGACTGAGCTAGCATGCTAAAAAGAGCAGTGTTGCCATGGTGGCGTGGGAGGCGGGATGAGCTAGCCACCCCGAGCATTATCCCATCTGAGACCCTTGGCATGGACCGGGAATCTAGCCTGGACCATCCCGCTGCCCACACCATCACGGCTGCATTGCTAGTTTTAGCATGCTAGCTCAACCAACGCTAGCGAGCATACGTCCACCCACGGTAGCAATTACACCTCCAGCTCACATGTGGACATACCCACAGACATGGCAAGATGAGGCGGGAGTGTGACAAAAGCCACCTGAAAGCAGAATGCTCCTAAAAGGGTTCTCTCCTTACGCATAACAGGAATCGCAGAGAAGTGGGCATTATCCAAACCTTCGCAGGGAGGTGAGTACGCAGTGCTCTGCTGCCGCTCCCACAACTTGCCTGCAACCTGCAGTGTATCGGGAGAAGAATGCAAGCACAGGAGCAGCTGGCTCACAACGCAGGTCTTCAAACAACTTCACAACTTCAAACAACTTCACTCCCTCACTAGAGAGGCTGTTACTAGCGCGGGTTGGAAAATATGCAGCAGACCCACTTTTCCCTTGGAACATGCTGTTTCTACTACACCAAAATATTTCACATCCTCGTACAGATTGTGATGAAACTGCATTTTGAAAAATAAAAATAGGAAAAAGCCTTTTTTACAGTGTTGGAACTTCCCCTTTTGATATTTCCAGAGCAAAAAGCTTCCGGTTTTTCATTTTGAAATGGTGTTAGTTTACATATTTTAAACAATAAAATACAATTAAGTAAAGGTCAAAATCAAAACAAAATGTTTTCATTGACCCCCAAATGGATTTTTTTTTTCAGAATTTTGTTTTGCAAAAAAAAATCATAATTTTGGACTTTCCCAAATTGGGATGAAAAAAATTTAACATCTGGAATTTTATTGTGGGATGGAAAACCATTTTTGGGCCAGCTCTAGCTGTTTGCATGCATGATTGCTTTGCTTGTCCCTGGGCTGACTGAGGAAAGTGCAGGTGAGGACTCAGTGAAGTGCTAACCTAGTCACCCATTAGGTTCTCCTCAATTACATGAAAAGTCAATGACCTGGTGCTTTAATGTCAATCATTTCCTCTCGGCCTGCCACAAAGAGAAAAAGGATTTAACCCTTTCCCTGGCTCATTGCCAAGTGCTTAGCTTGGGATGGGGTTATTGGCAGTAACAATGCTTGGGGTGCCTAGATACTGCAGGGAGACACACTCCAGAAATGATTATACTGAGAAAGCCTTTAGTATTTTCTATCAGGGAATCACCAAGCTTTTTACAGAGCAAATGAATTCATCCTCTCAACTCCCAGTGAGTAGGTATCAGACCCATTTTTCCAGAGGAAACTGAGGCTCAGAGAGGTGAATTGACTTGCCCCAGACTAGACAGCAGGTCAGTTGTAGAGGCAGGAGCAGAACCCAAACTTACTGGGCTTTGGCCACCAGATCATAGTGTGCCCTTCCCCGCCCCAAAAAAGAGGGAAGGGAAAAATACTTAAGAAAATAAAATTTTCATTTCCAATTTTATCATCAAAAAAATCCCTGAACAGTTTTGTACAAAACCATATCATACCATTTCGTTTCTTTTGAAATTTTTCTCAAATATTAAAATGTAATTTTTGAGTCACGTGAATCACTTATGTGCCACGTGATCCTTAGCCTCTCCAAAGAGACAGCCAAAAAGAGAAGCAATGACCAGGATGGCTATCCACTACGACCTGGGCTGAAATCCACCAATTCAATTCATGCTGGCCACCAAACAGGAACAATTTGGTGCTGCTGTCTCAGTCTGGATTCAAATCAATGCCTTAGAGGTAGAATGTTCCATAAAATCAAGATCACGTCCTTTCTCCAGGGCCATCCAGTCAGTCCAATTTAGTCCCTTTTAGAAAAGAAAATTTAAAGCATCCTTTCATCATGCAATCTCGTGTTTTAAAAACTGACTAATCTGGGGACACACACAAAACAATGGCTTGTGCTCCCCCTGCCGTTTCAGCAGCAACAGCAGGCAATGATCACAGTACCTAGAACTGTGCTGATCAGTTCAGGTTGCTGGCTTGATGATTAGGTGCTGTGTAAGCTGAAGTTGTTAACTAACAAACAGCCATAGCAACATCAGGTGTTTTCAGCACCCAGGCAGGACGGAGGGAATCAATGTCTGCTAAAAACAGAAAGGGATTATTACGTTGGTAGTGGGGGAAAAGAGCCATTCAGCATTCCTCCAGGTTTTTGATCACTCCAACCCAACATATTTGCCATCGGGTGCTTGCCATGATACCAGCTTTGAACCTGCTCCTGCAAACACGTAGAACCTGGTTCAGAGCCTGGTGAAGTGAATGGGAAGTCATCAACAGTCTTTCATTCGGGACCCTTTATGATGATGATGGTTTATTGTGGTAGTGCCTAGGGGCTGACAAACAAGAGGCCCCTATTATGCTAATCACTGTACAAACACAAACCCTGCCTCAAAGAACTTTCAGTCTCAACAGATAAGGAAGACAAAGGGCAGGGGAAAGGGAAATAGCAGACAAGGCCCTTAAGCATGGGTGTAGCTTTACTCACCCGAGTAGACCCACAGAAGCCAGTGAGACTACTGATGTGAATAAAGTTATGCAGGTGCTAAGGCGATACAGGTTCTGGCCCTCCGTGTGTATGAGTGAGACTTCCCTCTAGTGGCTAGGCCACATACAAGATTCAGGACCAGTGCAAGCAAAAGAAGCTGTTCTTTAGTTCCAATAGGAGAGACGTGTTGTTTTGAAGCTGAACGACTAGGGTTCTAATCCCACCTCTTCAAGTGTGTGTGTGACAGCAACCCAGGTCCAGATCCACAAAGGTATGTAAGCTCCTAACGTCCATGGAAATCAGCAGAAGTTAGGAGCCTAAACACCTTTGTGGATCTGGACCCAAGTCTGTTGTCTGCAGGCATGGATCTGTTACAGTACAACCGCTTTCCCCTCACGCACACGCACCTGCTAGGAACACAGTTTCCAAGCTCCTAAAAAGGAATTACCAACAATAGGAAGGAAAGACATCAATCAGAAGCCATGACAAGTTCTTGGCAGCATCCCTTTAAAAATGTGTGTTATAAATAGAATGTATTTATATACAGATTTGGTTCAGTATCAGCATTTATTGTCCCTCTAGTTAAATATTGACCTGTACAAATATTTGCATCTCTGATCATTCAGTCTTGATATTGACCTCAACTGAAGTCAGTTTCTGTTTGTTGCCTCATTTGTTCTAGAACTCTCTGAGTATAAGAATTAGCGATAGCACAGGCAGCCTAGCCTACCAGGAGAAAAGTCTGAGATTCTTCCTTTCAAGCAACTCCGCACACACAAACAGAGGGCCAAATACTCAGCCAGTGTATATCATCATAGCTCCAAGGCAATCAATGCGCCCAGATCCCCAGCTGGTGTAAATTGGCTACAGTTCCATTGAAGTTAATGGGTCAAATTCTCAGCTGGCATAAATCAGCGTCTCTCCACTACAACCTCCACTTAGTATCAACCCCAGCCAGCTAGCACAACTTTACAGGTGTTAAACTGTGTCTACACTATGTGCTAACTGGGGATTCCAGTGGGGTTACTTACCTCAGGGTTGCTAACTCGATATAAAAAAATCACATTGTTCCCTAGTCTACACAAGGCCCCTGGGGTGATGACCACACTAAAGCTTTCTACCTTGAGTTAATGGATTGCCACTTAACTGGAGGTAGCCAACATGGTTGTAAACCCCAGGATGGGCACCTTACAAAGGTTTGTTCCAGGTTTGGGAGTTAGGAGTCTAAATACCTTTGAAGATCTGGGTCAAAGTTTCAGGGTAAACCCCACACATTTATGTCCTGCAACAAAGTTTATGGAACATCTGCAAAGGCATTAGCTCCCCTGATTTAGTTGGCGATGGTAGACAACTCGTGCATGCAGACCCAGAGAGCCTGAAAAACCCCCTCAAAAGCCTGAAGTCGGGCAGAGGTGTTCAGCTTTTGTAGGCAGGATGGGGGAAATTTCCTAACGAATGCTATTTTTCAGAAATCCGTTGCTAGCTACGATGAGGCTGGTGCACAGAGAAGACCCAGTTCAAATCCAAGCTCTGACCCTAGGTCCAAGCTCCAGCGTCTGCCAAACAGAAAATGAGAGGACATATTTGACTGGGGCTTTGAGAAAGGGAGCAGAAACAACCGTGAATCCATAACTGGCTTGTTAAGACCTCCCTTAGCAGCCCGACAGGCCCTCGGCTTGGATCGAGCTCTTGTTCTGTGTTACACGTGGCTGTACTACACCTGGGCTGTTGCCACTGATGGAGTCTGTATCTATGGAAAACAACCTAGTCTTCTTAATGAAGTATTCCAGATAAGTGACCGGACTGAGGGGCACCTCCTATCAGACATTAGCACAACTGCAGACTCCGCTATCCCCAAGTTGAAGAGGACTCCCTACTTGTCCAACATTATTCAATCTAGGCCAAAAGGGACTTCTGTGACTATCTACTCTGACCTCTTGTGTAGCCCAGGCCCTGGGGCTCTCCTGAATTAACTCCTGCTGAAACTAGAGCAATCTTTTAATGCAGGGTTTGTTAAGCAACCTGTTTTCCCCATCCTTATGATTCTTGGACATCTCCAGGGCTGGCTATTTGGGCCATTTCTTAGCAGCAACCCTGCTCCGAATCTGTTATTGCCCTGATCTACAGTATCTTCTCTCATCTCACTGTGGAAGATATCTCTCCCTGACACACACGGCACGACTGCGAATGCTTCTGGCTGGTCCTCCAGAGCTAACAAACAACACTTCTCATGCAGAATAGACAGCTGAGGGAGTTGGCAGACAGGCGGTGAAGCCTTCTCAGAATTCATCGCTCCCCAGGCTAAGCCCCTCAGAAGGAACCATAGCGTTAACCTGGGTCAATACTTGGATCCCCAGGAGGCCTGCATTTGGGAAGACAGGAAATCACAGCTCAGACTTTCCAAAGGAATCGTTTCCAATGTAAGTTCAGGCTCTTGTAATCTCTTAGCTAATATAGGTCACTATGGGCCTGATCCCCAGCCTACCCAAGTCAGCTGGCATCTTCCTTGCCCCAAGCCCTGGCAGAGCGCACATTAGCAGAGCATTGGTGTAGATGCACTGAGCTGCATGGGGTCAAAGCCTTCGATGCCGTCAATCACCTGTGACAGGGACCACTAAAGCACTGCAGCCAGCTGGAGCTTACCACGCTTCTGTTATTAGTTATTTTTCAGCCCCCACCGAGACCAGGGCCCCATCATGCTGGGGGCTGTACGCACATACCGTGACAGATAGCTCCTGCCCGCAAGAGCTTAGTCTAAACAGACAGACCAAGGCTGGGCAGAGAACCAAAACATACAGAAACTTGCCCAAGAGCACAGCCCAGAACAGAACCCCAGAATGTCTCCTGACATCCCAGCCAGTGGCCTGCCCACTAGACTACACTGCCTCTGCTCCAGTAGGGCTGCCTTGTTAGAAACATATTTACTTTTTTAAAACCAGTTTTGAAAGGCAGGTTTCAGTGGGAGCCATGTAGCATGTCCTTCCACTCTGAAAAGTAGTTCCTGGTGGAAGGATGAATCTAATATAAACAGTAGGTGGGGGAAGCTCACTGGGAGGTCAGATTCTGATCTCAGACCAAATATGGATTAACTTCCCTGGATTCACACTGGTGTAACTGAGACCAGACTCTGCCCCTGCCCCTTCTCGACAGCTGTCACCATATCTACTGCACTGCATTTTCTGTCTGAACTTTCTCCCTCCTTTAGCTCCTCCAGGTCCCTGAGCTCCTACAGCCCCTTGTCTCCTCCACTCCATGAGCCTGGTTGCCTTTTTCAGGCATGATTAGTGGCCCAACAGCCTCTGCCAACTCCCACTTTGCAAACTGGGAGTACGAACAAAATTCCATAGCTGCCGACTAGTATTTGCATTGGAAAGGTGGCCTGAAAGGGGCCAGAAAAGGAAGGTTCCTGGGTCGATGGAAGGGGAGGGGAGAGGGAGTTTAAAACTGCCACATCTCAAGCCTTCTTCTGCTTCCTCCTGTCAACCCGCAGCTACAGCTTGATCTGAAGTCCACTGAAATCAACAGAAAGGCTCCCGTGGACTTCAGTGAGCGTTGGAGCCAGGCCTGTAGTGAATTATGGTAAGAGCCTTAATGCAGCCTAGTTCATCCTCCTGTCACGTGCTCCTGCAGTGCTGTAGCCAGCCTGCAGGGAAAGGCAGAGGTTTCCCTATGAAACATTGTTGCAAGGGGAATGCTAAGACAGAGCAGGAATTCACGGCTTTTCTTATGAAGCAGATGCTGGAGCTTTCAGGAACTTCTCGTGCTCTCCATGCTTTTCCTGTGGCACTGGGAGCCCTCAAGGTGGGGGACAGCAGAACTGCACCAGCCCCTCTGTGCATGGGGCTGTCCACGCCTACAGAAGGAGAGCCAAGTTTGCCGCATACCAATTGGACAAGTGTATATGGCTTGCAGTCCACAGTTTGGCTTGGTGATATTTGAATATGAATAAACTACATTCATTGTGCTGAATGAACAGAAGCGCGATTCCTTCCCCATGGAAATCACGCCTCCTCTCCTCCTTCCTGTAAGGGCTGGTTCAGATCTGAACTCATGGGTCTGATTCCCCTTTTGTTTAAATCCAACCCTTTCACGGAATTTACACCTGATTATAGCTGGTTGGGAATTTCCGACAAAAGTTTTTTGTTTAAAAAAAACCAACGTCCCAATTTGTGGAAACTGAACCATTTTGCAGGAAAGGGTCAGCTCTGACTAATGTTTCCACTTGAAAAGTTTCAAAGTTGTCAACATTTGCTGTTTTGCCATTTTTTAAACAAATCATTTCACTTTCCCAGTTCAAAACGACTTCACTTTCAAATTTTAGCTAAGAATAGTACCAAAAAAAGTTAAATGATTGGAAGCAAAATGAAACGTTTTGAAATTATCAGAATGAAACACTTCAATTGACCTGAACCAATTTTTTTTAAGATTTTTCAGTTCATTAAAGCTTTCAAACTTTTGACTTTTCCCTCCACAGGAAATGTTTCCAAAATCTTGAAAACATTTGCAGGATGGGAAAAACATTTTCCGCCAACCTTTGCTCCTGAGCTACACCAGCATGAGAGGAGAATAAGGCCCACAAACATTTGCCCAGTACAGCAAAATAAAAAGCAAATCTCAATTTGTGTTGGCAGATAACAGGCAGGCTGGTTCTCCCATCCCTTCCCAGGTCTTTGTTTCCATCTCTGCACAGTCAGGATCTGCTCCAGCATATATGGGAAGCGCAAGAGCTCACAAGGGCTGCCAGCACCACACAACGTATGAAATTTACCCATCTATGGCATATCATGGTAACAGCATGCACACACCGATCTCAGATGCATGCATGTTTCTACAGCACAGTCAGGCCTAGTGCGACCTACATCCCTGCTTTCTCAGCCAGTGAGCACATGCAGAGCAGGGCCGGCTCTAGGCACCAGCAAACCAAGCACGTGCTTGGGGCAGCACATTTTCAAGGGCAGCATTCTGGCCATTTTTTTTGTGCTTCTGGCAGCAAACGCCTAGAGCCGGCCCTGGCAGCAGCAGCGCATCGTGTATGGGGGGCGCCCTGTAGGCACTGCGGTTCGTGCCACAGGGGAGCAGTGCCCACACCTTGTGGCTGGGCCGGGCAGGCTTCGAGCGGGGGACACTCAGGCTGGGGGACACCCCATGGGGCACACGGAGCCGCCTGCAGGTGCCGCAGGGCGGCTGCCCCCAGCGCTGCAGCCGGGGCTGGGCGAAGCGGCCCAAGCCGCCCAGGGACTGTGGCAGGGCGGCCAGAAGCAGCAGCGGGGCCATAGAGGGTGGGGCACTGTCATGTGGGGCCTGTGTCCTGCTCTCCGGGGCTCCGCTGCCTCTGGGGCCACCCTGCCCCGGCTCCTCAGCCCTCTGCCGGGGCGGTTCCCCGACTCTGCCCTCCCGGGTCCCGGCCGGTCCTGGAGGCGGGAGCCCTGGATGGCGGGACCCTGGGCTGAGGTGCGGCCCGGAAGCCCCGCTGCTTACCCTGACCCTGCCAGCGCCGGACCGGCTGGAGGTGAGGGGGGAGCGGGCAGAGTCATCACTGGTGGGGGGGGAGCCCAGGGCTGGGGTGGCAGGGGGTGGGGGGGGGAAGAGAGAGCCCAGGACTGGGGCAGCAGGGGGTGTGGGGGGGGAGAGAGAGCCCAGGGCTGGGGTGGCAGGGGGGGAAGAGAGAACCCAGGGCTGGGGTGGGGGGCAGCCAAAAATTTTTTTGCTTGGGGCGGCCAAAAACCTAGAGCCGGCCCTGATGCAGAGTCACACACATTTCGATCAATAGTGCCAAGTACATTAGCAGATTAAATGGCATTTATAAATAAATGACCGAGACATCGATCCTGTGGAAATGACTCCCACTGACCAAATTCTGCTCCTATTTACACAGGTGCAAATCTGTGATTCCAATGGGAGCGCTGGGGCTAAGCTACCCACCCAGTACTAGTGGAGTACTTAGGTGTAACTAAAGGCAGCATTTGGCCCTTACAAATCATTATGAATCACTAGTTTATCTAGCTAATGAGCGTAAATCTAATTTTCCGTTGCCTCAGCAAATGGCCACATTATGTCATGATGTGGCAATGCAATGGTACCACAAATTGATGCAACGCTGAGACATCAAGACCGCTGAACTAAACCGGTGACTCTTCAACTGCCCTTCAAGCCAGACAGAACCTTGAAAATGGAGCTGTCCCATTAATTAACTTCATCCACAGCCTCATCCTACTGCCCTGTACAATGTGTGGTGGCATAATGGTCTGTATAACATGCATTCGTTTATGAGGATTATTTTTTGTATTACCATAGCACCGATGGGACCCAGTCCACACACCCACCTGTGCTGGGTGCTGTACAAACACAGGACAAAAGAAATTGGTCCTTATCCCAGAAAGCCTGCAATCTATTCCTTACTAAAATACAGTCCCGAGAACCAGCCCTTAAGAGCAGAGGTGGTTGGAGCTGTCAAACCCCATGAAAAGCCAGCAGTGCACAGCACACTTAATGTAGATACCGGGGGGAGAAGACTACAAAATGGTTAGTGAAAGCTAGGACAGGATCAAGTGGTTAAAGCCAAACTTGCCTCATTATTTACAGTGGTAAGAACCAGCCAGCTCCCTGTGCGCTGAAGTCATCGGCTGATCAGCGACACCTTGTACATGGCTTTTGTGAAAAGGGCTTGGGAAAGCCCATTATCAGGTGCCTTGATCTGGAGTGCCAATAATGGCTCAGTCCGCCAGCCAAGGAAAGAACCTGAGAACATCTTGTTCCAGCGCCATTTCATTTCCTTGAACTCCTTCCTGCTACCTCATCTGCTCCCTTCTGTCCCACATTTCACAACCCCAGGCCTCCTTGTGGAGTGGAAGGGGCGCGCTCTGAGCAGTGGGGGAAGCAAGTGAGACTCAGGATGGATCAGAAAAGGGGAGCTCAGATCAGCTTAGGTGGGGCCAAAGGGAGCTCCAAGCACTGCAGTGGTAGGGGCCACACCGAGGGAGATTGGAGCATCAGATAGACAGGACCCAGGAGCAAGCTTCCCACTAGAGCTGGGTGAATTTTTTTCAACAAATTGGGTTTTTTTAAGGCAAAAAATACATTTTCTGGGGTCCAAAACTATTTGCTGAATTCAGGTGAAATTCAACAAATAGTTTTGGTTGGGGGGAAAAAAATCGCAGAGTCAAAGCATTTTGTATTGACTTTTCAATTCAGAATGCTGTTTTGATTTTAAATTTGGCCAGTTTTAAAAGGGGAAAAAAGGCATACAATGTCCAAAACAAAGCAGAAAACTCGAAGAAATTTCCTCTCAGGGCTTCTTGAAAAATTTCGCTCGACTCAAAACGAATTTTTTTCAATTTGACAAAAAAAAAAAAAAAAAAGATTTTTTTTCTTCCAATTGAACCAGATTTCCAGTTGTTTCTTTTCATTTCATCCCCTGAACCAAAAAATCCATCACTTGCTCAGCCCTACTTCCCACGGTGTCACTAGGGGATATCTCAGAGCACTGGGGGCCTTCTCCTTTATTCCCCTTTGTATCCCACGACCCACATCGCAGCGTCCTTCTCTCACACAGGGCATGGGGCCCTTTCCATTGACTTCAACAGGGGTCAGCTCAGGCGCCCAGAGAGCTGCTCAAGGCCATCCGTGCATGACTGCAGAGCAAACGGAGGTGCTGACTTCCCCTTGAGAGTGAGAATGGTCCCCACATACCACAGCCAGCCTGGGTGAAGCACCCAACCACACCCACACACATCAGGGGCTTGCTGTTACCCCACTGCTGTTGTTTGGTGCTGTACATTTCACTGCATGTATTTCTAGCTCCGGAGAAATGATTACTGAGGGAGATCATCAAACCCAACCTCTGGTCTCCTACTGCCTCGTTCAATCATGATCAGCGCACTGGGTACTATACACCCACGGACCCCACTCTGCCAGAGCAGCCCAAAGCTCCCAGCATGCGATAAATGGGCACAGATGCTATCGGAGTCATCTGACAGCAGGCATGCCACGGCATGTGCTAACAGCAGGGAAGAGGTTAATAAGACAGGCGCGTCTCTCATAGGATACGTCTACACAGCAGCTGAGAGGTAAATTCCAGTGGGAGTAGCTCAAGCTACTGCCTACAAGTAGCAGTGTGCGTGTGGTGGCACCAGCTACCTACCCAAGCACAATCCTGTCCAAGCCCACCCCCCAAGTACATACTGCCACACTGCTATACTTAGGCACTTGCTAAACAGAGCTAGCGCGTGTCCGTCTACCTGAGCTGGAATTTACACCTCACAGCTGCTATGTAGACATTGAGCCTTTGCCATCACTTACACAGATGTAAATCCAGAGTGACACTAGTTACTCTGACACTGATGTCAGAGGAGTGATCCTGGACTTATACTGGGTGGAATCTGGCTCTTCAGCTGGGTGGCCAGCACAAGCCATTGAATTCCCTCGATCGTTACTATAATCCACTGGTAATTGCCACTAGCTTGGTACAATCTGAACCACTCTATTTTAACCCAGGGTCATTAACCCCTTCGTGCCCTCACTGGTGTCCCCTAGAACCTCCATCCAGGTGATCAGAGCCGTTAAGGCAGAGTAGGAAGAGGCACAGGACCCATCTGCTATTCAGCATGGAAGGCATTAAACTTCATCCTCACCTCCCATGGCTACATGTTCACTTCCTCCTGGAAGCTTTGCCTGAGTGTGGAAACCTGAGTCCTTTTCACATGATCTCATTCCCCTTGGCAGGGGCCCAGACACAGCTGATTTCACTGCAGGATCCGGGCAGGAGCAAGAAATTACATCAGGCCACAAGGAAATCAAAGTGGGGCTCCTTGTGCAATCAGAGGGCCCCATCCTGTTCCCATGCGAGGCAATGGCAAAACTCCTGACAAGGAGCAGGAGCAGGCCCAACATGTGACGGGGACAAAGGAAGAGGAAGGGGGCTGGGTGTCTTAGGGAATTGGCAAGGGATATGGAGCTTCTTACCTACCACTAGTTCAAACCCAGCCCAGGGTGGTGAAGATCACCAGCAGGTATCATCGGAGGTGTGTCAATGACCTACGTGACTGTGTCTCAGGCTGATTTCTGGTGGCTTGGTCTCTAGCCACATCACCAAACCACCATCCATCTTGCATTCTCAGCAGGGAGACCAAGGGTTGAAGAGACCGTGGGGACTAACCTCCCCTCTCACTCTTAAGGTATGTCTGCACTACAGTGTAAGCCCAGAATTCGAACTCAGGCTCAAGCCTAACTCTCCTTCCATCTACACACAAATTGTGCTAACCCAGGACTTCATGGGGGTGGAGGGTCTGAGCCTGAGACATGCCAGGACCCAGGGTTCAAGCCCTGTCACTTTGCAGTGTAGACACGGCCCTACTGGACTCGTGTGCTGGGAGCCTGCCATAAGTATTCCACAATCCCACGGGCTGACTCTCCTTGTCCTCTAGACAATCAAATTTTCCCACATTGCATCATGACCAAAGGGCTTAGAGTGGCCACATTTTGGGAAGGCGCTAAGAAGTCTGGGACATGGGTGGATGGACTCAGGCCCACATGATGCAATGTAGACGCTGGAACCCCAAGTTGGGACTTAGGATTCAACAATTCCTAACCTGTGGTTACAAATGAGTGTAGACACTCAAGCCCCAGGATAACAAACCCAGCGTCTGCTACTTGAGTTCTACTAACCCTGGACTTACATCGCAGTGTAGATGCATATAGAGATGGAAGAGGTGAGGCACTGAGTAGTGGAGCGGGGAGCTTGTTATGCTCTACCTGCCCTGAGGTGTAAACAGAGGTCTCCCGAATTGTCCGCCAAGCATCTGATCTGCATTGGCAGGTCATTTATGGTGTAAACCACAGCAAGGAGGAAAGGAAGGAGCAGGGCCAGCCAAAGCAGATTGCTAAGGGAGTGACCTGACCTGTCTACGTGTGGATTCCCAGGGCACTTGGAATGGGGAGTGCTTGCTGTTAATTACAAAGGCCCAGATATTGTGGGTGCTAGCTGCTGGGAAGGGGCAGTGGATTTTAAGGTCAGAGGGGACCTCCAGAACATCCAGTATGACTTGTCTATCAGTGGCCATTAACGCCACCCAAGCATATCAAGTCCAATGGCCAGAATTAGACCACAGTATCACAGCCCCCAGGAGACTCAATTATTTGGGGACACAGGCAGAGAATAGGAGGGACCGAGGTGCCCCAGCGCTCAAGACCCCTGCAGTGGCAGGGAATTGATCAAGTGAGATAAATGCAGCCGTTCTGCCAGCGCACGGATGGCTGGTGGGTGAGGGAAGAGCATGGCTGAGAGTGCTTTGTTGAGCCTTTCTTCCCCCACTGGCATAGGCTGCACACCACAGCTGGTGGGGTTGGGCATGGCCACGCCCCATTGTCCGCAGGCCACGCTTGGGGTTGCAGAAGAACTGGCTCTTCTCCACTAGTTCACAAGCCTGTTGTGTTGCTGCATGGGGGTAGGAGAGGGGCTCCCCGACTCTTCTTCCCCACGTGCTCTGTTGCACTGAGTACAGATGGGGGCTGTCACTAGAGATGGGCTCAAGCCGTGAGTTCTGAATGGGGATCTGGACCCTGAGCCAAGCTCACAGGAGCTCAGATCCGATGCTCTGGGCAGGGCCCATCACTCGTTGCCACCTTGCTGACAACTTGAACTGGTCGGAAAACGGCATTTCTTCCCCTCAAAAACATTCAAACAAAAGAAACGATTTTCATTGTTTGAAATTTTCCACCGACTTTTTTTATTTTTCCCCAACATGAATGTTTGATTTAAAACAAAGAGTTCCCCTTTGATTCTATCTGATTCAAGCTGAAATGAAAACTATCAGTTTTTCTTGTTTATATTTTGACCACCTTCTCCCTTTTCTCCCCCTTTTTTTGTTTAACTGAAAAAAGGCAAACAGGGGGAACAAAATAAGAACATCAAAAATGTTTTCGTTCAATTCAAATCAAATCAAAATGACTTTTTTTGTTTGAATTAAAAAAAAAAATCAGAAAATGTAGACCGATCCCAACATCTTTTGTGACAACTTCTATCTTGATCGAAAAGCTGTTTTTCAAGGACAAAACTTTCCGATGGAAAAAACTGGCCACAGCTAGAGAGATCATAATGCAGGAAAATTAGCTTCTGTCCCATGGCAGGAGAGAAGACATGAGGAAGACTAGCTTTGCATGCTCTGAGATGCCGTGTTAGCTATCGTCTTGGGTCTATTATTGCCCTGGTGACTCATTCACTGGGTGTAATCTTTTTAATAAACTCCCATCGAGTAGCTCAGAAAACCCCCTTCTCCTGAAGCAAGGATCTCCCAAACTCCCATTTATTCAGCTACTACCATGAGACAACTTTGAACTCTCTCTCTTCCTCATTTAGAACTAATAAACAGAAGTGTTTCTCCACACAGATGGCTGCCTCATGGGACATCCTGTCCTGGGAGATCCCAGAGCCTGATACCGAGGCTGGAGGATTTTATCACTAGGCTGAGAATTCATGCCCATGGCCCTTCTCTCCACATACACAGTATCACATGGTTAACTAGGAATTTGTAGATCCAGGTACTTCTCTGGCCCTCATAAGGCCATAGTGTCTGAGCAACTAACACGCATTAATGGTTTTTATCTTCAAAACATCCCTTTGATGAAGGGAAGCATGATCCCTGTTTTATAGATGGGGAAACCGAGGCCCGTGGAGCTGAAGTGATGAGTCCAAAGTCACACTGGAACTGAACCCACAGCTTCTATATGCTAGTGTGGTGCCCCATCCACTAGGCCACCCTTTCTGCCTCTCACATACCTCTGGATCATTGGGGAAGAGACATTAGGTATAAAAAATCCACCCATGGCAGTGAATCAGAGCCTGGGTCTACAGACTCGGGCTCACGCTTTGGCACTACAATTAGCAGTGTAGATGTTCGCATTTGGGCTGGAGGTTGGGCTCTGAAACCTGGGGGAGGGGTCTCAGAGCCTGAAGTCCAGTCTGAGCGGGAACACCTACAAACCTGGACTCTACGATGGGTTTTTTTTTGCAGTGTAGATGTATCCACTGGGTTTGATTGCCCAGGTGTCTGACCCAGCATGGGAAATCCGATGTTTCCGTTAAAGCGGAGACAGGAATATAGGCTAAATGGTCCAAGATTCATATTGTTCTGCAGCATCCCGGATGGCTGGCAGAACTGAGATTTTATTGGCTAGAGCCCCACAGTGACAGAAACAGTCAGGAGCAAGATGTTGTGAAAGGGGACGTGGCAGCCATTCTGCACTGCTCAGCCACCACTGATACCAGATGCTGCTGAGGAGAGAGGGTGATGAGAGTCAATTTAAAACAAGCCAGAGACGCTAGCTCTGTTTGCCTTGGTGGTTCATTGGTAGCTCCCTTGATTAGTAACCTTGAGTCCAGCTGGCTAATCATCCTAATGCTTGGGTTATGACCACTTAATGAACAGCAATGTGGGGAGGGAGGGAAGCAAACTCCTCACTTGATTGAGATCAAAGAACAAACTAATCAAGAGCTGATGCCTGTGTTTGCCAGCCTGGCTTTAAAAGAGGCTCCCAATTGTGCAATGCCGGACCTGGAATAACAGACAGGCTGGACAGGAGCTGCCACCACTATAGACAGCAGGCAGAGCTACTTCACTCACGTACCAGCCCACAAAATTCCTCCCCTCCTCCAGCCAACCTGAGCCTCCTCCTACAAAGGGCCCCTTTTGGCTCTGAAAAGCCCCTGGGATGCCTCCTAGATCCAGGATCAGCTTGGTCTTTATAGCTCTATGCATCTGCTGCTATTGCCCCTTGGGACCCTGCCCTGACCATGGCTGAGTGCCTATGAAAACCAAAGGCCACAGGGGTGGGGGGTACAGTCATAGCCTGTCTTCTGCTCAATGAAACTGATGAACTCTTGGCTGGCTCTTGGCAGCAAGTGAGCCAGGCTGGGAAATCTGAAGTCAGCCCAGCTGGCTCTGGTTTGGCTTGTGGCATCAGGGTGGCACCATCCCTGTCCTGACAAGCTACAGGGCACCGAGCGGAAAAGCAGAGGGCTAACAAGGTGCCATGTATGCACATTCATGTGGCTCCTGGGGGCTTGAAACTACAGGGCACCCCAACTCCCAGCAGAACTGCATTCTCACAAGCTGACTGACTCTGACTTCCCAGGATGGGGTAGGCTGGAGGTGGACTCTCTGAGGGCACTCCCTCGAAATGGACATGGGAGGTAACTAGGGCACTGTAACATAGCCTGCTGAAGTCAACAGGCATCTTTCCACTGACTTCAACAGGCATTGGATCAAGCCTACAGTCGGCAAACCCCAGAGTCTTGGGAAACGTGGGGTCTTGGAAGTGTGGTGTTAAAACTGGGATCGGTCACTTTAAATTCTCTGGGGTTTTCTTGGTCCTGCTTGTGGGCAGGTGACTCTGTAAGGACGTACGTGATCAGAATCAGCCAGTCCAGAGCAAGGACAGATGAGTTATGCCTCTCTGCCTTAGGGGAGCAGCCTGCTTTGTGTCTCGCTGGTTTTTTGGGGGGAGGGGGTGTTGGGAGATTGTGTTACCATTCTGAATTCTAAGAAATAAAGCAGTGTTAGGTTCCAATCTTCCAGCAAGAGTACTTCTGTTTTTATCGAACTTCCTTGTGTGTATGCCATGAATATCACAGGAAGCCCATGCTTCGTCCTTACTCAGGAAAGTGCCAAAAGGTGTTCTGTATACAGGTATCAAGCGCCAGCCCACAGAGGGTAGGAGGGCATACGTTCCCTGGCTAGGACATTAATGATGTTTAGTGCCAGGGAACAGATAGATGAGAGGGGAATGCTGTGTGTGGGAGAGAGGTTTCCCTGAATTCCTCCACTACAGCAAATCAATCACTGCCAATATCCCGCCTCCTTCTCAGGACCTGCATTGGAAGATCGTGCCAGAAGGAATCAGCCCCAGAGAGCCCATATCAAAAGGAGAAGTGGCACTTACACTGGTGCAGATCTGGAGCAGCTCCTGAAACCAAGGGTATGTCTAAACTTGGAGCTGGGGTGTGATACCCGGCTCATGGAGACATACCCGCGCTAGCTTTGACTGAGTGCAGCTGTGGTGGTGCAAGCAGCATGAGGAGCTGTCCGCCCAGAGTATGTGCCTTGTCTTTTGGACAGGACAGTACTCTGGGCAGCTAGCCCCTGATGCTGTTTGCACTACTGCAGCTATGTTGCTATTTTTAGAATGGTAGATCGATAAGAGCTGGCGTAGGTATGTCTCCTCGAGCTGGAATCACCCCCTAGCTCACAGTGTCAGCAAACCCTAAGAGACATCAGTGGGAGAAGTGAAACTGAAAATCAGAGCACTAATTTGGGTGCCCAACTATGGATCAAGGAGCCTAAAGTAGGACCTCATTTTGTAAAGTCTTCGTCTCTGGCCTCACATTGACTGAGATGAGAACCTGCCCCAGAACCATGATGGGCCTTGTGCTTCGCATCCTTGTTCGGTTCTTGAACGCAAGAGCTTGCCCCAGGAGCCCCTGGTCTTTTCTTTTCTCAATTCATGAAACCCTTCGGAATGAGCACTGCTATATGCACATGTCCCTGCTGACATCCCCGAGCTGTGAGGGGAGAAGGCTAACCCCCGCCTGCACATCCCCGAGCCTGGATTTCCTCAGCTTACACCTAGGGTGGGGCTTCCTTCTCCTGAACTTGGAGCTGGCGAAACTGACCGGAGGCAGCACAGTCACAGCCCTGCCTCCTCTCAACATGCCTCAGATTTAATCCAAGGGGCTTCCCCACGCTACACCCACCTGTCTCTCCCATTAGAGGTCCTCTAGTTCACTGGAAGCTATTGGAATCATTGGGTAAAGTGCGATGTCTGGTACTATGCAGGATCAGATGTAACAGTACAGATCAGAGATGGAGCTAACCCAGAATGAAGCCTAAACCAACTCCCCCTCCACGGACTGAAGGGGACATGCACAAAACCAAGATCCAAACTTCTTAGCCCATTGCTATCAAGACCCCCAAACTGGAACCCTGAATCATGAACCCATCTCCCCACCAGATCCATTTACCGTGGGATCTGAACTGCATGGCCCAAGCCCGTCCCTGTAAAAGTCAAAAAAGTTCTTCAAGGAAGGGAAAGGCAGAAATCGCCGTGTGTGTAGCAGTGAAAAGCTATGATTTCATGGGTGAAATTCTGTTCTCATTGCAGACAATGCCAAAACTCCCATTGGACGGCAGTTGGGACAGGAGTCCCAACAAGCAACCAAACAACTTTCCCTAGAACTCTGTGGGGAGATAAAGGGCAGTTCACTCATTCTCCCCAGCACAGCAATCCCGTCTGCTTTGACCGGGGAGTGGGGGGCAACAAAACAAGTGGGGGAGTGGGGAGAATGACTAGAATGTGACACCCCCCCCCATATTCGAAGTGTGTGCACGCATGTGCATGCGCATTGTATGGGAGAGGAGTGGGTAGAGTGGCGGGGTGTGTGATGCATACGCTGTGTCTGGGAGAGGTGTGTGTATGCATGTGTATTGTGGGTGGGAGGTGAGGGTGGGAGTGTGTGCGCACGCATGCATGTGTGTTGTGTGTGGGGGGTATGCGTGTGCAAATCCTCAGCAGGCAGAGCACTAAGGAAAGCGTGTGTCGTAGCTAACAACCAGCCAGGGTGTTGGCTCTGAAGTACTCTCCAGCTGTCTGTGGGAGTCTCGGGGTCACCAGGGGAGCCCCTTGCCTCAGATTAACTCCCCGGGAGTTTGCTGAGGGATATCACAGAGTCTGGGCTGACTCAGCACTCGGAGCAGCCAGTGGTTCTGTTTGCAGTTGGAAGAGCAGGGGCAGCCCAGGATCTAGCGGGACCCAGCCTGCTGCAGAGGTGTGGTGGAGGGATGGGGATAGCACCTCCCCGTGGTTCTGCTCCTGGAGCGGGAGACGGGGCCAGCCTGGCATCCCCCTGCCGTCTCAGTGCTAGACCATGTCTTCCTGCCCATTTGTGCAGTGTCCTGATGCCTGCCCAGGGCATCCCCAAGCCAAAGAAGGAGACAGGGCCACCCCACGACAACCCCTCTTGTCCTGTTGCTGAGGGATGATGTTGCTTCCCCACCCATCCCATTGCCAGAGTGGGAGATCAGACCAACTTGCTGTGTCCCCCTCTGGTCCCACTGCTGGAGGGGGACACGGAGCAGCATCCCCACCCCGATCCTGCTGCTGGAGGGTGACAGCAGGCCAGCCTGCAAATTGCTGAGTCCATTTGTAACCTAACCCAACCATTTGAGGGAATTGCATCAGTAACCCTCGGGGGTGGGGGGGGGGGGAATCAACCCCATGGCTGGCACCCCTGGCCTCTGCCCTCTGTGCTCCCAGCTATGCTGGGGTCTAAACGGCTCCATAGATGCACCTTTTGCTTTCTGGCCTCTAGCCCATTGCTATGGCACACGTTCTACTGCTGGTGGCAGTAGAAGTGGTATGGAAAGCTGGAGCCTCCACCACCAACCTTCCCTCCTGTGCCCACTGAATTGTCTCACACTTCCCCAGCCCCACCCTCGCCAGGGGCTCTAAAGACAGAGGGAGGTGGGGCTGGATTGTTGGCTGGTTGGCAGAGTAGAGACCCAATGGATGGGCTGCATGCCACTCCCACCTGGACAGCAGAAGAATCACTGGCACAGTGCAAGGGCCAGCAGCAGAACACGCAAAGCCACCCAGGGAAAAGGCTGCAGGGAAGGGTCCCTCTCACTAGACTTTAAAAACAGAGTTCCCAGAGCACCAGGTCACAGCAAAGAGGCCGTGAGTGGTGTCCACTCCTCCTAGCAACTTCCTGTCATACTCTTTTCTAATGCCAGCAGCCCTGAGCTAGCAGATCCCCAGACAGAATTCTGGCATGACCCGGAGGTGAGAATCAGAACTTCTCGGGGGATCGCTTGACCCAGAATTATTTTAATTGGTGGTTCTCCCTTCTCTGCCCACAGAAAGTCAGGTCCAGGGCAATGGCGCACCACGCCCTGTTCTAAAAGAACCACGATCGCCCTCCAAATCCAGGAAGAGCTTTCCTGCTCCCCTCCCGCCACCCACTTCCCAGGGCCCAGCACACAGACCCATTCTAGTTCCCAGTGCCTGCAACAAGATGGCGCTGGGAAGGCGCGCACCCAGGGTTAATCATTAGCCAGCTTAGCACTCTGACTTAGCAAGACACCACAGAGCAACGCCAACCTCCTCGCTTTCTGCACCACTTCTGAGAGCAACCAGGAAGGCTGCTCTAGGGAATGGCAGCAAATCACTAACAGGAGACACGGCTCCAAGAAGTGACCCATCCAAGCCTCAAAACCATGAGCCAAAGTCATTCAGATCCCAGAGTTCCTTTCACCTTCCCATGAAGACTCATTCTTTAGGGACAACTTGACCCTTGGTAGAACCCCACCAATATCAGGGAAGTTACACCAGGGGAGACTTGCCCCACTGAGTTTCACTTCTTTTCAAGAACTCCTTGAAGGAGCATTTCCAAAACTCTCACTCATTTCCACTTGGATTGGACAGGGGGAAGAAAGGGTGATGCTAACCTGCCTTAAAGGCAGGTGAAGGAACTGCTGGCCGCTGGGAATCCTGCATTTCATCTCAAAAGAGCAAGGCAGCAATACAATGACCGTTGTAAAATGGTTCCCTAGCTTGCGGCAGGACACTGCCCGTATTTCACAACCGGCCCCGCAATTAGAGCGAGAGGGGTTGCTGCTCCCAGAGCTTTTCAGCAATCTTCTCTGTCTGGGATCTTTGCTTGTGACTCTGGGGAGGGGGGCTGGAGGCTGATTTCCAGGCAGCTTATCCACTGCTTTATCTCTGGCCTTGCTGTTCACAGAGGGAAGCAGCAGCCCTGGGGAATTTCAAGGAGAATTCCATTCTTGTCTCCACTAGTGTGATTTGAAAAATAGGAGCCTGAACTACAGGAAAGTATCCATTCCTGGAGCCTTTCCTTAGTGATCGTCTCTGTTTTACAAAAGGGACTCTCCTACTGCTCCTCCAAGATGAAAATCAAACTTCAACAAACTCCTATAGAACTTAAATCTTTCCACACTGGCTTCTTCCTAGCACGGAACAAATGACTGGAACTACGTTCCAGAGGATTGTTCACAACCCATTTGTTTCACACCTGGCAGAAAACACTTTCTAAAATTCCTCCAAACAAAACAAAATCCCACTGCAATTTTTTTCCCTTTAAAAATCAGATCCAGACCTTTATCATCTAGTGACCAATGGATTCTTTCTGTCGAAAGTACATGCTTTGAAATCTTTCCAGTCTAGCACCCACAGAAGGGGAATTTTCATAACTATACCCTGATGGGCCAGATCCTCATCTGGTGTATATCAGGGCAGTTCCGTGGACTTCAATGGAGCTACACCAATTTGCACCAGCTGAGGATCCGGCCTTTTGTTTCCCCATGCTAGGCTTGTTTTGCAAGCTGCAATTTCTGGGGAAGGGCTGTGTTCATTGGCAGTATTCTGATCTGGCTTTTCTCTTAACATTTATAGCACCAATTTAAAAAAAAAAAAAAAAACAAAAAAATGTTAAATAATGAAAACCAACCTCTGAAAATCAACAGCCAGTACCTCATTATTCCACATCAATAAGGATACTGAGGTGTGAGGAGAGCTGTTAAGGCTTTCGCTTACCTGCGCCAGCTCATGTTGGTTTTCCAAGATCCTTATAGCAGGTTTGATGTCTTCAAAGACCGAGGTGTCTTCAGCAGACTCCCCAGACATTGTGACTGGTTTTAACTGCGTAAACACCGTACTTTCTTCAAGATTTGGGGTGCTCAGAACCAGCCCACTGCTGCTCATCCCTCCTGCAGTCCCCTTTCCCCCCCTTCTTAGCGTGTTACAAACCAAAAACTAAAAAGAAAAAAAATAGTTTTGGACAAAGCTGGAAGGGATTCAAGAACTCGGAAGCAAGCCCGTTGCTAATCCTTAGGAATCCAGGTGCACTGTAGCCTTAAGAAGTCTGATCTGTTACAGAAAAGTCTTACCTGTCCTGAAGTAGGAGGCACACTAACCTGGCAAACTTCAGTGACAGGCCGGCTGAGCCAATCAGGACCGGAGCTAACGCTGCTCTGGCCAATAAGCCAGCTGACATCTCTTTAAGGCAACACAAGATACAATGAGTACAGAGCCCTGCTTTCTGTGACTCTTTCCACCAGCCATGTTACCTGCAGTAGGTCTACCTAGTAAGAGAGAGAGAGAGAAAAGGGGAGAGAAAATTACAGACAGACTTGCAGAGAATCTAAGTCCAGGGCTAGGCGAGAAACTTTTGCCAGTATAATCATGTTGGTTAGGGCTGTGATTTATCACAACATTTTTATAATCAGCAAAAACCCCTAGCGTACATGCAGCTATACCAGCAAAAAACTCTTTTTACTGGTACGGCTTATTTCACAGAATTGCTATAAGCTATACCTGCAAAAAAACCTCTTTTGCCAGTATAAGCTGCTTCTCCACCAGGGGATTTGCCAGTATAGCTATAGCAGTACAGCAAACCCTTTCTAGTGTAGACAAACCCTAAGTGACACAGTTGTAGCTGTGTTCTGTTGTCCCCTGTCAGGGCCTGGATGCTCACACTGGTTTGACACCCCTCACATACACACTGCTGGGTCCAGCATCACAGCTCTGCTCTTTTGGCCAAGACAGGACTCATTTTGGAGCCTATAAGTGCTACTCCTTGAGCAACCAGAGGTAGAGGAGCCATGTACGGTGCTCCCTTCTTGGGCACTGAATGCTCCACCAGGTTGGCGATCTTGAGACCGTAGCCCAGGGACTTTCACTTGGCTTCCTGCAGAGCAACGCTCTAGAGCAGTGGTTCCCAAACTTTAACAGCCTGTGAACCCCTTTCACTAGCACGTCAAGTCTCGTGAACCCCCTCTTAAAAATGAATATTTCCAGGGATTTTCTCCTTTACCTGAGTATAAATTATAAAAGCATTGATCTTAAAAAAATTTGTTTTTATGACATGCTTATTACACACTATTTATTATTAATTATTATTTATCATTACAGTATTTTTATTACATTATGAAAACAGCAACACTCTTCCAAGATCTCACTTTTGTAGCTTGTATCACTTTGAATAAGCCTGTTATAAGACAAGGCTCCTATGTTTCATCAAGGAGTATCAGATGTGAAACAGCATGAAGGTATTTAAGAAGCCAACTTAAAGAGTTCCTCCTACACAAGCATTCAGGTCTTGAGCAGACCAGGCAAACAATGCACGTTAAGACAGAGCTTAAACTTGTTCTTCATAATAATTTTAAAAACAATACTAGCTGCCTATTTAATTTTAAAAACAGCAAAAAATATTCACCTCCCTTTCCATTTCTTATAAGGAGTCTTGAAGTTTAAATCTCCTCAGTGTGATAGATATGCTTGCTTTGATCTGCTTAGCTCTTGGAAGTCCAGGGGCTCCGGGCTGCTGGCCCCGTCCTGCCCGGGGTCCCTAGGGACAGCTATGTCCGCCATTAGGTAATTTTTTCCCAAGAACCCCCTGTAACATTTTGCGAACCCCCAGGGGTTCACAAACCCCAGTTTGGGAACCACTGCTCTAGAGTCTAGACTGCCAGGACATCCTGCCCTAGAGAGATTCAGAGTATAGCAGATCTTGGAAAGTAATCTACTAACTAAGAGTGTGGTCAACAATTTTTGACTAAACATTTTTTCAATCAAGAAATGGGGGTTCATTGAAAAGGAATTTGGGGGGGGGGTGAAAATAAATATTTTGTTTTCCAAAAAAAAATCTCATTGAAAATTTTCATTAAATCAAGAATTTAAAAAGTGGATTCTGTGTAATGTGAAGGCTTTAAATCAAGATCTGAGGACTTCAGAAACTCAGCCAGAGGTTCTGGGTTTATTACAGGAGTGGGTGGGTGAGGTTCTGTGGCCTGCGATGTGCAGGAGGTCAGATTAGATGAACATGATGGTCCGTTCTGGCCTTAAATTCCATGAAAGCCTACAAAAAAAATGATTTTTTTTAACGTAATGGGAAAATTCCCACTTCCAGATTTTTTACTATTCCCTAGTTTTTTCTACGGGGGGGGGGGGGGGGGGGGGAGAAGAAAAAGGTTTAAAAAAAAAAAAAGAGTGAAGAAAAAAAAACACTCGTATTTTTTCCCCACCAGAAAAAGTTGGAAAAAAGTTTTAAAAGTGAAAGTAAGGGTGGGGGACTCTTTCTTGCACTTTTAAACTTTTTCCAGTGGAGAAGTGTGGGAAAAGCTCCCACTTTTCCACTGGAAAAAATGGAGCAAAAGAATGAGAAAGACAGAGGAAAGAAAATCCAAAGTCAAAATGAAACATTTCCAAACAAAACCATTTAAAAGGAGTTTTTCTATGTTGCTTCAACACATTTCATTTCCCAAATCAAAAAACAGGGTAAAGAAAGTGAAAACTTGCAAATTAAAACTGTTCATTTTTTTCTGAACTTTTCATAGAGAAAACCCAAAGTTTCAACCAGTTCTGCTCCTAACATCCCTGATCTACTCACAGGGTCACCACTGCAGATATAAGCCAACCAGGTCTGGTAGAGTAAGAACAAACTATTACCCACGACTGTTTCCTTGGGCTCTGCCATCGGTCTGTTTGCATACACCTGTCTCTTGTCTTATACTTCAACTGTAAGCTAATTGGGGCAGTCTTTTTGTTGTGTTTGTACATGGGGCTCTGATCCATGACTGAGTATCCTTGGAACTACCATAATAACAGTCATTCAGGATGAAGCCAAGTCTTTGATTTGAATAACATTTCCTATTTTGCTGTGTCTAGGTGCAGAAGCAGGAACGGCCAAACTAACCACATGGGCAAAGGCTGTTGTCCTCTATTTCTGGCTCATGTGGAAGCAAGAAGCATCCGAATTCTCACAGGAAGGTTTCTAGCTTTGCGAACCCACAAAGTTGGATCATCACAAGCATTTCTGGGGGCTTCTCTGAACTGCCTCTCCAAACCTTTGCGGTTCAGTCGTCCCTAGCCATCAAAATGTTTGGGAACGATCACAATTTTCACACTTCTGTGCCCTGACCAACAAGCTGGGAAACTAGAGGTTTATAAGGCCTTGCATCACACTGTTGTGTTCTGACGTTGCATCATGTAACACGTCCCAGTGATATTGCAAGGTGTGTCCCCCAGCATCATAGATGAAGGAAAAATAGCCATGGTGGGACATTGTGACACAGTGGGTCTGTCTACATTGGAGCTGGAGGCATCATTTCCCTGGACATACCTGCGCTAGCTTTGATGAAGCTAGTGGACTAAAAATAGCAGTGTAGCTCCTACAGTGTGAGTGGTGGGATGGGCTAACCACCCCAAGTGTAATCCCGTCTTGAAACCCTAGATCCTGCCATCCATGCAGCCTTAGATACACTCCTATTTCTAATGCACTAACTCAGTCAGAGTTAGCCCGGGTATATCTACCCAAGATGGAAATTACAGTGTAAACATACCCAGAGGCACAGTGTTACGATGTGATTATATTGTTCCACATTGCAATTACGAATTGGTGGCAGCTTTACCTGTATCCCCTGGCTCAGACTCCCCAGTCCACTCCGGGTGCTTTGGACTGTGTAAATCAACATAATTGGAAATCAATGGAGCTACACTGATTGACACCAGCAGCGGATCGGCCAAGTTATTTCAGTAGGGGACTTAAGTCCCTAAAGCTCTGTTTTCAGCGGTCAGACTTAGGAAGGGAAGGTAGAAGACAATCCTTGCTACCTTGCATCTGACATGGATGAAAGACTGATCCCAGACTGGAATTGCTTCCGTGCTGCTGGCAAAAGCTTCAGTGGGAGCTGAAAGCATTCAGCACCTCACAAGATCAGTCCTTTAATGCAAACACTGATCGTAAATGTTTCCAAAAAATGCAAGCAATCAGTCAGTCTTTATTAGTGCCCCAGGCTTTCGCCAGCAGAACACATAACAAATATGTAAAACAAATAGCTTATATCAGATGCAAGACTTTGGACTTCAGTACACTCAGCAATGTACTCATATGCTCTTAAAGAACTGCTCTGAATCCAGTTTGTTGAATAAGTCCAAGTTCTAATATTAAAGAGACAGCGTTGGGCAGAATCAAAACATTTAAAAATACAGCAAGTTGCATAAAACCTATTATTAGAAATGTTTTCAGGACTTTTTTTATATCAATGAAAACATTTATTTTTAATCCAAACCTCCCACTGAAGGATTTGCAATTATTGTTATCAATAATAGTTATTATTTGTATTGCTAGAGCACCTAGGAAACTCAGTATGGACCTAGTCTGACAACTCCAGAACTGTGCTGTGCACAAGAAGTAAAGCTGGTGGCAAAATAATGAACATTTTCCTCAACAGATTTTTGACCCTTTTTGTGAAAAACTTTCATCCAAAATTTGAATTTTTGAAAAAAGTTGACCGGCTCTCATAAGAATTTAAGGCAATGAAACTGACTAGGAGGAGAAAGTGAAAGTGCCCAGTCTGAGAAAGTGATCAGTCTCTTTCCCCTGTCCATGAGAAGTGAAATACACACAAGTAAACAAACCGCATAAACAGCTTACAGCAAATTCAAGTTTTAAAATTTCTTCCATTTCTAATCATACAAAGTGTTACTATAACACAGCTGAGGACACTGTTCTGATTTGAAGGTATCATTCCTTGGGTTTAGAGACTAAATGACATTCTGCTATGCAGTGAAATCCTTTATTGCTTAAAGCGATCCTTTATTGCTTTTTTCCCCCCTTGCATTCACATTTGGGCCCCTCTAGGAATTCAACAAGACCTGCGGGCATTTCCCTGCAGTGATCATTCAGTCAAATTCTAGGACTACACTGATTTCTGGCAATGATTTCCCAGCAGGAGGATCTTTTGATTTCAGCATTAAAACAAAGCAATCTGCAAAGCTCTTATCTGCATCAAGTCCACTTGTAAGGAAATGGCCTTGAGTCTATAAATGATCTGTGTCACTTAGTTTGCTCAACACCTTTCCAGCCAAAGGCAGATATTGCCCCTAAGGAAGCCTAGAATAAGGAGATTCGTGGAGGTGTTGTTCTGCAAGCCCTTTATCTTTGTGTCTCACACAGCACTGAGGACAATGTCTGTGCTCAACAAAAACTAAACACTAACAGTCTCTTGGGACTGTACTATGGACATCTTCCTGTACTTCATCTGGTACAGCGCAGTGCTGTTAAAATCCCTTCTTCAGTGCAAACCTGACTCAGAAATGCTGGAGGATTTTTAGATCAAGGGTGCATATGGTGGAGGCTTGTCCACACCTAAACGGTCAGGAGATTTGCCTGGCACTTAGATCAGGGCACTGGCTGTCATGAGTCCTGAATTATATTCAGAGATGGGCCAAAATTCAGATCCCATATCTGAAGTCCCACCTCTAACATTCATTTAGGAGGGGAGTGTTGTCTAGCGGTTGGTGTGGGGAGCTCTGGGAGGCAGAACTCCTGGGTTTTACTGCTGGCTATGGAATCTAGCAATCAGAGCAGACGGGATGACGAGTCAGGATTCCTGGGTTCTATCCTCAACCACAATTTTATGGGCTAGATGCAGGAATTACTGGGTGAAGTTCTTGGTCCTGTGCTATGCAGGACAATACATGACTAACCTGTGGAACTCGTTGCCATCGGGTGTTGTGAAGGCCAAATGTATAACTGGGTTCAAACAAGAACTGGATTGAGTTCATGGAGGATGGGTCCATCAATGGCTATTAGCCAGGATGGTCAGGGATGCAACCTCATGCTCAGGACAACCCGAAACCTCTGACTGCCAGAAGCCGGGAATGGAAGACAGGGGTCGATCGAGTGATAAATGCCTTGTTCTGTACACAGGAGAGAGGATTTAACCTATATCCAACACCCTTCAGATGCTGGGCCAAGTCAGCAGTGTCTGCGATCAATCCTCCACGGACAGGGGCTCCTGGGCCCCAGATCAGTGTGGGACAGCTTTTCCCCCACCCTGCCTTAAAACTCCCGGGTGGCCACACATCTTATCCTGGGGAACACTCTGAGGTGAGGCCACAGCACTCCTTGGGCCTGATTCACCCCCCACATGCTCCCCAGGTCATTGGGAGGGTTTCCATTGACTTCAATGGGAGTTTGATCAGGTTCCAAAAGGACCTTGTTCTCTTTCCTCCTGCACCTCGCAGTCATTTGCATGGGGCGAAGAGTGCAAAATGGGTGTCAGTTGCTTCCAGCGCAGAATGGAAATGTCTTACAAATGCTCTGCTCAGGAGTGAAGGCCGGCCCAAGGGGCAAGGCAGTGGAGAGCCAATTTTCTCCCCTTTCCCCAGTTCCCGTGACAGCTCCCTAACAGCAGACAGGAATAGGGTAGTATCCCTTTAAATAAACTGAGAGCCTTTTAGTGGCGCTCATCTTGTACTGAGTGTTAGAAACTGCCACAAACCAGTCTGAGGCGCAGCATGTGCATAGCCAGGCCTTGCATGTTGTGTATAGTTAGTAAACATGGTTATTTGGGACCAACCTGGCTCTGTGATTTCTTCATGGTGTTTGTGTTCGGTAAGGAAAAAAAAAAAACACACATGCACACAACAGAGGCAGGGGTGAAAGTAACTTACAGGACTTACCGGTACTGCCGGAGTCCTGGGGGGGGCATGACCTCATCCGGAAGAGGCGTGGCCTCTCAAGATTTAAAGGCCCTGGGGCACCGACTGTGGCTGGGAGCCTCAGGGCCTTTAAATCAACCTGGGGCTCCCAGCTGCAGAGGTGGCTGGGAGCCCCCGCGGCTCAGAGGCAAATTAAGGCCGCAGGGCTCCGGGCCCTTTAAATCCCGGCCCCAGGGCTCTGGGCCCTTTAAATCCCGGCCTCAGCCCGGCAGCCAGGCTCGGGCGTGGATTTAAAGGGCCCTGAGCTCCCGTGGCTGTGGGGAGTCCCAAGCCTTGCTGGGCTGGGGCCGGGATTTAAAGGGCCCGGAGCTCCTGCCGCTGCAGGGAGCTCTGAGCCCTTTAAATCCCGGCCCCAGCCCGGCTGCCGGAGCTGCGGGTGGGATTTAAAGGGCTCTGGGCTCCCCGCAGTGGCGCGGAGCCCAAAGCCCTTTAAATCCCCACCATGGAAGCCGGTGCGGTCCGGCATGGTGTACTGGCTCTTGCCGGTACGCCAGACCGGACCGGCTTACTTTCACCTCTGAACAGAGGGCTACTGGGAACAGGTGAGACTCTCACCAGAGATACTCAGATGTCTGCTTCTGACAGTATATAGATTTCCTAAGCAGCTTAGCTAGGCTGCAGCCTCAATATTGTGTGTGTGTTTTAGTCTACGTAGTGCCCTGGAGGTACTGGTGATGATTTCTGGTGATGATGGTCTCACAATTCTGCATAAACATGGGAATGTGCTTTACACCCACACTGGGGACTCCATGCTCAGGAGTGGACATCCAGATTGCAAACTGGCCCGTGCCCCCTAAATCCTCATATTTGGACAGACAAAACTCCAGCTTCTGTTGGGTGAAGTTGCCATAATCTATGGCACTCAGATGAGTGATGCTGGATTCATACTAGGGTAAAAGAGAACAGACTTTAGTCCCCTGGTCTTTCCAAGGTTGATTTTGGGCTTCCGTAAGATGCAAGTCATTCAGAGCCCTTGTGCTGGCCCTCAGCTGGGGGAGAATTTTACCCCTAGAGCTTGTATTTCATCACCGCCAAAATGCAAGGGTTCCCAACGCTTACAAAACAAAACGGAGCAGACCCCCACCCCCACACCACCTCTGCCACAAAAATACAAAGCCACCTGGGTTTATTTTCCCCCTCGGAAATTTGCATCTAACAACTCCGTCTCTGGATTCCTTCAAAGGGACACTGCTCCCCCCAGCTCCCTTCTGCACCCCATCTACAGTCACCAAACCAGTCCGATCACTCCGGGAATTCGCTTTGAAAAGAGAGTCAGGGAGGGAATGTAAACCGCACACTTGCGCTGCCTTGTGCAATAAGGAGCAGCAGTATTGAGGGGCCAAGAGGGGTTAGAGTGGAAGGGAAGCTAAGCCAGCAGCCTGCCAAGGAACAGTTTGAGAGGCAGACAGCACAGAGGTCTACAAGCAAAAACTCAATGTTCTAGATCCTCAACTGATGCAAATCAACTCTAAACCCAGCTGTGTGTTGGGTGAGCATTGGATCCCCAGGGAACAGAAGACCCTCCAGTCCCTAAACACCAGTGAAGTATCTGTAGCCGCAAAGGCCAGCCTGTAGTTAGTGTGAAATCCTGGGAACAGTGAATTAGTTGGAGCAGCAGAAGCAGGATTCATGTTAGTAATACAACAGCATGAGCAATATACTGTGAGTATTACCATTCGCCCAGACGTGCTGTTATGCCAGGTGCTGCACAATCACACAAAACGACACAGCCCCTGCCCTGAAAAGCTTCCAGTCTAATTAGAAACAGGTTGCAGGCAGCAAGTAAGAGTGAAAGCAAAGGGTCATAGTGAAATGACATTGAGGTGAGTGCAGAGGCTAGAGGTGTGTGTGACTGGGTGATCCTGAATCGGAAGTACTGTTAGATAAAAACAAACAAGGATTTATTAATTGACAGGTTGACTGAAATCAGGGCTCCCTGATTGCCATTAGACCCAGCCATTGTTGGCAGGTCAGTTACTTGTTGGGGTCACACCAGCAGTGGGTGATCTGAAGGAGGCCAGGGTAGTGGCTGTGAGAATTAGCTCAGGAAAGAGATTCTGGTGCATGGATGGAGATACAGAGACATCCCTGGGGGAAGGCGACAGACATTCGGAAATAGCATCACTGCCGGAGCACAGGGGGACACCATGATAAGACACAAAAGTGGCTGAGGAGGAAGGGTCAGGGCTGTAGCAGGCCCTGAAGATGTGGACAAGAATCTGGAATCTGATGCTGTGGGAGACAGGTGGAGTGCTGGAAAGCAGAGGTAGCATGGTGTAGTTTCAATTTTTAAAGAGTGAGAGTAATTAACCATGGGAACAACTCACCGAGGGGCCTAGTGGATTCTCCATCACTGACGATTTTAAAATCTAGATTGGCTGTTTGTCTAAAAGATTCGCTCTGGGAATTATTTTGGGGCAGGTCCCTGGCCTGTGTTGTACTAGATGATCACAATGGCCCCTTCTGGCCTTGCAATCTATGATCTGAGAGACAACCCATGCAGCTCTGTGCAAACTGCCTTGGTAGGTTAAAGCTAGTAGGGTTCACCACCTCACGCTGACTAGCACAGATAGCATTGTCAGCCTTTGTTGTAACAGGAGCTATTGGCAAGGGCTCTGTTTAGTGGCTGGGATCTAGGAGACATAACAGTTGTTAGCAAGTATACAGCTCAGAGCTCAGCTCCCCATGACAATGAGTGCCTGGGGCTTATGAGACGAACGAAACCACAGTTCACTGTGTTTTAACCCATTATATGCCACATTTCCGGTTTCCCAAAGAGTCGACTGGGACTTGGGGCAAAATTTTCAAAAGTCCTTAATGGCTTAAGGCCCAGATCCTCCGAGGTATTTAGGTACCTAACGCTCACTGAAATCAAAGGTGCCTAAATACCTTTGGGGATCTGGGCCTAAGAACCTTAGTCCCATTTTCAAAAATGATGTGGGTGCTTAGGAGCCTAACGACCACTGAAAGTAAAATCAAAGGCAACAGCAAGTGTGTAGCCAAAGCCCATATGACTCTAGACGTGTCAAGGACCTTTTCTCTCCAAGTTGCTAACCAAGAACTTGGCACAAGCAAAGAAGAAACCAAAGAATTCATCCCAGGAGATGGTGGGACAGGACTTTGGTCCGTGCTGTGCAGATGCCCATGCTATGCGGCCAAGATCCATAAAGCGCAGTTATGCGCCTCGTTCTCAAGAGTCAGCCCTTGGGTTTGATGCGCTCCCAGGAGCCCAGGACATGACCTCAGGCTTGTTGATTTCAATGCGTCAGCCACAGGATACCACATGCACAACCTGGCAAGGACCAGGCACTGCTGGTGCACAGTCCTGTATTTTATGGCAGTGGATTCCAGATGCCCACGGTCCCAACACACGTTAGCTCTTACTGCCATGCGGAAAAGGTAGAGAGGAGGTACCATCAAGTGGAAGTAGCTGGGAGTGACGCAAGGAACTGATGGCACAGCAATTGCTGAAAGGCTTGGATATCCGTTGGTAGCACACGTTAGCCCAGGATCTCAAAGCATTTTACAAGGATTCAGCAGGTAAGGCTGAAATTTTCAAGGCTGTCTAAGGGCTCTGGATGCGCAATCCTCATGAAAATGAAGGTTTAAAAGCCTCAGCTTCCCAGTGCCCTCTGAGACAGATAAGTACAGTACAGAGAGGGAAAGCAAGGTGTAGAGAGGGGAAGTGATTCACAGCGAGCTGGTGATGGTTACAGAACCCAGGTGTCCTGATCCCTGGTCCCCTGCTCTAACCACTAGACTGAGCTTCCAAATTATTTGCCCATGAGAGTGAGCAGCAGCACAGCTGAGAGTGGAGATCCAGGGTACTGCCTCCCATGCATGTGCTCTAATCTCTAAGCTATGATCTTCTACAGCTAAGATGGGGTCCGTCCACCAGCAGCCTCTGACATTACATCCTCACTGGTTCTGGTCAGTGCCAGAGGAGTTTCGATCAACATTTGAACATTTCATGAAGAACAACTGGGTCTGTGACAGCAAAAAGCAGGAGGCATATTCTGGGTGTCTGTGCACTACAGGAAAAATACAGGGACATGCCTAGGCAAGCATCAATGGGGAGAAACCAGCAGCCAAGCCTGAGAATGACTGAGCCAGCTGCCTCCAAAACCCCTGCGTTGCACAATAACGGTTTCCCAGCATATGAACAGTTAATATCAAGCGTGTCTCATGCCATCGGAATGTGCTGGTTACTTCTTTCACCTATTGCCTCCTGCGTGAGGTGTATCCGCCCAGCTGGTTTCTCATGGAAACAATTCTTTAAAAGCAGTGAAGCTGCAAAACATCTATATGACATTTCACTCTGCTGGGCATCCCATTCATCACAGTAGTCCTGAACCCACCTGGTCCCAGCCACTAATGGGCAAGCAAAACCACCTTGCCCCAACATTCCCCACCTTTCTATTCCTCCATCTCCATTCTTTTCCTGCAGGTCTTTCTCCAGCCTACCTGCTATCTGCCTCTCTTTTTTCCTGTCCTGGGTGTAATCTGTATGTTCACTTGTGTTGCTTTTCTATTGCATCCCACCCACCCCCTTTACTATTTTCACATCATTTTCTCTGCTTCTGCCTACGTATTTTTGCTGCAGCTTGTCTATACACAAGTTATGTCACCTTAAAGTATACCATTATAGTTAGAGTGGTACAATCCTCCTACTCTGGATACAGTTATATTATACAAAAGCACTTTAGCTACTCGCATACAGGAAGGGGATTAAGCTATAAAGTATACCAATATAACTGTGTCCCCACTGGTGATTGTACTACTATAATCAGACAGGTTTATTAAATAAAAAACCCTCACACCGCTCACTGAAATAGTTCTACCAGTACAAAGCCTATGTTTAGACTAGGCCTTAACACCTGGACTACATGGGCAAGTTCTTTTTTAATCTAACCTAAAATGTGAATTTAAACCAATATAATTAGACCATGTGTGTCTATATAATATAATCACACCAAAATATGTGTGGCACATGACATATCCCATGTAGATTAGACCTTAGTAGTTTGGGGAGCGGGGGAATTTGGGTAATTAGGGAATTTTGTAGAAATTTCTGGGAAATTCTCTCTCCCCCCAACTTCTCAAAATTCCACCCGAATGTCACAATTTGACAAGGCCTTGGTTGGAACCCTGGTTAAATAGCAGGTAAATTATGTTCCATTGATTTCAATCCGGCCTCTAAAGGATTTCTGCCCATGGCACACAAACACAGCAGGTCTGATGTACATCAGCCGGGGCGTAGGGGTGGGGGGGGGGCAGGTGTCCCATGACTGGCATAGCAGTGAGAGTTCTACTGCAAATCAGCCCTGACAGGCATTGGCTGGCGGGATATATATGGGATCCAGGACTGGCGTAGCCAGGGGTGCACTAGGTCAGGACAGAGCTGTGTGCAGGGATCCCAGGACTGGCACAGCAGGGGGGGTTAGACTGCATGTCGGGACTGGGATGCACAGGCAGAACCACATGGGGAAAGCTTTCTGAGCAACAGTCTGAAATACACCTGGCTTTTGCCATTGTTATTAGTCACTCGCCTTTGTAAGCATTACGTTCACCTTTACCCCACCCACAATCAGTCTTCTCTGTGCCCTTTAGATATGGGGAGGAAGTGAGCGCTTGCAGAGTTAGCCAGGGGCCTGGGCAACGCTGCATGAATCAGCATCCCATTGGCAACCTGTAGGTGTTAGCTGTATTTGTACAGTGGGAAACCACTGTACAGTACCTCGCACCAGCAACAAACGAGATTGAGCTTTTCAAACGCTTTGCCTTGGTTGTCACTGCTCCTTGCCACCCCCCAGCTGCCAATCATCCACCCAGCACTGGAGACAAAGAGGGAGCGAACACTGCTCCTCCAGACTCCAGTGGGAGGCTGCTGGTGAATTAGCAAGCAAGGAGTGGTGAAAAACTATATTACAATTGGAAAAGGAACAGAAGAGAACAACAAAAATGATTACAGATATGGAACAGCTTCCATTTGAGGAGAGATTAAAAAGACTGGGACTTTTCAAATTGGAAAATGGACGACTAAGAGGGGATATGATCGAGGTCTATAAAATCTTGACTGGTGTGGAGAAAGTGAATAAGGAAATGTTATTTACTCCATCACATAACACAAGAACTAGGTGTCACCCAATAAAATTAATAGGCAGCAGGTTTAAAACAAACCAAAGGAAGTATTTCTTCACACAACGCACAGTCAACCTGTGGAATTTGTCGCCAGGAGATGTTGTGAAGGCAAGACTATAACAGGATTCAAAAAAGAACTAGATAAATTAATGGAGGATAGGTCCATCAATGGCTATTAGCCAGAATGGTCAGGCATGCAACCCCTGCTCTGAGCGTCCCTAGCCTCTGTTTGCCAGAAGCTGGGCATGGATGACAGACCATTTCTCCGGTTTGTTCAGATCATTTTGAAATTTAATTCTCTCCTCCAAAGCACTTGCAACCCTTCCAAGTTTGGTGTCATCCGCTAACTTTATAAGTGTGTTGTATCCACCAGGCAAGGTATTAACAAACTTCAACAGAACTTTATTTACAGTGGAAATCTCTTTACCAAGCTGTAGCTGCACACTCTGTAACTCTCCCAGCCTCCTCAACTCCTCCCCCCTCCTTCCTGTTTCCTGTCCTTTCAGACTCCCAACAGCCAGTGCTCCCAGTTCTAATAATCACATGCAGCATCTAAACACCACATTCCCTCCTCTCTTAAGAAACTTTCCAAATTAAAATAAACATTGTTGTTCTAACCACAGGAACAAATATGAAACAAGATACTATACTGTTGGCAGGAATATTACACTGAAAACACTGTAGATACTACATAACATAGTCTCTAGTCCAGGCAGGTGGTCGTCTGGATCTGACAGGCCGTCTCTCAAGCCCCAATTCCAGTGCAATGTCTTGTTGTGTTAGTTCTACGGTGAAGTCATCCAATGCAGACTGGGTGTTGGCATAATCTCCTCTTGGTGCATAGGCAGGTGCAAGATAAGCATTCCATACCCACCCATCAGAAAGTCGATAGGTGTAAGGTCCCTTCTTCTCTATGATTTTAAGAGGAGCTGTGAATTTATGGTCCCCTTTGCGTGAGATTCCAGGTTTTCATATTCTAACAAAGGAACCACACTCAAACTTCAGTTCCTTAGCACTCCGCCGTTTGTCTGTGAAAGCCTTAGACTTTAGACTCATAGACTCATAGACTTTAAGGTCAGAAGGGACCAATATGGTCATCTAGTCTGACCCCCTGCATGATGCAGGCCACAAAAGCTGACCCCCCCACTTTCCCTTAACTCTGCTGTTGAAGTCTCCAGATCGTGATCTAAAGACTTCAAGTCGCAGAGAATCTTCCAGCTTGCGACCCCTGCCCTATGCTGCGGAGGAAGGCGAAAAACCTCCAGGGCCACTGCCAATCTACCCTGGAGGAAAATTCCTTCCCGACCCCAAATATGGCGATCAGCAGAACCCCGAGCATACAGGCAAGATTCTCTAGCCAGACCCTCATTTTACCAGCGATGGCCGTTATTGCCTAATTGATTAGAATCACGTAATCCCATCAAACCATTCCCTCCATAAACTTATCTAGCCTAATCTTGAAGCCAGAGAGGTCTTTCGCCCCCACCGTTTCCCTCGGAAGGCTGTTCCAAAATTTCACCCCTCTGACGGTTAGAAACCTTCGCCTAATTTCAAGCCTGAATTTCCCCACGGCCAGTTTATATCCATTCGTTCTCGTGTCCACATTAGCACTGAGCTGAAATAATTCCTCCCCCTCCCTGGTATTTATCCCTTTGATATATTTAAAGAGAGCAATCATATCCCCCCTCAGCCTTCTTTTGGTTAGGCTAAACAAACCAAGCTCCTCGAGTCTCCTTTCATAGGAAAGGTTTTCCATTCCTCGGATCATCCTAGTTGCCCTTCTCTGTACCCGTTCCAGTTTCAGTTCATCCCTTTTAAACAGGAGACCAGAACTGCACACAGTACTCCAAGTGTGGTCTCACCAGCGCCTTGTATAACGGAAGCAGCACCTCCCTGTCCCTACTAGAAATACCTCGCCTTATGCATCCCAAGATCGCATTAGCTTTTTTCACAGCCACGTCGCATTGCCGACTCATAGTCATCTTGCGATCAACCAGGACTCCGAGGTCCTTCTCCTCCTCAGTCTCTTCTAACTTATGTGTCCCTAGCTTATAACTGAAATTCTTATTAGTCATCCCTAAATGCATCACCTTACACTTCTCACTATTAAATCTCATCCTATTACTATTACTCCAATTTACAAGGTCATCCAAGTCTCCCTGCAGAATATCCCGATCCTTCTCCGAGTTGGCAATGCCTCCCAACTTTGTGTCATCCGCAAACTTTATCAGCCCACTCCTACATTTGGTTCCGAGGTCAGTAATGAATAGATTAAATAAAATCGGACCCAGAACTGAACCTTGAGGAACCCCACTGGTGACCTCCCTCCAATCTGACAGTTCACCTTTCAGTACTACCCGCTGCAGTCTCCCCTTTAACCAGTTCCTTATCCACCTCTGGATTTTCCTATCGATCCCCATCTTATCCAATTTAACCAATAATTCCTCATGCGGAACTGTATCAAACGCTTTACTAAAATCGAGGTATATTAGATCCACCGCATTTCCTTTATCTAGAAGGTCTGTTACTTTCTCAAAGAAGGAGATCAGGTTGGTTTGGCACGACCTGCCTTTCGTAAACCCATGTTGTAATTTGTCCCAATTGCCATTCACCTCAAGGTCCTTAATTACTTTCTCCTTCAAGATTTTTTCCAAGATCTTACATATTACAGAAGTTAAACTAACAGGCCTGTAGTTACCTGGGTCACTTTTTTTCCCCTTCTTGAAAATAGGAACCACATTAGCTATTCTCCAGTCCAACGGTACCACCCCCGAGTTTACAGATTCATTAAAAATTGTCGCCAAGGGGCTCGCAATTTCTCGCGCCAGTTCCTTCAATATTCTAGGATGAAGATCATCCGGTCCGCCCGATTTAGTCCCGTTTAGCTGGTCAAGTTTGGCTTCCACCTCTGATACTGTAATGTCTATCCCCCCTCCTCTATTCCCCTCTGTCCTACTCCCTCTATTCCTAAACCCTTCATTAGCCTTATTAAAGACCGAAGCAAAATATTCATTTAGATATTGTGCCATGCCTAGATTATTCTTAATTTCCACTCCATCCACATTCTTCAGCGGTCCCACTTCCTCTTTCTTTGTTTTCTTTCTATTTATATGGCTATAAAACCTCTTACTATTGGATTTAATTCCCCTTGCCAGGTCCAACTCTACACGGCTTTTGGCCTTTCTCACCGCATCCCTACATGCTCTAAACTCACTAAGGTAGGTTTCCTTGCTGATCCCTCCCTTCTTCCATTCTCTGTACGCTTTCTGTTTTTTCTTAATTGCCCCTTTGAGACTCCCGCTCATCCAGCTAGGTCTAAATCTCCTGCCCACTAATTGTTTTCCCTTTCTCGGGATACAGGCCTCAGACATCTCATGCAACTTCTGCTTGAAATAATCCCAGGCGTCATCTGCCTTTAGATCCCTAAGTATGTTAGCCCAATTCACTTCCCTAAGTAGTTGCCTTAATTTATTAAAGTTGGCCTTTTTGAAATTGTAAACCTTAGTTACAGTATCATTTCTGTTAATCCTTCCATTTAGTTTAAACCGAATTAGCTCATGGTCACTCGAGCCAAGGTTGTCCCCTACAACCATTTCTTCAACGAGGTCCTCACTACTCACCAGCACTAAATCTAAAATGGCATCCCCCCTCGTCGGTTCAGTTACTACTTGATGAAGGAATTCATCTGCTAGCACGTCTAAGAACATCTGAGCCCTGTTATTGTTACTAGCATTTGTTACCCAATCTATATCTGGGAAGTTAAAGTCCCCCATGATGACACAGTTCTTATCAGTTTTTACTTCCCTAAAAACATTAAGTAGTTCTCTGTCCGCCTCCAGGCTAGATCCCGGCGGTCTATAGCACACCCCAAGCACTATCTCGGGGGAGGCTCTAGTAGTTCTTTTATGCAGTGTAATTATTGCCCATACAGACTCCGTCTTATCCATTCCATCACTTATTATTTCTTTACATTTTAGCTCATTATTGACATATAACGCCACTCCCCCACCTTTACCTTTTTTCCGGTCATTCCTAAACAGCACATACCCTTCCATACCTGTACTCCAGTCATGACTACCGTTCCACCACGTTTCGGTTATTCCTACGATATCCGGTTTCATTTCTTGGACCAGGAGCTCCAATTCCTCCATTTTGTTACCTAGGCTTCTCGCATTGGTGTATAAACATCTTACCGTATGCTGTCTATCCTTTCTCCCATTAGTTATGCAATTTGGAACGGACCCCATGCTGACTTTGCTTGGTTCTGTTCAACTGTCTTTCTCACATCATCCTTGTTTGGGGCATCAGGTCGTGCCTTTAACAATCCAGCAATGTTCAGTTTAGTATTCAGCTGTTTCCCATGCAGTAACTCTGCGGGTGATCTTTGCGTGGTGGCATGTCGTGTAGCCCGGTATGCTTGCAAGAAATCAGTAGTGAAGGGTATCCACAATCGCCCTTCCAGTTTAGCTGTTTGCAAACTCTCTTTCAAACTTCTGTTAAACTGTTCGATTTCCCCATTGGCTTGAGGGTAATATAGGGATGACCTCCTGTGTAAAATGTTCCTCTCTGCTAGAAAAGTTTCAAACTTCAGGGAAGTAAATTGACTACCATTATCTGAAACCAGTTCTTTAGGGTTACCTTCCCGGCTAAAAACTGAAGAGAGGAACTTAATTACTGTAGCAGAAGAAATTTGCCATGTAAACACTACCTCAGGCCATTTGCTGAAATAGTCTATTAAAGTGATTTTGTCTACACTCAGCACAGTAACATCTGGTATTGTAACTGCATGCACCTGTTGATTGAATTGGCTACTGAGACATACTTTAGCAAAATGCCCAATCTTTTTGCAATGATTGCACTGAGCTACTTTTGCTGGACATCCTGTGTAGCTTGCAAGATGTTGTGGGGATCCACAGCGAAAGCATACTTTTACTGTATTTTGCATTTGCTGATTCAATGGCTTTTCATTAGTTTTCCTTTTGCAATTGTTTGTCTGCAGTGATAGTGAACTTTTCTGCAAAGGAGTCACAGCCTGGACTGGGCCTCCTGTACCCTGGCTCATTATTTTGGCTTCAGCTGTAGCTGACTCAATCTGAGTAGCAATGGTTACTGCTTTTTCCAGTGTAAGTTGTGGTTCTAGAAGTAAGCATTCTCTTACACGAAGCACGGTTGTTTTCTCAATGAGCTGGTCTCTAATCATCTCATCTGCCATATTCCCAAAGTCACAAGTTACAATCAGACTCCTCAGGGAAGCAATATACTGCATTATAGTCTCCCCTGGTTTCTGCTCACGCTGGCGAAATCTGTAGCGATTAGCTACTACATTCACTTTTGGCACAAAAAAGTTCTTTAATGCAGTGAGTGCAGTCTCATATTTATCATCTGCAAGGGGAAGAGTGTAAAATATACGCTGCCCTTCTTATCCAAGGCAGTGGATTAGCAGAGCATGCTTTCTTACTTCAGAAATCTCTGTAGCACTGATTGCAAGCAGATAAGTCTCAAACATATGGATCCAGACAGTAAAAGCAATTGGAGGCTCACCTGGGCTTTGCAGAAAGGGTGCAGGTGGGTTCAGAGGCAGAAGATCCATCCTCGTCGCCAAAATGTTGTATCCACCAGGCAAGGTATTAACAAACTTCAACAGAACTTTATTTACAGTGGAAATCTCTTTACCAAGCTGTAGCTGCACACTCTATAACTCTCCCAGCCTCCTCAACTCCTCCCCCCTCCTTCCTGTTTCCTGTCCTTTCAGACTCCCAACAGCCAGTGCTCCCAGTTCTAATAATCACATGCAGCATCTAAACACCACAAAGTGTACTCTCTATGACATTATCAATATCTTCAGAAATTATTTAGAACAGAACTGGACCCAGGACCAAAGCCTGCAGGATCACCTCTCAACATGCCCTTCCAGCTTGACTGTGAATCACTGATAACTGGTTGGAAAACCATTCCAAGAAAGTAGTTATGCACCCGCCTTATAGTAGCTCCATCTAAGTTGTATTTCCCTAATTTGTTAATAAGAAGGTCATCCAAGATGCTATCAACAGACTTACTAAAGTCAAGATATACCACGTCTACCACTTCCCCCCTATTCACAAGGCTTGTTACCCTGTCAAAGAAGGCTATTAGGTTGGTTTGACATGATTTGTTCTTGACAAATCCATGCTGTTACTTATCACCTTATCTTCTGGAGGTTTGCAAATTGATTGCTTGATTATTTGCTCCAACTTCTGGGTACAGAAATTAAGCTGATGGTCTGTAATTCTCTGGGTTGTCCTTATTCCCCTTTTTATAGATGGGCACTATATTTGCCCTTTTCCAGTCCTCTGGAATCTCTCCTGTCTTCCATGACTTTTGAAGATAATCGCTATGCCTCAGATCTCCTCAGTCAGCCCTTTGAGTATCTAGAATATATTTCATCAGGCTCTGCTGACTTAAAGACATCTAATTTGTCTAAATAATTTTTAACTTGTTCTTTCCCTATTTTAGCCTCCAATCCTAGCTCATTTTCGCTGGTGTGCACTATGTGAGATGTCTGATCGCTAATAACCTTTTTGGTGAAAACAATCAAAAAATCATTTAGCATTTCAACAGAAAATGTGGAAATGGCAGAAGTGCTAAATGACTTTTGAGTAATGGGCCTACACTATCCTTGGTCTTCTTCTTGCTTCTAATGTAGTTGCAGAATGTCACCCTTTATGTCTCTAGCTAGTTTGATCTCATTTTGTGCCTTGGCCTTTCTAATTTTGTCCCTACATGTTTGTGGTGTTTTTTATATTCATCCCTCATAATTTGACCTAGTTTCCACTTTCTGTAGGACCCTCTTTGAGTTTCAGGTTGTTGAAGATCTCCTGGTTAAGCCAGGGTGGTCTCTTGCCATATTTCCTATCTCTCCTACACTCTTTGCCAACTCTCTCAACCCATTTTTCCTCTTAGGCTTGCTTCCCATGGGCGCTTACCTACCAACTCCCTGAGTTTGCTAAAGTCTGCCTTCTTGAAATCCATTATCTTTATTCTGCTGCTTTCCCTCCTACCATTCCTTGGAATCAGGAACTCTATCATTACATGATCACTTTCACCCAAGCTGCACTCCACTTTCAAATGCTCAGCCAGTTCCTGCCTATTTGTCAAAATCAAATCTAGAACAGCCTCTCCCCTAATTGCTTTCTCCACCTTCAGAACTAAAAAAAATTCTCCAATACATTCCAAGAACTTGTTGGATAATCTGTGCCCTGCTGTGTTATTTTCCCAACAGATGTCTGAGTAATTGATGCCCCCATCCTGTGTCCCAGTCCTGTACTCTAACCCATAGGTGCCGACTTCATAGGTGCTCCGGGCCTGGAGCACCCACGGGGAAAAATTAGTGGGTGCTCTGCGTCCACCGGCAGCCAAGCTCCCCTCACCCCCCGCCCCACCTTCTCCCCCTCCCCTGAGCATGCTGCGTCCCCGCTCCTTCATCTACCTCCCAGCGCTTCCTGCCGGGCCACCGCCAAACAGCTGTTTGGCAGCGTTAGCACGCTCCAGGAGGCAGGGGGATGAGCAGGAATGTGGCGCACTCAGTGGAGGAGGCGAAGAAGAGGGGAGGCCGGGGTGGGGATTTGGGGAAGGAGTTGGAATAGGGGCAGGGAAGGGGCGGTGTTGGGGTGGGGACTTTGGGGAAGGAGGTGGAATGGGGGCAGGGCAGGGGTGGGAAGGGGCGGGGCTGGGGCGGGGCCTCATGGAAGGGGGTGGAGTGGGGATGGAGACAGGGGCAGATGGGGCAGGTCGAGCACCCAGTGGAAAGAGGGGAAGTCAGCGCCTATGCTCTAACCACTAGACACCACTGACTCTAATGCTGGAACCTACTTGACTGTCAGCTCCCGTGCAAGTGCTGTCTGAAGTCAGGGCTCTAGCAGCAGAAGGTTCAAGGGCTGCTTGGCAGGAATGCAGCAACTTGTTACACTGTTGGCTTTCCATGACCAGATTTTTTCCTCAAGGGATCTTGCTTTCTAAAGATTTCAGGGAGAGATAAGTTAGTAAATGTAAAAGCAGTGAGGATCCCCCCCCAGCGTCATGTGACAGGGATGGTGATAGTGAGGAAATACTGTATTAGTAAGATTAAAGTGACTTCTAAATTCATTGATGTAGCTTAAGCAATACCTATTATTGTTAATCATATTTATTGTGGAAGTGCCTATGGTCCAACCAAGAATGGGCCCATTGTTCTAGGTGCTGTACAAACAATGAGTAGCAGATGGCTCCTAAAGAGCTTAACATCTAAATAGACAGGCACTAGGAGGGGGAAAGGTACCCATCCATCCATCCATCCCCATACACTCCCCTCTATCAATCTATCTTCTCTGTTTCAGGTTAAGATATCTATCTAGATCTCCATCTGCATACACATCCTTCCATCTATCCATCCCC
>NW_020664488.1:909978-931072 GCF_002925995.2 Terrapene triunguis | reverse complement strand
CTCCCGCCCCTCCCCCGGCGGCCAGAGCGCCGGGGGCAGGGCGGCGAGAGGGCGGCGAGCCCCGGCTGGGGCTCGGCTCTCCCCCCGGCGGCCAGAGCGCCGCGCCGCCCCCCTCCAGGTGCCGCCCCAAGCACCAGCTTGGGTGCTTGGTGCCTGGAGCCGGCCCTGGAGTTGGGGTATCTAAAGACCCCATTCCTCCAACCCTAGTAAGTTAAAACTATTTCTCCTCTTCACTCCTGCTTGTTGCATGGCTTCTTGACTGCAACAGGAGATCAACACTAGGTTAACCTGTAACATCAGCTTGCACTCCCTACCCTGTGTTCTTTTGCGGTTAACCAAATGTACATAGTACACAGCTCCCTTTCACTACTGCTAAGACTAGGTTTCCTGCTGTGCATTCCTCCCCTTATATAGGATAGCCCATCTCAAAAGAAAATCAAAAGCACTTGCACAAAGTGCACCTCAGCCACACAAGAGCATACAATGTGTCATCTTCACTTAGGCTAGAGGAGCTACAGGTTCCACAAGTGAACTGTATCAGCCACACCATGGCCAAGAGAGCCACTTACTCCACATGTGAAACTTAGCAGTTGCAAGGACTGTGCATTCTGCATGTACAATATACCATCCGTGCTGCGGCCATGACAGTCCTGGCTTCCATCTGTGAGCTCGATGGACCTTAAGGCTAAGGAGTAGGGTGATGGTTTTGTCTCTGTGGTCCACTCATTCTGATTGACGTGTTTCGTGATTCAAAATCACATCCTCACTTTGAGATGGTCCCATCTGACCCAGTGACCAGAAGCAACCTGATGGGCTGACTGCCCAACAACGGGTTGCTGGATTTTGTTTTAAATTGTAGCACAGCTTCAGCTTTTAAGGGTTTGAATCTACAGGAGAAATTGACCAGAATAAAATATGCTACTCTAGCTATTCCAGAATAGCTTCCTATGCAGACACTCTATTCTAAAATAAAGGTGGACTTTGTTCTGGAATAAAATCGTTTCTATTCGAGAATTGAGTATCCATACAGCAGGAGTTATTCCAGAAGAGCTATAGCAGAATACTTATGCTAATCAACCCCACACCCCCACATGCACATCCTTCAACCCCATGTAGATAAAGCCTAAGAACAAGAAACCAGAATGCCCCTCACTCTGCATTTCCGATCTGTCCCTTGCAGTGATAAACCGAGCCAGCTCCAGGTTCTGGGATGGAATGAATGTACAATAGGCTGCGGTTTCCCCGCCCTCTGTGGGTTAGTGTAAAAGGGGCTAAGTCCTTTCCCAAGAACATATCAAGTGATGAATGACTAACAAAAGGTGCTATAAATAAACAGGCCGTTCACAGAGTGACGCACGAGGGGCACGGATGCCGATGTATATGAGTCAGCAAACATCCGCTTAAGAGGATGCCATCTCCTGGAAAGGAAAGCATTTTTTTGAGCCCTGGGCTTAGCTTCCTCCTGTTGGCATCTTGGTGTGGGGAGGTTATCTGAAACCATGATAAACCCACACCTGAGGGACCTTCGCAAAGTCATTTCCTCGCACTATGCCTCGGTTTCCCCATCTGTAAAGTGGGGATAGAGGGTCAAATTTTCAAAAGTGCCTAAGTGACTTAGGAGACTAAGACCCAATTCCCCAAAGGCATTTAGGTGCCTAACTCTCATTGAGTTCACACCTAAATACCTTTAAATATCTGGCCCTAAACCACTTTTGGAAAAACGGCAGTTAGTGATTTAGGATCCTTAGTCCTTTTCAAAATTTGACCCAGGGCTTGTCTGCATGGCACGGCCATGCACAGCACAGGGCTGTAAACTGTAGAGTGCTCTAAAGCGTTGCACCATGACTGCCCCGTGTAGACCTTGCTGACATGCTCTAAAAGATACCTAGTGCACATTGATGTAGTCCGTTTGAAGCAGTACTAATTAATGCACATTAGGTACCTTTTAGAGCACGCCAACAGGGTCTACACAGGGCAGGTAGAGCGCAACACATCAGAGCAACTTGCACCCTTCTGATGTGCATTGCCGCAGCATGGAGACAAGCCGCCAGTAACACTTTCCTATATCACAGGGAATGTGGCTCATTGATGTTAGCAAAGTGCTTTGAGATCCTCAGCTGGAAAATGCTAGGAGTAGAATATATTATAACGGACTCTCTTGATCACCATTGAAAAGACCTGGCTCTCAGACGGCAACATTGTACAGCGCGGGCCAGTCAGACTTAAAAGGGTGAGGAGCTGTTTGGTTAATGCACTGGACTGAGTCTCAGGAAATCAGGATTCAATTTGCCGATGGCCAGTTCTCCCAAGGGCTCTGTGCTGCACAGCTTCCATGAAGCTCCTTGGAAAAGCCTTTCACAATGGAGCATTTAAAAAATAAATAAACTCAGCCAAACTTCTTTTGCGTTCCCTTTCATTCCACCCTCAATTAAACTTTCGGTTTCTGTTTTATTTTAACCTTTAAATTTTTTTTAAAAACAAAATTGAAGTAAAATTCAAAACAAAAAGTTTTGCAAATTGAAAGATTAAAACGTTTCATTTTGAAAGTGTAAAACCAAAATGTTTTGGCTTTTTCAGATTTTATTTGCGGGGGGAAGGAGAGGAGGGAGAGAAACATTTGGGTGAATTTGACATGAATTTGCAAGACATTTCAGCTAACCCGAATCTGCTTTTTTGTTGGAACAAAGTTGCATCTGAAAAAATTTTGCCCAGCTCTGGAGGCATCTTGGGACATGGCCTGTCTCTACCTCTTTGTTTGTACAGCACCTGGCACAACAGGCCCCAATCTCAGTTGGGGCCTTTAAGTGCCATTGTAAATATCAAACAACAAGGACAATGGGACAGCTACTGTTTTATGCATAGGTGGGGTGGTTGGTGTTGGCACCAACACCCCAGGAGTTTGGAGATCTCTATGTTGCCTCCTTTCCCATCTCATCACACCACATCAGCCTCCAGCTGATGGCACCCTGCGGTGGGAAGGCCCCTTTAAGCAACAGAGCCATTAAACTGATTATTGCTTCCTGTCTCAGTAGGATCCCAGCCCTGCTAGGTAAATAACACTGAGCGGTGACACATGCCAGAGTTCTGAAGCCACGCTCCATCTAGGATGTGCTTAACATCATAGTCTTAGAAAGAATAACCATGGGTGCTGGAGAAGGATGCCAAGCCCTTTCCCAAACAGCAGGGCCTTATCTCACTCACTCGCTAGCAGTGCCGTGGGCTTCCCTCTTCCAGTACTGCGAACACATGGGGATCAGCAGCGAGATGCAAGAAAGGCATCAGAGGAGTGCTGCCTGCTAGGATGCACTGGCCGCAATGCCCATCTGCAACGTGCAAGCCACTGTGCACAGAGGGACCAGGGGTGTGGTGATGGGGAAAGGAGACCTGGTTGAAAAGGCAGTGAAGTACTGCCCACCAACAATAAAAGGGGCCATTCTAATAGGTGTACATAGGGCCTAATCCAATCGCCACTGAAGCCAATGGGAGCCTCTATAGAGGAGTGGGCCCTGGATCAGGCCCTCAAAAGTAAAACAGCCAGGGTTGATGTCCTACTCCCTGTCGCACGTGGTACAGCCCAGCGATGTACATGTGCCGCAGTGGCTGAAGAGATGTGGGGTGTCTAACTTCCAGGGCTCACCTGCGAGCGGATGCAGTGGAATGGTGGCTCCCACTGCAGGATCCCTCCCTGCACAGGGTCAAGCATGGTCCACTCCAGCCACGTTACATTGAGCTCCACAGAGCTGCTTCTCACAGCCTGAGTTGCAAACAGGTGTGTGTGGAGGGCAGGGATGGTGTGGCTGCGAATGGGTGACCATCCCAGGCAATGGGAGCCCACATCTCTGGTGGTGTGACTCTGTCAGCTGCCCACATTTGTATGCCCAGCTCCTGATGGCAAATGAAGGTCAAGCCAATGGAGGCACTGATCCTGTAACAACCAACGATGACATTAGTGCACAGAGGCCCCAATCCTGATTGTGTGAGGTGCTGCAAGTCCCTGCCTTGATGACCAAGTGATCTAAGAATGGCCCTCTGAGGGCCAGATTTGCACAGCACTCAGCAGACCATGTGCTGAGCTCACATAAGAATCTGGCCGCTTATTCCCATCTACAGCAATCCTAGGGTCACCTGAGGCCAGAATTTAGCACTGGGCTCCTGGGTGTTAGGTATTACCTAGCCAGCTCCATGCAGATAGACTCAGAAGAGGCGATCTGTGAGCTACAGCCAGACAGATTACAGTGTATTCACTGAGTATGCCCTGAGTTTATGAGCCAGCAGGCTTCTGATTAGCTGGGATTGTAATCCCTCAATAGCAAGGTCAGTAGTGAGCCGTCCAACTGGATGCTGCATGTCCCATTTGGTAGAGCAGCGGGTAAAGCAAAATACATTTTTTGCTTTGACAAAATCTTAACCAATCCAAACACACCCCAAGTGGCCCTCTCTACTACCCCTGCATTGAGCGTGAAGGGAAATCAGACCTGGCTTCTCCTAATTTTGCTTTAAGCGGTGCTCAATCTTTACAAGGTGCCTTCTAGCACCCTGGAAAAGTATTACCACCTTCATTTTACAAATGGGGAAACTGAGGCACGGGGAGCAGCAACTTGCCCAAGGTGACCCAGCAAATCTGTGGGAGAACTTGAATTAGAATGCAATCCTGCAGCTCAGAAATGTGCTCAACCTGCTTAGACTAAAGCCGTCCCAAGTTCAATGGGTAATATTTTCTAATGATGATCTGGCAAAGTGGGTAAGAATGCAAGAGCTTGAACTCCAGCAGAGCGTGAATTTCTTACCTGCATCATCACCACCCAAAAATCCTTTGATTCCCCTCCCTCCCCGTGCCCTCATCCCAGCTTGCTTGGAGGATCATGACTCCTGGGGTGAAGAATTCAAATCATTGAGCTGTCTTGACAAAATGCAAAGGACCATCTGCTATGCAGCACCCCAGCATTGCCTGCCCCAAGCTAAACATCAGGGAGATGATACAAAACAGGCCTAGTTCTTGGAAAACTTCAATACTGTAGGAAATGGGGATTGGCCTGGGAGAACTGGATAGAGGTGGATAGAAAGCTGGCTAGATCGTCGGGCTCAACGGGTAGTGATCAATGGCTCCATGTCTAGTTGGCAACTGGTTTCAAGCGGAGTGCCCCAAGGGTCGGTCCTGGGGCCGGTTTTGTTTAATATCTTTATTAATGATCTGGAGGATGGTGTGGACTGCACTCTCAGCAAGTTTGCAGATGACACTAAACTGGGAGGCATGGTAGATACACTAGAGGGTAGGGATCGGATACAGAGGGACCTAGACAAATTAGAGGATTGGGCCAAAAAAAAACCTGATGAGGTTCAACAAGGACAAGTGCAGAGTCCTGCACTTAGGATGGAAGAATCCCATGCACTGCTACAGACTAGGGACTGAATGGCTGGGTAGCAGTTCTGCAGAAAAGGACCTAGGGGTCACAGTGGACGAGAAGCTGGATATGAGTCAACAGTGTACTCTTGTTGCCAAGAAGGCTAACGGCATTTTGGGCTGTATAAGTTGGGGCATTACCAGCAGATCGAGGAACGTGATCGTTCCCCTTTATTCAACATTGGTGAGGCCTCATCTGGAATACTGTGTCCAGTTTTGGGCCCCACACTACAAGAAGGATGTGGAAAAATTGGAAAGAGTCCAGCGGAGGGCAACAAAAATGATTAGGGGTCTGGAGCACATGACTTATGAGGAGAGGCTGAGGGAACTGGGATTGTTTAGTCTCCAGAAGAGAAGAATGAGGGGGGATTTGATAGCTGCTTTCAACTACCTGAGGGGGGGTTCCAAAGAGGATGGAGCTGTTCTCAGTGGTGGCAGATGACAGAACAAGGAGCAATGGTCTCAAGTTGCAGTGGGGGAGGTCTAGGTTGGACATTCGGAAAAACTTTTTCACTAGGAGGGTGGTGAAGCACTGGAATGCGTTACCTAGGGAGGTGGTGGAGTCTCCTTCTTTGGAGGTTTTTAAGGCCCGGCTTGACAAAGCCCTGGCTGGGGTGATTTAGTTGGGAATTGGTCCTGCTTTGAGCAGGGGGTTGGACTAGATGACCTCTGAGGTCCCTTCCAACCCTGATATTCTATGATTCTATGATTCTAACTGAATTCCCCTGGCAAAGACTTGTGAGTAGGACAGGACTCAGATTCCAGAGCGATGAGTGCATTAGAAATATCTCCAGTAGATTACGTAGATCAATCTTTTCCTTTTACTCACTTTCTTCTCCCTGCGCAATAAAGTGCCTTATGATGTTTGCATGGCAACACCTGCAGTAAACAACTTACACTGACACAGAGCTTTCAGGCTGAAGGGCCCAAAAGGACTTTCCGGGATCACTGAACTCCAGCCATCTCTTGTAGCCCCTGAGCACTTGCCAACAGCTTGGGGTGGGACATGAAGAATGCCCTAGTCAGTTGAGACCACTGGATATAGATCAGTAGAATGTAACTGCCCAACTGGACTATGACAAGGACAGCAAGAGAGGTAAGGAGAGATTTTCCAAAGGGCTGAGGAGCTTTAGGAACTCCAGTCCCATCATCTCCTAAACATGGAGCTCCTAAATCTATTAGGTGCTTTTGAAAATATCCCTCTGTCCATCATGAGAGGTTGAGGGAGGGGATGGGGGAGGGGGAGGTAACGTTTTCAAAAGTGCCCAAGTAACTAAGGAGCCTAAGTTCCATTTTCACAGTGACATGGGCACTTAGGAGCCAGATTGTTACTGGTATGGAGGCACCTAAAGATATGGATGGTGGGATGTCAATTGATAACAGTGGGAGGTAGGTGCCTGAGGATCTGGTCCCTAAGGGTACATCTACACTGCAATAAAAAACTCACAGGGCCGAGTCTCAGAGCACAGGTCAAATAACTCAGGCTGCGGGGCTATAAAAGTGCAGTGCTATCGTTTGGGCTCAGGCTGGAGCCTGGGCTCTGAGACCCTCCCTGCCTCATGGATTTTCAGAGCCCGGGCTCCAGCTCCATCCCAAACATCTACACTGCCGTTTTTAGCCCTGCAGCCTGAGCCCTATGTACCTGAGTCAGTTGACCAGGGCAAGTCATGGCCATGCCGTGAGTCTTTTATTGCACTGTGAACACACCAATCTACCCAGGGTCTAAGTTGTCTAACTCCTGCATCAGCAGAACGCCTCCCAACGCCATGCTAGGGCACGTATTCATCATTGCTTCGGAGGAAACACTGCCCCTCTCTAAATCCCCAGGCCCGTTTCTAGCACTGTCTAAGAACCGAGCACTATTTCTCCATGCACAAAGAGCAGCCCTGTACCTTCAGCCCAAATGGTTTTTATTAGAGATTCAAGGAAAACAGGGAAACACTGAATAACAAAATATGTGTCTCATAGGAAGGTCAGAGCAGAGCACACCAATGATTGGCCCATCTAGCCCAGTACCTGGCTCTGAGCAAGGTGCAAAAACCCTTTAATGGATAATTATGAGCTAGCCTGCCCATAGGGGCCATTTCTCCCTACACCCGAACAGCTAATGGCAGGTTTAGGTCCTAAAACAGGAGGGATTTTATCCTGTCTAATTTAATTGCAGCTGTCATTCATCACAACGGCCCCTCCTTGTTTGAGGCCTGCTAAGCTCTACTCTTGTGGCTCTGAGCCATGGCCAGATCCTTTCCCTGGGAGATGACAGTTCATTTGAAACCATCGATGAGTAGCTGACATTATTCCCTTCTCCAGACTAAACAAACCCAATTTTTTCAATCATGTTTTCTAGACCTTTCAACATTTTTGTTGCTCTTCTCTGGACTTTCTCCACTTTGTCCACATCTTTCCTGAAATGTAGCACCCAGAACTGGACACAATATTCCAGTTAAGGCTGTATCAGCGCGGAGTACAGCGGAAGAATTACTTCTCGTGTCTTGCTTACAACACTCCTGCTAATACATCCCAGAATGATGTTTGCTTTTTTTGCAATAGTGTTACACTGTTGACGCATATTTGGCTTGTGATCCGCTATGATCCCCAGTGGCGCTTGGACACAGTGCCACGTCCTCCAGCAGCCTGGGACATTCTCACAGGCCTCCCAGACAGGTGCTGGACATGCGCTTCCCTGCTTTACTTAGGAGCTTTGACGAGAGCCCCAAGGAGGTACATTTGCATGGCACAGCATTGCAGCCTGGCCCCAGCTGGCCACTCACCAGGCTGCTGTGTAAGACCCATGTGCTCTTAAGCTTCCCTTGATCTCAGTAGGGCGCAGCACTGTCTCTCGTCTGAGTCTCTCTGGCACACTTCCCAGGCACAGGCTCTCTGCTGTTACCCCTTCATGGAAATGGGCCCATGCCCCAGCTACCTTAGCCCCCCCAGGACCAGCGCTGAACCCCTCCCCCCCCCGACTCCTCATTAGTGCAAGCACACCCTTTCCCAGAGCTCCACCCTTGTGGGTGCTCTGGGTTTGTAGTTAACTTTTTGGGGAGACATGAAAGGGAAAGCAAACAGACGCACCGGCTTTGCTAACTCTTACTTTAGATACATAGCTCTAAACATAAACACCCTGTACACCATTCACTACCTCAGTTTCCTCACCACACCAGAGCATCCTCTGGCCTTAGGCCAAAATCCTCCAGGGCATCCAGGATCCTTCTCCTGCAGCTCACAGCTTCCTCTCCACATCACTGAGTGAGTCGCTCTCACCCCTCCCAGGTCAGCCTTTTATGGCCTTGGCTGGCCCCACGATCAGAACAGTCCCCTATGCTACAAAAGCTTGCCTTTTCTGTTCCTCTCTCATGTCCTATGAGTCCCTTAAATTTATAAGCCCTACCACTAACAGCTGGTCCTTTTGTTCTGCTGCTGTGGAAATTCCACTGCTCCAAACCCCAGCCTCCTGCAAGGAAGCTAGAGAAAATTGGCTTCCTTCAGCCATCCCATTGTTCTGCCCAGTCAGGTCTATTCATCAGCTGATAGCCCTTAAGGACTGTCCGTTGTAGACCCCAGCACAAAGAGCATGAGGCAGTGCACAGCAGAGGACAGTCATAAGGCCTAGCCTAGGCATACAGACAGTTAACAAAATCCAAGTGGAATTCATCAGTTGTCCACAGCCTGATTCCCCAAATCACCACACAGCCAACAAACACGCTGCTTTCTAACTGATTGATTTTCCAGCTACCCCCATCACTTTGGCTTGGCTCTTGAGCTTTTCAATCTCTTGTGGTGTCTGATGTGTTTCATACCCACCAAGCACCATATGATTTTTACAAGCCAGTCTTTGGCAGCAGCTTCGAGCCAAATCGCACCATCAGACTCATGCCCAGTTTGATGTCAACAGAGCTGCTTATTTTGGCTCTTGCCACCTTCCTCTAGCAGGGTTATGAGCCAAATGTCAAATATAGTGGGAGAGGGCAAGGTGCGATGGGTACCCGGCCCTCAGGTTCGCATTCTGCCCCCACCTCCAGCTGAGTCGGTAGAGGCAGCAGTTGTCCAGGGACAGCTGAGGTGCAGAGTGGGCAGCCCCTGTTTGAGGGGGCAGAGTAAAGGCTGGCAGGATGGCATCTTAGAGAAAGGCAAGGAAATACTTGCAAACCTTCCAGGGAGACAATTACATTGTAAGCTGCAGGGACTCTTTCATTACACGTCTGCACAGCAGGTCCTAACACAATGGGGCCCTGAGCTCTGCCTGGGGCTCCTAGGAGCTCCCATTTCCCTTGCCTCTCCTCCTCCTCTCCCTCCAGCTCTATCCCCTCCCCCTTCCACAGATTCAGTAAAACAAGGCTGTGCAGGATCTCCCCACCTGTTCTGCATTTAGTGCTGTTACTACTTAGGTGGTAAAGTCCCGGTCTTGCAAGGTATTTCGGTGCCACTGATTTCTCTGGGCCAGGGACCTTGTGTTTGTGCACGTTGGTCCAGTGCCTAGCACATTGGTGACTTGACACGCTGTGATAATAATGAAGCAGCCGATGAGGCTCCTTTACCTGTGCCTCAAATGGCAGCGCTTGTCATCAGAGTTCTTTATCACCCCACTGTCACATGACCCTGCGTGCCCCTGTATGAGCCGTGAATCAGGCACAATCTCTTTTGCTTTAAATGCAGTTCCCACCACCCTCCTTTACTTCTCTCCTGGGGGCTCTTGACTTCTGGGGTCAGTACATCAGCTATATGGCTACATCAAGTTTTGTCCATGTCTGTATGATCATTTGGCTGTAAGTCCTCGTTGCCTCCTGCAGGCAAGTGGTGTGAAGGCCAGTTGATCCAGCAGCACTTCAATACCTATTCCCCTATTAAGACTCGAATTTCCCTGCTACACGTACTAGCTAGTAGCTGGAATGGGTTTGTTTTCCTAGGAAGAAGCTGCTCCTGTTGCTCTCCTGGCACATAGGGTTGCTTGTAACCGCCAGTTTAATTGCTACCTGGCTACCTCCTCCTCATCCTCTATTTAATCCTGTCCTTGCCAGTGGAATGCTGACATCAGTAGGGAAAAATGAATAACAGAGCTTGGAGCCCTGGAGCAATCCCAACTTAACCACAGCGCAGGAGAGGGCTTTGATATGATCGTGCTGTGGTTCCAGCTAATACAGGTGTCAGTGTCCGTGACACAACCGCCATCAGCCCCTGAAACACAAGAGTTCTCCTACCGTGTCCCACCCCTGCTATCCCCTCAGTCACAGGTACTTTCTGAACATCAGGACATCATGTTGTGCAAGCAGGTGAGTAATTAGATTTTCGGTTCAGTGACCAAACTGAAAAATCTCCCCTCCCCGCCCCCTGAAAAAATCCTTTGGGGTCAACCCAAAATGGAAATTATTCATTTTTTCTAAGCAAAATGAAAACCTGAAAAAATTTCAATTCAGGTCGAACAAAACATTTCATTTGACCCTAAATAAAAAGTTTTGTTTCATTTTTGGATGTTTTTTACCCTTTTGTGGGGAGGAGGGAGAGAGGGATGGCAAAATCCAGATAAATTTTGAAACAAAATATTGTTTTGAAATAAAAAGTCAAAATGCTTCAGCTTTTTCAGCATTTGGTGTTTTTTTCCATTTTATTCAGCTGAAACTAATCATCAAAGGTGACCCAAATTCAGGCATAGTTTTAGATACTCGGATAACATATTTTTGGGCAAATAAACTATTTGCTGAAAAAGGATCGCTCAGCTCTGTGAAACAATAATGTGGGTTTGCCATTGAATGGGATAATGTCCGATTAATTTAGGCCCAGATGTCAGGGTTTGGGAAATGCGGAACCTACGAACATGCTTCTTGGTCCAGCAAAACTGGTTTTTGGTTTGGATTCCCCTGCAGCGCTGGTTGCCACCCTAACCCTCCAGCACTTTGTTAGTGTTTGAGAACCGGAAAGTGAAGCTGACTAGAAACTTCAAAAACAGACTCCAACGAGAAACTGCTGAACTTGAATTGATATGCAAACTAGATACAATCAACTTAGGCTTGAATAGAGACTGGGAATGGCTGAGCCATTACAAACATTGAATCTATCTCCCCATGTAAGTATTCTCATACTTCTTCAAACTGTCTGTACTGGGCTATCTTGATTATCACTTCAAAAGTTTTTTCTCTTACTTAATTGGTCTCTCAGATTTGGTAAGACAACTCCCACCTTTTCATGCTCTCTGTATGTATATATATCTCCTCAATATATGTTCCATTCTATGCATCCGAAGTCGTGGGCTGTAGCCCACGAAAGCTTATGCTCAAATAAATGTGTTAGTCTCTAAGGTGCCACAAGTACTCCTGTTCTTTTTGCGGATACAGACTACCACGGTTGCTACTCTGAAACATGAAACTGATCAGCTTCGTGTCCCTGTCTAAACTGAGCAATGCTCCACAAACATAGGGTTACCATCCGTCCGGGTTTCCCCGGACATGTCCGGCTTTTGGGTTTTTAAATAGCCGTCCGGGGGGAATTTGTAAAAAGCTAAAAATGTCCGGGATTTCCCCCCGGACGGCTATCTAAAGACCCAAAAGCGGCTGACAGGGCAGCCGCGCCGGATTGAGCCGCTCACTTGGGGCCGCTCCGGTAGCAAAAGCCCCTCCCCCGCTTCCCCCTCCCTCCCCTGCAGCTTCAGCACGCCGGTAGCAAAACGGGAGCAGGAGCTGTTTGTGCCGCTACAAACTAGAGTGGCCCAGAAAGCCACCCCCCTGCCCATGGCAGCTGGCCCTGATTGGCCAGCCCCGCTCCCTCCCCCGCGCTGGGGGCGAGTCAAGAAACAGGGAGCAGGAGGGTTGGATGGGGTGGGGGTTCTGGGGGGACCTGTCAGGGGGCAGGGGTGTGAAGAGGGATTGGGGCAGTCAGGGGACAGGGAGCAGGGGGAGGGTTGGATGGGTCAGGGGTTCTGGGGGGACCTGTCAGGGGGCAGGGGTGTGGAGAGGGATTGGGGCAGTCAGCGGACAGGGAGCAGGGGGAGGGTTGGATGGGTCAGGGGTTCTGGGGGTGGTCTGTCAGGGGGCAGGGGTGTGGAGAGGGATTGGGGCAGTCAGGGGACAGGGAGGGTTAGATGGGTTGGAGGTTCGGGGGGGGGGCAGTCAGGGAACAGGCAGCGGTTGGATAGGCGTGGGAGTCCCGGGGATCTGGCGGGGGCAGGGGTGTGGATAGGAGTCAGAACAGTCAGGGGACAGGTAGGGTGGGGGGGTCTCAGGAGGGGGCAGTTGGGGACAAAGATAAGGGAGGCTTAGATAAGGGGTGGGGTCCCGGGGGGTGATTAGGGGCAGGGGTCCCGGGAAGGGGCGATCAGGGGACAAGGAGCAGGGAGGGTTGGATGGGTTGGGGGTTCTGTGGGGGGCAGTCAGGGGGGCGGGAATTGGGAGGGAGTGGCTAGGAGGCGGGGCTACACCCCCCCCCCCCCCCGGAGTATCGTCTTTTTTGAAAGTTCAAATATGGTAACCCTACACAAACATACAGTGTGAATGGTGAGAATTAAATTAGGGTTTTTCTTAATTCAGTTCCTCCATTGACTTCAGCTAGTTTTGGCTCGGGCCCAGATATGTCACTGACAGAGCAAGCAATGACATCTGATTTTGAGCAATAGAGATATGTCTTTTAATCTCCCTGTTACGGCGGGCTCTAGGAATGGCTGCCACTCTGCAAAGGGGAAGAAGGACTCTGCAGAATGGAAGTTGCTCTCTACTATATACATCCCAGTGCTTCCTGTGCTGCTTTCTGCATTTACTAATATCCCAACCTGCAAAGCCTTCAGTGGAATCTCTTGAACTGACTTTGAGCCCCTTAATGAGTGTTTTACAAGCTAATCAATCACGCAGGAGCTCTCCCTTCAGGGTTCTGCTGGAACCGCTGCGGGTTAAGATCAAGGCTCAAGAGGGCAGGTGTTTACACTAGTCCTGTCATGTTTACTTTCCCTTGCTAATGACACTCAGCCAGTCACACTTGAACCAGGAATCAGCCCAAGTCAAATTCAAAACCAGCCATAAAGTAAAAGACAACCTTGCCTCCAGAGATGGACTTCTGCAGGGGAGAGGTTAAAAGAGCCTGCCTATTAATTTATTATTATTATTATGGTAACACCTGGGAGCCCCTTCTTGGACCGAGCCCCCTTGTGCTAGGCACTGTACACATACAGGCCAAAGGAGGGTGCCTGCCCCAAAGAGCTAATGGGATGGCCCCATACACCTCTACGGTTTCAATTTCAACCATTTTTTACCATAGTCTAAATGACCTAAGTTTTCAAAACACAAAGGCATTTCAGAAAATGAAACATTTCATTTTGAAAATTCTCAAAACGGGACATTTTGACCATTTCAAAACTTGGGGGAAGGTAGGGGGGTGTTCCAAAAAAACTTTTGAATCACGGGAGTCGTCAAACCCAACCCCTTTCTGCAGTTTTGGTTTCGACAACTCAGAATTTTCTGATGAAAAAAAATATTCTCAGTGCACCCCGAGCTCAGTGGACACTGGCAGGCAATCCCTTTCACAGCACTTCCGAAATGGCTCCAAAAGCCTTATTTTATCTGCATGCTCTGTGCTCAGACCCAGTTATAAAAGCTCCGTGTTTCAGGGACACCAGGTGGCTCTGGAGAATGATAATAGGCCTTTCACTGATTTCCAAAAGAGCTCAGTGCATTGGATGGTGAGTTCTTTTGAGAATCTAGCCCTAAGTCACCTGTTTAAACCCAACCAGATCAGTGGTGACCAAGGCCCAGGTGGTTCAAAGGTATGTAGGCTCCTAACTTCCACTGAAATCAATGGGGGTTAGGTGCTAAATACCTGTGAGGCTCTGGGCCCAAGACTTCAACAGAAATGAGTGTGCAGAGTTTGGATCAAAGTCCGAGTGTTTGAATCCAGGATTTGGTTCTAGGTCTAATCATTACCATCCCTCGTGGGAAAGAATCGGCACTGCCCCTCGCTCCGAGTAATGCTGTGAGGTGCCAGACGTCCACATTGCAGGAACCAGCGCTAATGTTCATGCTCCTTCACAGTCTCCACAGAGAGACCATGGACCAGAAGGAATCTGTTTCCTAGAGAGGTTCCTCCTGGTCGGAGCTAAGGCCCATTGGCTGGGGGCAGTGTGGGAAGGTTGCCCTGCCACAGCTTGTGTTGTAGCTGCTCTGCAGGTAAACAGAGGCCTGCAGTATCCAGGGCTGTCAATCCAGCACCTTTCACCAGCCCTGAATCAACACAAGAAAAACGAGCTCCCACTGGAGAAGGGATTTGCTGCACAGCATTTCGTTGTGTGTTTAACCTTGTATCTTTGTTCTCCTAGGCAGCTCCACTGGTATCATCGCCCTAAACAGGCTGAGCCAAAGAGAGCTGGGTTTTCGGGGGGGATCAGATCTGCTAACAAAGCAGAGATCTTCCTACCCAGTTCTGCTTAAACACTGAGGCAAGGGCAGCTATGATGCCAAAATAATAAAAGGAGAACGCAATCGATGCAGCCAAGTTAAATTCAGCCTAATCCTTGGGAATGTTGTAACCGGTGACTAACACACACCGAGGCGAAGAACAGCTACACAAAGCCTATTGTGACCCACACAAATGATTAGGAGGATTGGCTTTCACTTCTGGTGCTGCTTTTAGGCGTCTCCATCACCCCCACATAGATGCGCCCAGCCCACTGCCTGAGTGTGCCTCCAGGATGCCCCTTGCGCCGTCAGGTGCCAGGAGAAACCCCTTTGGGGCCCTGGGGCCGTATGACAAATATTGTCACAGCTGTGGCTGTCATGGATTTCATAGCTGCTGCCATCACTGTTGCGAAGGTTCCAGCCACAGCCAGGACCAAACACAGGTCCTCTTCCTCCAAAAGTACAGGCTTGACGAAAGGTTATAGGGCCTATGACTCACACAGCGAGGCAGTTCTGATGCCACTTGGCAGGACACATAGGGGCCCGCACCCCCAAGGCTTGTGGGGATGTCGAATGAGCTGCTCGGGCTGTGGGATCCCAGCCGGGGCCTGTTCCATTTAACAGACAGGCCCTTTCCCTTTCCCGGGGGCGACAGCAATGTTCTTTTAACAGAGTCAGCGTCATCACTGATTTTCAGCTCATTCAGAGGCTGGTGATTCAGAACCGTGACCCCTCCCCAACAGTCTCTCTTTGGGCTCCCCATAGCCTAAGGACCCCCTAGGGTGCACAATCCCAGACCTTTGCATATGCAGCGCCTGGGCCTGCATTGCTTGTAAGCTTCACAGCCCCTGCTGGGCTGCAGGGCATAACACTGGCTGGGAAACAAGGCCTGGGGAGTCCAACTGGGGCATGGTCAAGTAGGCTTATGCTACCAGAACTCACCCTTATTTAAGGGGACAGCCTGGTACCTCCATGACAGAGGAGAGCCCTCAGGCAATGGTGACCTGACTCCTATGGGCACCTGAAGGATTTCCTTGGCCTCTGCTCAGCCCATCTCCTGCCACTCTGTGACTAATTGCACTCTCTAATCTCCAGTAGCATTTTCCTCCCCCAGCTCCAGTGCTTGAATGTATTCCCTTGCCGCTGCCTCAGCCACCTTCTGGTGATGTCCAGAAAACAACAGGGGAACTATAGAGCAGTGTTTCTCAAACTGGGGGTCCCGACCCAAAAGGGGGTTGCAAGACCATTGTAAGGGGGTTGTGAGAACAGTGGCTGCTGGCCGGGCGCCAAGCTCTGAAGGCAGCACCGCCGTCAGCAGCAGCGCAGAAGTAAGGATGACATGATATGGGGAAGGGGGTCATCATAGTCTGAAATATTTTCAAAGGGGGTCCCAGCAAAGAAAGTTTGAGAACCCCTGCTATAAAGCATCCCGGTGTTGCCACAGTCCGAAGTCACCACAAAACCATGCTGGTGGTTGTCATGGATTCATGGAGACTGAGTGATGTGTGGCTGGCTGGGCCCTTCACATCTCACATCACTAGCGTCCCGAGAACCTTGTGGCAGCTCTTGACCCCAGGGCTCACATTAAAACTCAGCTCATTTCTTGCCCCCCCAGATGCCCTCCTGCTATCTTAGAGCATGTTTGAGATGGCAGCCTAATTGCCTATGGAATTGCATTGTTTTATGGGTCTTTCTCGGCTGCTGTTATAAACCTTTTATGGCATTCAGTGCCCCCACTGTAATATGCAAATTCCTGGATACCAAGGAGCCATTAATCCTGCCCATGAAAAGGTGCATTGTGGAGCTGCACTAGGGGAGAGAGCAAGGGAGAGCTGGAGTGTTTTTGACAGCTCCTGGCCTGCACTGGCACGGGGGGGAAGTGATGCAAGAGGCTGGGAACGATGGCGAGGCCTGAATTGTACACCATAAAACAGCACAAACTAACCAGATCCATGCGGTCAGGGACGCAGACACCATGGCATGGATCCTCAAAGGAATTTAGGCTCCTAACTTCCATCTAAGCCAATGGGAGTTAGGTGCCTAAATACCTTTGAGGATCTGGGCCTACCTGCTTTTCCAAGGAGGTGTAGCATGTCTAGTGGTCAGAGCAGAGCACTGGGAATCAGGAGTGTGACAGGTTGGATCACAAAAACCCCCTTGGGAACTGCCAACTGATGTGCCAAGACTACTTCTGCCCCTGCTTTCCTGCCCTGCCAGCCTGGGACTCCAGCACCCTGTCTTGTCAAGCCAGACATGCCAGTCTGCTCCAACACAGACCCAGAGTCTGAACCACATGCCTCAAAGCTGCAGACTTAACTGAAAGCAACTTACAGAAGTGTTCCTGTCTTTAACACTCAGATGCCCAACTCCCAATGGGGTCCAAACTCTAAATAAATCCGTTTTACCCTGTATAAGGCTTATACAGGATAAACTCATAAATTGTTCGCCCTCTGTAACACTGATAGAGAGATATGCACAGCTGTTTGCTCCCCCAGGTATTAATACATACTCTGGGTTAATTAATAAATAAAAGGTGCTTTTATTAAATACAGAAAGTAGGATTCAAGTGGTTCCAAGTAGTAACAGACAGAACAAAGTGAATTATTAATTAAAATAAAATAAAACACGCAAGTCTGAGTCTAATACAGTAAGACAACTGAGTACAGATAAAAACCTCACCAGTTCCAGTAAGCTTCCTTTTACAGACTAGTCTCCTTCTAGTCTGGGTCCAGCAATCACTCTCACACCCCCTATAGTTACTGTCCTTTGTTCCAGTCTCTTTCAGGTATCCTTGGGGGTGGAGAGGCTATCCCTTCAGTCAGCTGAAGACCAAATGGGGGGGGGGGGTCTCCCAGGGGTTTAAGTAGACTTTCTCTTGTGGGTGGAGCCTCCTATCTCCTATACAAAGTCCAGCTCCAAGATGGAGTTTTGGAGTCACATGGGCAAGTCACATGTCCATACATGACTGAGTTTCTTACCAGCCAAGCCACATTCCTGGGAAATCTCCAATGTGGACTGGCATCTCCAAGTTCATTGTTGGCTTAAGTGGTTCTTGATTGGGCACTTAATCTGCTGGCCAAATGCTTTACTAAGGCTATCACGCAAGTAGACAGACAATATTCCTAATTTCAAGTACAAAAATAATACATGCATACAAATAGGAGGAATGTATTCAGTAGATCATAACCTATACATAGATATATTACATGGCATATATAGCAGAAAGCATATTCTAGTTATGTCATATATACATTCATAAGCTACATTCATAAGCCTATTCCATAAAGCCTTATGGGGTACACCGTCACAAGGAGATCTTGGGTCTATTCCAGGCTTTGGAGGACCGTGGACAAGTCACCTCCCCTCAGTGATGTGCCTCAGTTTCCCTCTTCTGTAACATGGCATAATATCTCTGAGCTAGCCTGGGCAGTGGGGAGGAAGGGCTGGCAGGTTTATTTCTTCCTTGTTTGCAAAGAACTTTGACATCCTTGAACACAAGGTGCTGATGGAGGACAGAGCATTATTATTAGTTTCCCAGAGCTCAGAGTGGGATAGGGGAAGGGCAGGACTTCGCCCAAAGTGAAGAAGGGCCATTGGGCATCTTATGATGCAGTGCAGAGGAATGGGGCTGCTGGTTACCCACTGCACCCCCTAGCACTCCACCTACACCGCAGCCCTCTTCCTCACACCTTAACCCACTGCCGCCAGCCTCATGTGTGCCAGTCTAATGAGTTAGACCCCCCCAAAAGTAATGAGATTGGGTTTAAAGGGATATTTAAACAGCTCAGGAGCCGTGAGGAGATGCTGGCACAGCAGTGTGCTGGCAGTGCACAAGGAACAAGGAGAGCAGATGAGTGTGAGCTGCGGTGGGGCTCCAAAGGCTGACTTTGCCAGAGGACCCCAAGAGCCCTGCTTTCTGGGAGGTGGGGGGCAGGGGTACAGCTGGGAAGTACAGGGCCTGCTGGTAATCTATAGGGCCACACTTACATGCATGCTGTGGCTACCTGAAGGCTGGTCTGAATCCCGAGTCTGATTCAGGAACAAAATGCAGCTCTTATAGGGCACTTTTCATCCACAGGTCTGACAGCATTTCACAAAGGTCATTATCCCCATTTTATGGCGGAGCAAACTGAGGCACAGGAAGGGAAAGAGAGACTCAGTCAGTAGGCCCATGGCAGAGCTGTAGGAAGCTCCCAAGTCCTGGGCCAGTGCTCTATGTACTGAGCCAAAAGGGCTTTCAAGATTCCAGCCAACTGCACTGGGCTTTGGATCCTGTCCCCGGAGCACTATCTTTGCACAAAGATGGGGGACCTGAAGGAGTCTTCAAGTTGGCAATGACATCAATGCCAGGGAAGAGAGATGGCTCTTCACCTGTAGAAACACACCTGCCCTATTCCCTCATCCGTTACCATGGTAAATATTTAGGCCTGGTTGCCATGCCCCGATTGCCTGCTCCTCTGGCAGGCCCCAAGCAGGGATGTTGCAAAACCAAGATCACAGTGCCATGGAAATTTTTGAGGCACCGGGGCATCCTTTGCTCTCCAGAGGCAGGACCGAGGAAACAACTTGAGCAAAGGTCATCCTGGGATGAGAGTGAGGGCCCCGGAGTGTCCCCAGAGGGAAGGACGGTGGGAGGGACAGAAGCTGCAACAAAGGCAGGTGGAAAGGAGGAACGGAAAACAGGAATAAAAAATCCTAGGGAAACAATGAATTAGACAACTTGGGGGAATTAGCACTCTGGCCTGGCCTGCGTTCCCTTATGGTACTGTGTAACTCGGAAATTAAATGAGTTTAGTAGCTCAGCCTGTTTCTCAATGCGCCCTGGCCCAGTACAACACTGTGATCAACAGGCTGGAATTACAGGGGCACTGGGAGAGCTGTAAGAGAGGCTACTGAGGTGTATTAGTAGAGCAGTGGTGCAGTTGCCCAGCGTTGGAATAGCAGGGGGCTGCAGGGCAGGAGTGAGGGGCATTGGCAAAGCTGGGGTAGTGGTGGGACTCCTGTGGTTTTACAAACTTAAATTTGTAAAGTTGCATTGACAGGGCTCATGGCAATAGCCTGCAAACAGGGTCCCACCCAACACCGGATGCAAATTGTATTGTGCACAAATTAAACCCTGTGCAAAGTCTATGCTAATGCAACATTATAACTGAGATTGTTAATTACTCAGAGCAGCTTGATTGAGCTGCATGGAACTGGCAGTTTTGCAAACCTAATGTGCTATATTGTGGACTTGCAAAACTGGTCTGAATTCAGACTCTACCTTTGTTTCTTGCCATTTAAATCCATGGGGTTTTTCCAGGCTCATTCATTTAAACAACCAAACCGACCAACCAAAGCCATCGTTTTCCTCCCAGAGTAGAAAATAGAATATCAGGGTTAGAAGGGGCCTCAAGAGGTCATCTAGTCCACCCCCCTGCTCAAAGCAGGACCAATCCCCAGACAGATTTTTACCCTGATGGGCTGTGAATTAAGGATAGAAAAAGAGACCCAACATATCAGCTAGGGCCAGGCTATATAACAGGGGTGGGCAAACTACGGCCCGTGGGCTGGATCCGGCACCTCAGGGCTTTGGATCCGGCCCGCGGGATTGCCCCCCGTGGCGCCATGGGCACCGCACCACTCTAAGAAGCGGCCGGCACCATGTACCTGCGGACCCCGGGCGGGGGGCAGAGGGCTCCGTGCATTGCCCTTGCCTCCCGGCACCACCCACCACGGGGGAACCGCGGCCAATGGGAGCTTCGGGGGAGGTACCTGGAGGCACGGCAAGGGCAGCGCACACGGAGCCCTCCACCCCCCCTTCCCCAGGGGATGCAGCGCTTCCTGGAGTGGCACGGGCTGGGGACAGGGCAGGCATGCAGGGAGCCTGCCCTGGCCCCGGTGCGCGCCGCTGCCACCCTGGAGCCGCTTTAGGTAAGCGGCGCCGGGCCAGAGCCCGAACCCTGCCTGCACCCTGCCCCCCAACTCCCTGCCCTAAGCCCCCTGCCTGCACCCCGCACCCTTCCTGTACCCCAACCCCCTGCCCTGAGTCCCCTGCCGCACCTGCACGCCTCCTGCACCCCAACCCCTGCCCTGAGTCTCCTCCCACAGTCCGCACCCCTCCTGCACCCCTGCCCTGAGCCCCCTCCTGCACTCTGCACCACTCCTGCACTCCAACCCCCTTCCCTGAGCCCCCTCATACACCCTGGTTTACTCTGTGTACGTTGATGGTATTTTCTAGATGAGTTGGAAAGATCTTATTAACTTAGGGTTGCCAACTTTCTAATCACACAAAACCAAACACTCTTGCCCTGCCCCCTGCCCCGCCCCTTCCCCAAGGCCC
>NW_020664488.1:855965-904978 GCF_002925995.2 Terrapene triunguis | reverse complement strand
CCAGCTCACTTCTGCTCCGCCTCCTCCCCGAGCACGCCGCCCCCGCTCTAATTCTCCTCCCCTCCCAGGCTTGCAGCGCCAAACAGCTGATTAGAGCTGCAAGCCCGGGAGGCGGGAGAAGTGGAGCAGCCACCGCAGGCTCGGGGAGGGGGCATAGGAACGCTGTAAAAAAAAATTGGGGGCACTGCTTTTTGCCGCCCCCAAATCTTGGCGCCCTAGGCAACCGCCTAGTTTGCCTAAATGGTAGCACCGGCTCTGAGGATGAGGGCTCCAGCTGGGGGTGCGGGCTCCAGGGTGGGGCCAGAAATGAGGGGTTCAGGGTGTGAGAGGGGGCTCCAGGCTGGGGCAGGGGGTTGGGGTGCAGGAAGGGGTGAGGACTCCAGCTGGGAGTGCGGGCTCTGGGGCAGGGCCAGGGATGAGGGGTATGGCGTGAAGGAGGGGGCTCCAGACTGGGGCCACAGGGTTTTGACTGTCAGAGCGGGCTCAGGACTTGGGCGGGGGTTGGGGTGCAGGAGGGGGTGCAGCCAAGGGATTTGGAGTGTGGGAGGGAGCTCTGGGCTGGGGCAGGGGATTGGGGTGTGGGAGGGGTGGGCTCCAGCTGGGGGTGTGGGCTCTGGGGTGGGGCCAGGGATGAGGGATTTGGGATGCATGAAGGGGCTCCGGACTGGGGCCGAGGGAGTTGAAGTGTAGGACCAGGCTCAGGGGTGGGGCAGGGGATTGGGCTGCAGGCTCTGGAAGGGGGCTCAGGGCTGGGGCAGGGAGTTGAGGTGAGGACTCTGGGAGGGAGTTAGGGTCTGGGAGGGAGTTCTGACCTGGGGCTGGGGGTTGCGGTGTGGGTGAGGGTTCCCAGCCAATGGGAGCTGCAGAGCCAGCACTCAGGATGGGGACAGCATGCGGAGTTTCCCTGATCGCCCCTACGCCCAAGAGCTGCAGGGACATGCCGGTTGCTTCTGGGGAGCTGCGCAGAGCCAGAGCAGGCAGGGAGCCTGCCTTAGCCCAGCTGCGCCGCCAGCCGGACATTTAACGGCCCGGTCAGCAGTGCTGACCAGAGCCACCAGGGTCTCTTTTCGACTGGGCATTCCGGTCGAAAACAGGATGCCTGGCAACCCTATATTATCTCCCAGACATAGTGCGCAAGCAGTGCAGTACATACATCCCAGAATAGCATAGCACACATGCCACTCATCCTAGCATGCTGCAGCAGCGTCACACCAGCACACACATCAACAGGGCATATTACATTCATGAAAGCATGGAATATTATCTGTAGGGCCCTACTAAATTCATGGTCAATTTCGTGGTCATAGGATTTTAAAAATAATAAATGTCATGATTTCAACTATTTAAATCTGAAATTTCACGGTGTTGTAATTGTAGGGGTCCTGACCCAAAAAGGAGTGGGGGGGGTCGCAAGGTTATTGTAGGGGAGATTGTGGTACTGCTACCCTTACTTCTGCACTGCTGCTAGTGGTGGCTCTGCCTTCACAGCTGGGCAGCTGGAGAGCGGCAGCTGCTGGCCGGGATCCCAGCTCTGAAGGCAGAGTTGCATGGCATGGTATGGTATTGCCACCCTTACCTCTGCGCTGCTGCTGTCGGGCCGCTGCCTTCAGAGCTGGGTGCCCAGCCAGTAGTCGCCACTCTCCAGCCACCCACCTCTGAAGGCAGCACAGAAGTAAGGGTGGCAATACCACGACTCCCCTAAAATAACCTTGTGACCCCCCCCCGCAACTTCCTTGTGGGTCAGGACCCCCAATTTGAGAAACGTTGGTCTCCCCGTGGAAATCTGTATAGTATAGGGTAAAAGGACACAAAAGACCAGATTTCACGGGGGGAGACCAGATTTCACAGTCCGTGACACATTTTTCATGTCCTTGAATTTGGTAGGGCCCTAATTATATGCATTAGAATGTGCATATGTGTACCACAGCATGCCATAGCACACACAGTATCACACACACACCCTATTACCCACAGTGCGTTGTAACACGTACAGTATAAACACATAAGCAGTATAAACCACTCACAACACATATCCCAGGGCAGTAAAACACACACATCACACGAGTGGAGTATAAATCTCACACACAGAGAATATATAACACACACATCCCAGTGCACTATAATACATACAACACACACACCTATTAACCCCAGGGCAGAATAACATGCACACTTCCCTGTGTGGTATAACACAGCACACAGCCATCACAATATAACAGACAGCCCAGTGCAATATATCCCCCATATGCATATCACCTTGGGTCACCCTCGTGATGTCCTTTTCCAGTGTGGACAGTCAGGTCTGCATTCAGAACCAGACTCTGTTCACACTCCATCGCAAACACCCACTCTGGAGCCAGGTTTCCCCAGACGCGATTGCAATCCAACTGCTGACAATAATAACAAAGGGAAATTCATGCATCTCTGCTTGCCACAACAAGCCACTTGCCTGCTGTTTGCATCAGCTGAAGGCAGTTTCCACACTGCCGCGGTTATGTGAGCAGCACTTCACTTAGCAGGCCTGTTCTGATGAAGTGAGCCATCACAAGGGTTCGGAGGAGGGATAGCAGAGAAAACTTCGTACATCTTACAGAGGCCCATAGAAACTGGAGGTTTGCAAGTGACAAACCCCAGGATTACCACCAATCCCCACACCACTGGGGGGAGGTTAGTTTGTTAGCTAACTGTGGCTGCCATAGGCAACATGGGGAGCTATGCCCATGATTTTTGTAGGCCCAACAAAACACCTCTCTCTTTTGCTTGTTGAATTGTTCTGTGATGAAGCAGTCCCCGCCAACAGTAAGCAGATACTTGGGGCTGGATCCTGGCAAGTCAGCATAGCTCTATTGAAATCTATCTCCCCCATGTATACCAGCTGAGGATCTGGCATCTAGCCTTCAGCACATTTTTCTCTGGCAGACTCTAGCCTTTATGGAAGCACAACTAGGAACCCAAATAACTTGACAGTGGCCCTTTAAATCAGGTGGCCTTTGCCGGTCCTTTAAGCATTCACCTGCCGCAGCTCTGCCAACAATCTCAGTGTTGTTGTGTCTAGCTGCCAACTGAGACATGCCAGCTGGGATCAGCCCTTCGCCAGAGGGCACCGGGAGAACTCGTAACAAATTCAAGGCTCCAGTCCAAGGCCTGTAGGGCGAGGGCAGGGAGCGCTGGGAATCTGATGCCTTAAAAATAAATGAACATTAGAAGACGCACGTCACACTCAGCTTTACGAGGGACTTTTCTTTTAAAGTCCTGTTATTTTCTGAGGAGCTGAAAGTATAGGGAGAGCTGCCAAAAGGTAGCCAGTAAGCAACGCTCGCCCAGCCTGCAGAACCTTCCATAAGACAGGCATGGAGCGTCTTTCCACATTTCTGTTCTAGCTCCAATGGAAACAGTTATGCCAGGGAGGAAATCATTTGGTGGCTGGTGGGCTGGCACTGGCCGGAGCAGAATGATCAGGTCCAGGGTAGCCCCTGGACTAGCATTGGTGGAGCTGAGGCTTGTTAAAGCATCGGGAACTCCTTGTAGTATCCTGAGACTCCGAGACAGTTCCCCAAATAAGCCATTTCCCTCTTGTCTTCTGCCATGGTCACTCCCTCCCTCACCCAAGGACCAACCTCTCTGCCTCCTGTAAACTCGTTTTCCAGCATCAGTTCAGCAGTGCCCTTCCCTGCTCCCTCTCTCTCAGGGCTCATCTACACTTGAAATGCTGCAGCAATGCAGCTGTAGCATTTCTGTGTGGACATGACCTATGCCAATGGGAGGGGTTCTCCTGTTGGCCTAGGTAATGCACCTCCCCAAGAGGCAGTAGCTTGGTCAAGAGAAGAATTCTTCCATCAACCTAACATTGTCCACATGGAGACTTGGGTCAGCTTAACTATGTTGCTCAGCGATGTAGGTTTTTCTAGGACCCTGATGGGTGGGAGGGTCCCAGAATCCAGACTCTAGTCCATGTTCGGAAGTCTATACAGCAATGAAACACCCCTGCAGCCCAGCTCTGCAAGCCAGAGTCAGCTGGCATGGGCCAGCGGCGGGTATTTCTGTGCTGTGTAGACATACCCTTAGTGTGTGAAACCGCAGCTTGCCTTGACTGCACTAGGGCTGACACATACATTAAACAAACCTTTTTTCCTAAAAAAAACAGGAGTACTTGTGGCACCTTAGAGACTAACAAATTTATTTGAGCATAAGCTCCTGGGTTAGTGTTTTTGTTGTGTGGTTGCTGGTGAGTATTTGCAAAGCCCGTTGCCAACACTGAGAACACTTCAATCTCCCTGGCCACTCGATTACAGACCTAAAAGTCGCAATATTACAACAAAAAACCTTCAGAAACAGACTCCAACGAGAGACTGCTGAATTGGAATTAATTAGTAAATTGGACACCATTAAATTAGGTTTGAATAAAGACTGGGAGTGGATGGGCCATTACACAAAGTAAAACTATTTCCCCATGCTTATTTCCCCTCCCCCCCCACTACAGTTCCTCATATCTCCTTGTCAGTTGCTGGAAATGGGCCATTTTCATTACCACTACAAACAGTTCTTTTTCTCTCCTACTGATAAAAGCTCACCTTAACTGATCACTCTCCTTATAGTGTGTATGGTAACACCCATTGTTTCATGTTCTCTGTGTATTTATATATCTTCCTACTGTATTTTCCACTACGTGCATCCGATGAAGTGGGCTGTAGCCCACGAAAGCTTATGCTCAAATAAATGTGTTAGTCTCTAAGGTGCCACAAGTACTCCTGTTCTTTTTGCGGATACAGACTAACACGGCTGCTACTCTGAAACCTTTTTTCCTGAAGTAGCCCTGGCCAGAGAGATGAAGGGCCCGGCTTGCCCTAGGCCCACACCTTATGTAGTCATTTGCTCCAGTAGAAAGAGTGCAAAGTAGATGCAAAACCATTCGCACCTGGTCACATTTGGCACCCACTTTACACCGGATCCTCATCGCCAGACCCACCAGTCACCTCCATCAGAGCTTCAGTTTCTGCAGCTTTCTTGGTTCAGACACATTATTGGGGTGGAAAACCAACAAATTGTGAAGCGTGTTTACCAAGGAATGGCACTATGCAGCCAGTGAGCATGTGGACACCAAAAGCTTTGGTAGTGCAGTAAGGTCACCAAAGACAAATGTAGACTAATATTCAGCCAGACCAACTTCAGAATCTAGCTAGAGTTCAATCTGGGAAGCACTCGATCTGCAAGTAGGCTTGTTCCTTTGGGCTGTGCCGTGACAATGAAGACTGCACTGGTGTAAATAATCACACAATGTCCTAGGGAATGATATCTTGGCTCATCTCCATGGAAGAGCTAAATTGGCATTGCTCCATTGAAATCAGCTTGGAAGAGAGGGAGTGGGGGAAATAACTAGACAACATGGAACTCTGGAAAGCAAAGAGATGATCCATCCCTAGCACTTCAACGTTCACGGTAGCTTGTGGGGGAGCAGTTGGGACATGGTTCTGTCCCCTTGAGCATCTCCTTCACATAAGAATGGCCATACTGGTCAGATCAATGGTCCGTCTACCCCAGTAGCCTGTCTTCCGACAGTGGCCAATGCCAGGTGCTTCAGAGGGAATGAACAGAACAAGTAATCATTGAGTGATCCTGTCATCCACTCTCAGCTTCTGGCACTCAGAGGCTAGAAACATTCAGAGCATGGGGTTGAATCACTAGCCATTCTAAGAGCCATTGATGGACCTATCCTCCGTGAAATTATCTAGTTCTTTTTTGAACCCTGTTACAGTTTTAGCCTTCACAATATCCCCTGGCAATGAGTTCCACAGGTTGACTGTCCATTAGGTAAAGTAGTACTTCCTTATGTTTGTTTTAAACCTGCTGCCTATTAAATTCATTGTGTGACCCCAGTTCGTGTGTTATGTGAAGGAGTAAATAGCATTTCCTTATTCCCTTTCGCCACACCAGTCAAGATTTTATAAACCTCTTTCATATCATCTCTTAGTCATCTCTTTTCCAAGCTGGCAAGTCCCAGTCTTTTTAATCTCTCCTTATATGGAAGCTGTTCCATACCCGTAATCATTTTTGTTGCCCTTCTCTGTACCTTTTCCATTTCTAATGTATCTTTTTTGAGATGGGGTGACCAAATCTGCCCACAGTATTCAAGATGTGGGAGTACCATGGATTTATATAGAGGCAATATGATATTTTCTGTCTTATTATTTATCCCTTTCTTAATGATTCCCAACATTCTGTTCACTTTTTTGACTGCCGCTGCACACTGAGTGGATGTTTTCAGAGAACTGTCCACAGTGACTCCAAAATCTCTTTCTTGAATGGTAACAGCTAATTTAGACCCCATGATTTTGTATGCATAGTTGGGATTATGTTTCCAATCTGGCTCCTACTACTTCAGTTCACTGCCTGTTCTCCTTAAGTGGGTTCAGGGAAGCAGCAGGAAACAGGAAGCTCCCTGGGAAGCTGGTGTTAATCAGTCCAGGTTCCTGGGGGTGCTAGAGAGGTACATTAGAGGCTCCTCCTCCTCTCTCTACCTGCAGCTCCTGCTGCTTTCTGTTATTCCCTCTCACCTTTTCTCCTGCCTGCCTGTTATGTCTCTTGTGCCCTCCTTCCTCCAGCACAGCACTCCATCATCTCTGTGCATCTAGAGCAGAGAGAATACATATGCACCAGCAGCAGACACAATTTTCTACACTCTGGGTCCTAGTGGCGCCCCCCCCCCCCCCCCCCACACACACACAGTCTGGCACCTGAGGTGGCTGTCTCAGTTCACCACTTGGTAAGGCCAGCCCTGCCAATGTGCATTAATTTGCATTTATTAACACTGAATTTTATGTGCCATATTGTTGCCCAGTTACCCAGTTTTGTGAGATCCCTTTGTAATTCTTCACAGTCTGCTTTGGCCTTAACTATCTTGAGTAGTTTTGTATCATCTGCAAATTTTGCCATCTCACTGTTTACCCCTTTTTCCAGATCATTTATGAACATGTTGAACAGCACTGGATCCAGTACAGACCCCTGGTGGACATCACTGTTTACCTCTCTCCATTCTGAGAACTGACCATTGTTGAGATGAGTTCCTGTCTGCATCCTGTAAAACTTGCCCATACCGGTATTGCCCTGGCCTCTTCTTTTGTCATTCAGTGTTGCACACATTCTAAAGCAATATGCATTTCCTCACCTTTTGGGGGCGAAGCCAGACTTTGAGGCACCTGCTCCCCTACTTGGTGTAAACTTTGCTTGTGCCAATCAGAAAAGAACACAAACAGGTTTTGGGCCCCGTCCCCTATGACACTTCTATGATGTCATATTTGGTACTTTATGGGCTGCCTGCCATGTGCAGGCAGGGAGAGGAGAAAGAAAAACAAATCCTGTGTATCCTGTGTACACCCGTAACCGAGCCTGATCACCTCGAAGACTCTCTCTCAGCTCACGTGTTTCAAACAGAGTTTCTACGTTTGCCGGTCGTTATGCGTTGGTTTGTATTTGTAAGTATCAGTTATTACTAATTGCTGCATCTTTGTTTATAAATATTGTTAGTAGATATTTTAGTCATTGTGTGTTTTAAGTTTCATTAACTCTATTAGCTAATCAAACGCTGCTCCCTTACCCCTTGTAATTATCCCCAATAAAACTTTAAATTGATTAATTTTAGTTGTGTGTGTGTGTGTCTGCAGTTTGCATCGTGACCCATACTCTCCTTGCATCCCTTACCAATATAGTCTATTGCCACGTGCAGCCTGGTAAATAACAGGCCTGCATTTTCTTTCGCCCCTGCGTGCCCGTGGCAATCCACAACCATTTATTCCTACCCTTTGTTTCCTGTCTTTTAACCAGTTACTGATCCAGGAGAGGACCTTCCCTCTTATCCCATGACAGCTTACTTTGCTTAAGAGCCTTTGGTGAGGAAACTTGTCAAAGGCCTTGTGATAAATGAAGGGTGGGGTAGCTTCCTTTTATGGACACCCAGCCAGTCAGTTAGCTACAAAATCCCTCTTGATAGCTGTTCTCTACTTGCTTTACCTGTAAAGGGTTAAAAAAATAAGTAAAAAGAAGGGAGTGGGCACCTGACCAAAGGAGCCAATGGGAGGGCTAGAACTTTTTAAAATTGGGGGGAAAATTCCCTTTGTCTGTGTGTTGTGGTTCTCCGGGGAAGAGGGAAACAGGGCAGCAGTTATGCTGTGAGAAGCTGAAGGCCAGATATGAAAATTATCAGATCCTATCTAGAACTACTTATTTAACAACCCAGATATGTAAGTAGACCAGGAGTGTTTAGAAGGATGCAATTAGGTTTATTTCTGTTTATTTCTTATTGGCTTGTGGACTCCTCTGTGCTAACCCCAAATGCTTTTTGTTTTGCTTGAAACCTTTAAGCTGGACCTCAAGAAGGTTATTCTTGATGTTTAATTTTTGTAAGTGGGTTTTTTATATCTCGCAGAACCCTAAGTTCCAGATGTATTTTCTTACTTTTTGTTTTTAATAAAATTTACCCTTTTTTAAGAACAGAATTGGATTTTTGGTGTCCTAAGAGGTTTGTACATGTTGTTTAATTAGCTGGGGGCAACAACTAATTTCCTTTGTTTTCTTTCTCAGCTCTTCGGGGGGGGGGGGGGGGGGTGAAAGGACTTGAGGGTACCCCACAGGAAGGAATTCCCAAGTGCGCCTTCCTGGGTTACAAGGGGTTTTGCATTTGGGCAGTGGCAGCATCTACCCATAGAAGCTCAGAGAGAAGCTGTAACCTTGGGAGTTTAATACCAGCCTGGAGTGGCCAGTATTAATTTTTAGAATCCTTGTGGGCCCCCACCTTCTGCACTCGAAGTGCCAGAGTGGGGAATCGGCCTTGACAGGCTTTCTGAAAATCTAAGTATGCTATATCCACTGGATCACCCTTGTCCACATGTTTGTTGACTCCTTCAAAGAATTCTAGTAGATTGCATGATTTCACTTTAGAAAAGCCATGTTGACTCTTCCCCAATAAATTGTGTTCATCTATGTTTCTGATAATTCTGTTCTTTACTATAGTTTCAAACAGTTTGCCTGGTACTGAAGTCAGGCTTATCGGCCTGTAATTGCCGGGATCCCCTCTGGAGTCTTTTTTTTAAAAATCAGCATCACAATAGCTATCCTCAAGTCATTTGGTACAGAGTCTGATTTAAATGATAGGCTACATATCACAGTTAGTAGTGCTGCAATTTCATATTTGAGTTCCTTCAGAACTCCTGGATGAATATCATCCAGTCCCGGTGACTTATTACTGTTTGATTTATCAGTTTGTTCCAAAACTTCTTCTAATGACACCTCCATCTGGGACAGTTCCTTAGATTTGTCATGTAAAAAGAATTGCTCCTTTGCCAGCCAAAATGCTAAGTCCTACAACAGTTACAGCTGAGGGATGTGGGAAGCTGCCCAGAGCCACCTGGACAGTACAAAGGGCTTAAAACAAGAGGTGGGGCTAGAAAACTGAAGGGAAATGAGGGTAATCCGTCCCCCGCTACCTGGAGGGTGAAGAACCTTTTACTCCACATTGAGCGTGGGAGGGTTTGATGACATGCTGACAGGCTCTGCAACACAGCTTGAAAGGAGCCCATAACCTCATCAACCACAAGGAACCTAGGAGTTAATGAGAAGAAATTGATTGTTCTTCCCTCTGTAAATAATTTAGGGCCTGGTACTGATCTTTGGTTTCATAATCATTAACATTAATGTCCCAGTCGCCCCTGGAGAGGTACAGGGTGTGTCTATCTCCTGGAGCGGTCGTTAGCGATTAGTCCCGATGACACCTGATGTGCGTTTTTCCTGAGCAATCAGACGTCTCACTGCTGGTTTTCTCTCCCCCACCTTTTTTATTTTTTTTTAAAGGGCTGAATATAAAAAAAAAAGGTTGTTTATATTATTTGTATTACAGTAGTGCATAGAGATGCCAAAGAGCAGGGCCCCTTTGTGCTAGGTGCCATACAGAGGCACAGCAAGGGATAGTTGCTTATACTCAAAATAGACCAGGAGTCATCCAGAATGTCTCTGACAGAGACAGAAAGTGAGCTTGGATTAACTATGGGAACAATTGACCAAGGATCAGGGTGGATTCTTCGTCACTGCCAATTTTAAAATCAAGACTGGATGTTTTTCTAAAAGATCTGCTCTGGGAATTGTTTTGGGGCAGTTCTCTGGCCTGTGTGATACCAGAGGTCAGACTGGATGATCACAGTGGGCCTCTCTGGCCTTGGAATTGATTTGTCACCTTCCTGCCAAAGGTCATATGTTTTTAGAGTACCCTCCAGTATGATGTATCTCCTGGGCTGGAATCACCTCTCAGTGACACTGGTGTAAATCAGGAGTAGTTCCATTGGACTCAATGGGGTTCCATCAGTGTCAAACTGGTTTAACTAAGGCGAGACTCAACTCCATTTCTGTCTAACTAGGCACAATAATCACTCATGTTTCAGTTACATGGCACTGACTCGCTTCCATCTTCTAGGACCCACTGTACTGTCAGTCCAGTCAGCATGCAGCGTTACTGTAGCTGTGTCGGTCCCAGGATATTAGAGACAAGGTGGGTGAGGTCATATCTTAATATTAACAACCTCCCTCAGAATGCCATCCTTGCCACCATGGATGTCATCTCCCCTATGCACCAACATCCCTCACAATGATGGCATAGGCTGTCTGCCTCATTATCTGCAAGTCAATGGCCACCCCGCAGATACCACCCCAATCACATCGCCAAACTCATCCATTTCATCCTCACCACAACAATTTTACATTCAGCTTTGTCCAAACCAGGGGAACAGCCATGGGTACTAGGATGGCTCCCAATACGCCAACCTCTTCATGAGCCACCTTGAAGAAGAATTTCTAGATAAATGCACCATGAAACAAATGATATACCTGAGATACGCTGATGATATTTTCATCCTCTGGATAGACAACTTAAACTCCCTCAAAGATTTGCACTATTACTTCAGCTCCCACCACTCATCCATTCAACTCTCTCTGGAACACTCCCACACCAAAATTAATTTCCTGGAAACCAGGATCAGCTTCAGCAACAGAATCCTATAGACAACAATATAAAAGAAACCCACGGATAACCACACCTACCTTCATAGATCCGGTAACCACCCAAACACACCACAGATACCACAGAATATGCTCCAAGGAGAAAGTCTGGGATATACACCATAACATGCTCAAAATCATCTTAACCAAACAAGGAGACTCCACCAGAGAAGTAGATCACATCATAGAATGGGCACTCAAATACATTGAGAGAACCTGCTTCAATACAGAAATAAAACCTCCTCCAGCCACATACCCCTACTTGTCACTTACCACCCTACACTGGAACCCATATGGGGTATAATCAAACAATTATATTCCATATTCAATGGGGACCCAATCCTGAAAGAAATCTTTCCTGCACCCCCTCTTCCGGCTTCAGACAGCCCCCCAACCTCTCCAAACTCATCATCAAAAGCAAGGTCCCCACAGACCAGGACCCACCAACTCAAAGCAGCACCAGACCAGTTGCAAAGTGGCCAGAAGAGATACACAGCCTGCAGACATATCTCCACTGCTACAATGATAAACACCCCCCACAACACACCTTTCAAGATCCATAGACCCTACACATGCCTATCACAACATGTTGTGTGCTTCATCCAGTGCCTTAAATGCCCCAATAGCAACTATGTGGGTGAAACCAGACAATCACTGTGCTCTTGAATGAACTCATGCAGGATTATGATAAAAGACAAAAACACCACATCACCTGTGGGTAAATACTTTGCACAAAGTGATCGCTCTATATCTGACCTCTCAGTACTCACCCTCAAAGGAAATCTGCACAACATTCTTAAAAGATGAGCATGGGAGCTTAAACACATAACTTTGCTAGACACTAAAAATCATGGACTGAACAGAGCACTGGATTTATGGATTATTACAACAATCTGTAACCTGCTAACAAAGCCCCCAACTGCTTACCCCACTCCCCCTTCCTTTCCTCCCTATGGGCTAGTCTACACTGGCAACGCTAAAGCGCTGCCACGGCAGCACTTTAACATGCCCTGTGTGGTCGAGGTGCAGCGCTGGGAGAGAGCTCTCCCAGCACTCTAAAAAAAACCACCTCCATGAGGGGCGTAGCTCCCAGCGCTGGGGCACTGTTTACACTGGCGCTTTACAGCGCTGAAACTTGCTGTGCTCACACCCCTGAGTGAGAAAATTGCAGCGCTGTTAATTGCCAGTGTAGACAAGTCCTATGACTTGAGGGGTATTAACAGGCCACTTTGCCTTGAATGGTCTCTTGAAATATGTGTTAACTACTTATGCTAACCAATCTCTTCCACCTTGTATTTAGCAGTGGCACTCTGAGTTAGGCCTTGTCTACACTGCCACTTTACAGCACTGCAACTTTCTCGCTCAGCGGTGTGAAAAAAACACCCCCCTGAGTGCTGAAAGTTTCAGAGCTGTAAAGTGGCAGTGTAGACAGTGCATCAGTGCTGGGAGCCACGCTGGGAGCTATTCCCCCTTTTTTTTACAGTGCTGGGAGAGAGCTGGTGCCACGACTACACAGTCATGTTAAAGCGCTGCCACAGCAGTGCTTTAATGTTGGTAGTGAAGACATACCCTTAGGCTATGGCTACACTGGCGCTTTATAGCGCTGCAACTTTCTCGCTCAGGAGTGTGAAAAAACACCCCCCTGAGCGGAGCAAGTTACAGCGCTGTAAAGCGCCGGTGTAAACAGTGCCCCAGCACTGGGAGCGCTGTAAACTAATCCCCTTGTGGAGGTGGAGTACCTGCAGCGCTGGGAGAGCGCGACCACACTCACACTTCAAAGCGCTGCTCCGGGAATGCTCCCGCGACAGCGCTTTGAAGTTTCGAGTGTAGCCACGGCCTTAGTTTCCCAGACCTTAAGAAGAGCTCTGTATAAACTCAAAAGCTTGTCTCTCAATCTAATCAGTGACAGACTGCGTGCAGACTGGGAGTGGCCACTGCACACGCAGGACCTTGCCTGAGATGTTGAAAAGAGAATCATTGCCATCATATGCCCTGGTGAAGTTGGTACAGTAACAGCCTTAGGGTCCGATCCTGCAGTCCTTATTCAGGCAAAACACCCAGCAACCTCAGTGATGCATAGTGTCCAGAACAGGAACAGGCTGCTAGAGGCCAGTGAGCATCTGCTCTGGTGAGCTGGGCCCAAGGATGGGTGGGTCACTTGAACAAAGTGAAAACGCACCCAAATTTCAAACCTTTTTGAAAGGGAGGCAGCATTGCCTAATGGGTAGAGTGCCAGACTCGGATTATTAGAGAAACCTGCATTCAATTCCCAGCTTTGGCACTGACCTGCTGAGTAATCTTAGGCAAACCACTTCCCCTGATTGTGCCTCAGTTTCCCCATCTGTAAAATGGGGATAATGATATTACCTTCCCTTGTAAAGTGCTTTGAGATCTACCAATGAAACATGCTATATAAAAGCCAGGTATTTGTCATATTATTTTGGGGGGAAATAGTGTTCATTTTTCTTGTGTTTATTTCCATGGCCTGGGACCTGGCCCAGGGGAAAGTCTGTTCTCACCAGATTCCTAGCCCAGCTTTTATATCAGTGAGTACATCTGCAAATCAGGGGTGATGATCAATCACCCCTCTCCTGGCCTGGTGGGGATTAATTCCTCCATGGGAGCTGGTCCAAAAACATTTGTCAAAACTTCTTTCAAAAAAAGACTTTTTGACTAACTGGAAATTTTTGCAAACCATCGTCCATTCGTGTTCAAAACGTTCAGGTTTTCATCCAAAAAAACCAAACGCTGACATTTCTTAATTGCCAAAAATTGAAACATTTTGGTTTTGTATTTTTTGATTTTGTTGGATGAACCCCCCGAAATTTCAACAACCCTCCCCCCCCCCCAAAAAAAATTAGTATTTGTCAAGATCTTTTTGCAGGCGGGGGAAAAAATCATTTCCCAGCCAGCTCTATAGTTAACGTTTGCCGAGTACTTTGGAGCTCCTCTCCTGAGAGTGATGACCGAAGGACCAGACAATGCTGCTGGTGTTTATGCTGGAGATGCTGTCACGCAGACTCTGAGTTATAACAGAAGCACACCCGGCAGAGTCTTTCTCATTTCTGCTTGTGTAGTTTGACGGGGGTCAGATCTTCAGCCGGCGCAACCACCAGCACAGCTCCCCTGAGGTCAATGGAGTTACACCAATTGACACCAGCTGAGGAACTGCTTCACTCCAAGCAGAAGTGCCTCGCTAATGGAGTTGCCATTGGCACAGTGCATTGCACTGAGGCCATTTGGGACTTCCCATCTACTGCCCTATATGCAGAATTTAGCTAGATCCCATGGGACGTATTCCCGCTTGCCATGGGATGTATTCCCACCATTTGTGCGTGCAGTCATGACAAAGCGACGCAATCTCGCTGTTTTGGTCTTCTCCAGGCCCTACAGTCCCCTTGGTGATGGTAGCAGTATGGGACAGCTGGGGGGGAGGACCAGCAGTTCAAGCCAAAGGCTGAGATCAGACGTTCTCCCAGACTTTATCCCACCAAGGATCTCACACACCCGGCCTGCAGTCCCAGGGCTCCTGTGCCTGCCATGCTGCAGTTGGCTGGGTTCTGTTCATTGCCTCCCCATAGCACGGGAGCATCAGGAAAGCCATAGAGGAGGCCTTGTTCCAGCAGTTCCCATCAGCTGTGCTGATGCTTATAGCTCGTTCCAAACAGTATAATACTCTGTGTCCCAGGGGAGCGTGTACCCCTATGGTTGTGTGTCACAGACTCCGCCCCAGAGGCACCCCCTTGCGGCAAGGCTTGGTGTTGCTGTCATGCCCCCTCATCTCTCCTCCTCTGGAGACTTCAGTGGGCTGTGCAGTGGTTGGCCCTCCCATCAGCTCACACTACAGGTACATCTGCACTGCAATAACACCCTGTGGCTGGCCCAGGTCAGCTGACTCCGGCTCATGGGTTCAGGCAGTAGGGCTACAAAATTGCAGTGTAGACGTTCAGGTTCAGGCTGGAGCCTGCCTCTGGGACCCCCTGTGGGAGGAGGATCCTAGACCCCGAGCCCAAACATCTACACGGAAATCTTAGACACCCCATCACAGCATGTCTACACTGCAAATGAAGGGCTCCAGCATGGGCTAGCCTTGCTGTGGGAACTGGCAAGATGGCCCAGCTGGGAACTGTGTAGAAGCGATGGAGCAAATCCACCAGGGTGGCTGACCTGAGGCAGGGACTAGGCATGGCTTAGTGAGCCCCTTTTCTCCCAAACTCCTTGGGGTCCATGACCCAGGGGGAGAGAGATGCTGTCTCTGCCCTCACAGAGGGTGATTCTGCATTGCGGGCAGGGCCAGGGAAGGCTCTGCGGCTGGAGCAGCAGTCACCAGGCAGTAGAACTGGCCAGCACCAGCTCTGACCTCTCAGCAGAGTCTTATTCCCTCTTCATCATGGGTGGCTGCTGCTTTTGCTAGTGAGAACTGCGTGGGCTTTTCTAAGGCATAGGGCCCCTGGCGAGGCAGGGAGAGGGAAGCGAGGAGAGAGGAGGTGACAAACAAATCCTGAAGGGGTGAGGAGGAGGAGGAAGACAGGATTTCACAGCTATTTGCCGCCCTCTTGTTTGTTAGCTGTGCAGGGATTTTTAGGAATTAAGTCATGGGCTCAAGCCCTGCTCACTAAGCACTACAGGGAGCAGAATCAGTCACCACCAGAAATTGTGGTGCCTGGTCTGTGTCACTCACACAAACCGTGATCCTGATTCAGGCTCAATTCTCAAGTGCAGTACAGACTTCAGGATCAGGGCCTAGGTTTGGAGGTGAAATCGAGCTGCTCGTATAAGATATAACTTAAGGATGAAGCTGCAGAAGCTGAGATGTGCACCCGAACAGCCTTCATGTTCTGGGGGTTTGGATCCAGCGTTCCCGCTCAGGGACAGGGCCATGTGCTGCAGAGATCACAGCTAGATCTGGGTCCAAAGCCCACAAAGTTTCTAGTGGTTCAGATCAGTGACCTGGTCCAGGTCTTTGGGATCCCTGGGCTGGCACACAGTCCTCTAACCTGGTGTGACTACTGGGCTGAACCAAACCGTGCTGGCTTGAACTGTTGTAGGACCATACTTTAAATTGGGTTGAACCCCAAGAACGCCCACTGGGAGACATGCCTGAGCGAGGACTGCAGGATCAGACCCGTGCAAAGCTCTGTAGCTCGTGCAAGAGCTTTTCTCCTGTTCAGGTTTAAAACAGAGCAAAGGGAATGGCCTTGCCTTCCTCCACAAGGCAGGGTCCCTGTGGGCTATCCCAGCCCCACCCCTGGCCAGGTATAGCTAAAAGGCATGAGGCTAAAGCTCTGCAGCTATTACAGAACAATACAATGAAGGAAACTTGCCAGGCTCATGTATTTACTGATTATTACAGATATGGGCATGAGATCACCGCCAGCCAATCACAGCGGCCCACTTGGGGCTACGTGCTCAAATGCCAATTTGAAACATGGCATTCTGAGCAAGACAGGCTAAACTGAGGGCACTGCAAAGCTGTTCGGGGCGTGCTATCCTCCGGGACAAAGAGACAGCCTGCCCTGTTTTGCATGCACTTCCGGGATGTGCATTTTGCATAACTGCAGAGCCCAGGTTATGAAACACACACGAACAGAAGAATAGATTTGCCTCCCCAACAGTAAGATTGAAAGAAACATTTCACCTCCAGGAACGAGTGACACAGCCCTGCCCTGTGTGTGTAGCACGCTCTCCATCTCACACAGCCTTCACCAATTACCCTGCATGCTTTCCTGGTATGAATGCCACCCGGTATGGAGGCTGCCTTTTGTTACCAGCTTTGCCCGTTACTTTGGGGTATGCTCATTTATTAGGGTTACTCTTCTGGGAGGGTGTTCTATAATTCTATCAATGTACTGCTTGTGTCACTTGTGTTCTCATATGGAGCTCTACTTCTCCCTTCTACAAGTTCTCTCCCAATGGAGCTATCCTGCAGGACCTAGGTTCCCCAGGGCTGGGTTCTTCCAGCCCCAGAATCAGACGAACACACACACACACACATTAACAGAGCGCATCTGAGAGAATTGGGTTCATCAGCACTCCCAAGCTGACCCCTTATATGTCCCTGGACTCAGTAGGCTGGGACAAGCAGTAATTCCAAGCTGTCACCCTTATAGGCCCTTGGATTCATCAGGTTGGGTCGAACAGCACCTCCAAGCTGTCACCCTCATATGCCATGGGCACCACACCAGATTAGAGTAAGCCTGAGCAGGCTGGGTCAAGCAGCACTTTCAATCTGCCACCCTTATATGCCCCTGGACTCAGCAGACTGGGTCAAGCAGCACTTCCAAGCTGCCACCTTCATATGTCCCAGGTTCAGCACGTCCCTATCCCCACTTTCAAGTTACAATTGTTCTGGTAGTAACCCACTTGATGAGCAAACCCCACAGGATTTTTGGGCGCTGCAGGGTGTAATGATGCGGTTCTGGCAGGACCCAACTGAGAGTGCCAATTCAGGACAAATCGCTTAAAACAGGGCACTTACAGCCCTAGGCTGGGGGTTTTCCACCTCTATGGCAAACTAAACCAGACAGACAAAGAGGACTTTGGTCTCACCCCATTGGCTAACCACAAGTCACACAAGCAATTCCATTAGACACTCCAGTTTCCCAGTATCACCACCAGTGCCACTCGTTATGGGGACAAATGGTTATGAAAACCAATACCCCAGTAAAAGAAAAAAGGTTCTCTCGATCCCAAAGGACCAAGCCCCAGACCCAGGTCAATATACAAATCAGATCTTACCCACAAATCACGCTGTTGCCAATCCTTTAGAATCTAAAATCTAAAGGTTTATTTATAAAAGGAAAAAGATATAGACGAGAGCTAGAATTGGTTAAATGGAATCAATTACATACAGTAATGGCAAAGGTCTTGGATCAGGCTTGTAGCATGATAGCATAAACTGCAGGTTCAAATCAAGTCTCTGGAGTACATCCCCAGCTGGGATGGGTCATCGGTTCTTTGTGTAGAGCTTCAATTTGTAGCAAAGTCCCTCCAGAGGTAAGAAGCAGGACTGAAGACAAGATGGAGACGAGGCATCAGCCTTTTATAGTCTTTTCCAGGTGTAAGAACATCTCTTTGTTCTTACTGTGGAAAATTACAGCAAAATGGAGTCTGGAGTCACAGGGGCAAGTTCCTGCATACTTTGCTGAGTTACAAGGCGTATCTGCCTTCTCTCAATGGGTCAATTGTATAGCTGATGGTCCTTAATGGGCCATCAAGCAGGCTAGGCAGAGCTAACACCAACTTGTCTGGGATGTCACCCAGAAGCATAGCATAAGTTTGAAATACAGACAGTATAGAGCCAATATTCATAACTTCAACTACAAAATTGATACACACATATAGACAGCATAATTATAACGAGCAAACCATAACCTTGTCTTAGACACCTCATTTGACCCCCCCTTTATACAAGATTTGGTGCCACTACAGGACTTTGGTTGCAACCATGTTCTATATGGTCCCAGATTATGTCAATAACGTCACACAGGGATCTTTAGCTTAGGTACGAGGAGCGTTGCTGCAGAGCGAATGGGGAAGCCAAAAAACACCCACGGGGGTGGGGCGGAAGAGAGAGAGAGAAGCAACTAGCTTAACCATGAAAGTTATTTATTGCCAGGTAATAACCATAGGGGAGCCAAACAAACAAAACAGTTATAATATTAAATCTAACTTAAATTTGATTATAAAAGTCAGGTTTAGAAAACTATAACTGATCAGACAAGTCAGGGTCAGAAGGCTATACCTAGTGAGAGAGAGATGGATTCTCACTATTCCGTGAAGCTTGAATCGATCGGGGGTCCCAGGTGGTGGTAGCTGAGGGTCCAGAGTGCTGGAGACTGGCAGAGCCCCCAGCACGATCAGTCAGGAGAAGATGAAGTCCCAATGGAAATGATGCAGATTTTGGATCCAGACATCAGAACACTTACTTGAGCATGGATAGGGGTTTTTGTAGGGAAACAACACTGGTTCAAGGGAGAACACTGGATTTGTTTATGTGTAAACCGATGGCTCAAGGGAGTATACCAAAATTGTTTTGTTCAGGCTAGACAATAGGAACTGATCATTCCTTGTTATGGGCGGTGTTCCTTGGAGGGAGCTCACAATGAATCATAGAATCATAGAATATCAGGGTTGGAAGGGACCTCAGGAGGTCATCTAGTCCAACCCCCTGCTCAAAGCAGGACCAATTCCCAACTAAATCATCCCAGCCAGGGCTTTGTCAAGCCGGGCCTTAAAAACCTCCAAAGAAGGAGACTCCACCACCTCCCTAGGAAACGCATTCCAGTGCTTCACCACCCTCCTAGTGAAAAAGTTTTTCCTAATATCCAACCTAGACCTCCCCCACTGCAACTTGAGACCATTGCTCCTTGTTCTGTCATCTGCCACCACTGAGAACAGCCGAGCTCCATCCTCTTTGGAACCCCCCCTCAGGTAGTTGAAAGCAGCTATCAAATCCCCCCTCATTCTTCTCTTCTGGAGACTAAACAATCCCAGTTCCCTCAGCCTCTCCTCATAAGTCATGTGCTCCAGACCCCTAATCATTTTTGTTGCCCTCCGCTGGACTCTTTCCAATTTTTCCACATCCTTCTTGTAGTGTGGGGCCCAAAACTGGACACAGTATTCCAGATGAGGCCTCACCAATGTCGAATAAAGAGGAACGATCACGTTCCTCGATCTGCTAGCAATGCCCCTACTTATACAGCCCAGAATGCCGTTAGCCTTCTTGGCAACAAGAGCACACTGTTGACTCATATCCAGCTTCTCATGCATTGTGACCCCTAGGTCCTTTTCTGCAGAACTGCTACCCAGCCATTCAGTCCCTAGTCTGTAGCAGTGCATGGGATTCTTCCGTCCTAAGTGCAGGACTCTGCACTTGTCCTTGTTGAACCTCATCAGGTTTTTTTTTGGCCCAATCCTCTAATTTGTCTAGGTCCCTCTGTATCCGATCCCTACCGTCTAGTGTATCTACCACGCCTCCCAGTTTAGTGTCATCTGCAAACTTGCTGAGAGTGCAGTCCACACCATCCTCCAGATCATTAATAAAGATATTAAACAAAACCGGCTCCAGGACCGACCCTTGGGGTACTCCGCTTGAAACCGGCTGCCAACTAGACATGGAGCCATTGATCACTACCCGTTGAGCCCGACGATCTAGCCAGCTTTCTATCCACCTTACAGTCCATTCATCCAGCCCATACTTCTTTAACTTGGCGGCAAGAATACTGTGGGAGACCGCATCAAAAGCTTTGCTAAAGTCAAGGAATAACACATCCACTGCTTTCCCCTCATCCACAGAGCCAGTTATCTCATCATAGAAGGCAATTAGGTTAGTCAGGCATGACTTGCCCTTGGTGAATCCATGCTGACTGTTCCTGATCACTTTCCTCTCCTCTAAGTGTTTCATAATTGATTCCTTGAGGACCTGCTCCATGATTTTTCCAGGGACTGAGGTGAGGCAGCTTCACTATTTTGGATACCAGTAAAGGATTTATTACTAGAATTGGTCTGATAACTACTGAGCTGGGTGTGTGCAGGCGTGGGTTCATTAACATCTGGAGCAGAGATCCCCCATCATGCAGTGCTTCCCTGCTTTTCTGGTCCCAGAGTTCCGTGCGGTTCTTGCCTTGGAATCTCTGTTCTCCATTTTGTATGCTAATGGAGATGCCTCCTTGTCCCATCTTCGATGCAAATAAGGCTAGGGGAGTTTCCTTAATCCTGTCATCCTTGTCCAACGGGTTTTAGGTGTGTCTCCCACGGCCTTTTCATTGCTTTTTGTAAGCCTTTCTTCTGATTGGTTTTGGTTCAAGCAGAGACTGCGGGGGGAGAAGGGCTTTAGTGAGGCAGACAGGCTGGTACTGTGCCTTGGTTCCCCAAGAACACAGAGATGACAGGTGACACTTTCTATTCCTAAACTGCCTGGATATCCCTGCAGTGCAAGCCCTCCATTTACTCACAGGCCAGCTGTCCTCTCTGGTGCCTTCTGCTTGTGTGCCTCGGCCCTGCAGTTTCCATGGCCCATTCAATAACCGCGCTCTCTGCTGAGACAGCTATTCTACTCTATTGGTCCTTAACCTGCCGTCATCACTCCAGTACCTGAGCACCTTCCAGCCAGTGGTTCCCCCAGGAATTGAAATGGGGGGGGGGGTGTCAGGGCCGATGAGGGGTGAGACTGTGAGGGTGAAGGTGGGCTGTATGGCACCATAGTAAAAACTGAAAAATGTTTCATGACTATTTTATTAGATTTAACTCATGTTTTAAAATCATCACACAAATTAAAGTTGGCTACTCAAGCCTTCTATGAAGCACTACGTCTACATCCTTCTTGGTTTCTTGTTATAATTTTGCACAACTCTGTTAATGAACTTCTTGAATGCAACGCGTTCATCTTTGGTGGCTTCTCGTGTGTCCGGTACTTCCATTCTTTCAGTTGATATGCTCACTAGTTCATTCACATGATCAGGCAGAAGGCGACTTCTTTCAGATCACAAAATTCTATTCAGTGATGAAAAAGAACGCTCAACTGTAGCTGTTGTGACTGGGAGTAGCAAGAGATGAATTCCTACTTCTTTCATCCCAGGAAACAGAACACAAAGATCGGGTCGAGCCACTAGTGATGATAAAAAAGAAGTTGAAGTCAAATCTTCATTCATTCATCGTATGATATTCCACTCTGTGTTCAAATTCTCTATTCTGTCCTAATCACATGGCAGCCCCATTGCTGGTAGTGCCTCACTCCACTCAACTGTTGGTGTTTTATAGGACAGGCATCTGTAAAACCTATGTAGAGGTTGAGTAGAATCTAGAAGTCGCTGTTGTAGATTTTAAAGAATCAAGTCTGTGTACTTTTTCAGTTGTCTTAACAAACACTTCTTGTCTTCTTCACTTAAGGATTCAATATAAATGCCTTCATTAGTCAAATTCTGGACTGAAGTCTTTGCTTCTTCCAGTACTTTTTCAATGGCTAGCTCTCTGATTGATCCAAATGTAGCTTCTATTGCTGGACAAAGATCTACTCCTGTTGTAGCAGATGCCTGGATGGCATTGTTTAATGACCTAAGTGGTTTCAACAGTAGACTTACGAGAGAGAGAGAATGGCAATAGTCTTCTCTGAACACAGTAGCAAAAGTAATCCATGAGCTTCACTACTTAGATCCATCCCATCTTGGTAGATACTTTCCAAAGCCAGTAATAACAGCTGGAGTAATTTTAAGACAACAGCCAAGGATCACTCATGAGAAAGCCAGCGGGTTTTCCAGATTGAACTAATTTGAACTTCAGTCCCAGTGTATCTTCTATATTTTCCAAGATATTCAGTCTTTTTGGACTCTTGCTGAAAAAAGAATATAATGAAGACATTAAATGTATAGCTTTTTAAATGTCTTTTGAAGATTCTGCAGCTCGTACTAGTGCTAGTTGGAGTAGATGGCCTCTGCAGTGTGTATAGGAGAGATTAGGGTTACACTTCTCTCTGAGCAAAGCTTGTGCTCCACCATGTCTTCCAGAGAAGTTTGCAGCTCCATCAAATAAAAAAATAAAAAAAAAAAAAATTAATGGAGATATCCTATCTCCTAGAACTGGAAGGGACCTTGAAAGGTCATCAAGTCCAGCCCCCTGCCTTCACTAGCAGGACCAAGTACTGATTTTGCCCCAGCTCCCTAAGTGGCCCCCTCAAGGATTGAACTCACAACCCTGGGTTTAGCAGGCCAATGCTCAAACCACTGAGCTATCCCTCCCCCCTGCACAAGCAGCCATCTTTTTGGGGTCCAATTGACAAGCATTTAACTCTTCTAAGGTGTGGGTTGTCACAGATGCAGCCGATGTGTCTTCTATAACTTGAACATCTAGAAATGCATCTACTGGCCTACCCCTGACATCAAGATAACGTACACAAAGACTTAATACTTGATGCCCATTTGCATCAGTGCATTCATCAGCCATGTATGCAAATTTTTTGAATGTGGTGAGAGAGTTCTTCACTTTTTCAACTGTTGAGTCTTTCGCTGTTGCACCGCATGCTTCTAGCCAGTCAGTTGAGTTTCTTGCAGAAAGACAGGGCCGCCCAGAGGGTTCAGGGGGCCTGGGGCAAAGCAATTTCGGGGGCCCCTTCCATAAAAAAAAGTTGCAATACTATAGAATACTATATTCTCGTGGGGGCCCCTGTGGGGCCTGGGGCAAATTGCCCCACTTGCCCCCCCCCCTCTGGGCAGCCCTGCAGGTTTCAGGCCCCCTGCCTGGGGCTGAAGCCCTTAAGCTTCTGCTTTGGCCCCCCTGCCCAGAGCAGTGGGGCTTGGGCTTTGTCCCCCCAACTCAGGGAAGTGGGGCATGGGTTGGCTCAGGCTTCAGTCCCGCATCTTGGGGTCATGAAGTAATTTTTGTTGTCAGAAGGGGGTCGCGGTGCCATGAAGTTTGAGAACCCCTGCTATAGACTAACAACAGAGTGGGGATTAAAGATAATTTATTTAACCCCTTGAGTCCGAGTTTAAGGCCAGAAAGAATCACCAGATCCTCTAGCCTGATCTCAATCTATCACAGATCCCAACCACTCAGAACTCACACACTAAACCCGAGAGCTGAAATGAGACCAAAGTGTTCCAGCCCCCAGGAAGCTAGCCTGTTACATGCCACAGGCAGAGCAAAGGAGGGACCGAGGGGCTCTGTGCCCGAGGCCCCCACAATGGCAGGGAAATGATGAAGTGCAATATAACAGATAATTCCAGCAAGTGACCCACACCCACACACTGCAGAGGAAGGCGAAAGACCCCCAAGGCAACTGCCAATCTGACCTGGGGATAAATTCCTTCCCAACCCCACCTATGGTGATCAGTCAGACCCTGAGCATATGAGCAAGAACCAGCCAGCCAAGCCCCTGAGGGAGAGCATGCTCAGTGCCCACTCAGAGCCCTGGACCTCCCCACCCACTGTCTCATCTCCAGCCATGGCCACCCCTCACTTCAGAGGAAAGGCATTAAAAAGCCTTCCCAGAATTCTTTGGAGCAGGGGAGGGAAATCCCTTCCTGACCCCTGCAGTTGGCCGACTGAAACCCTGATGCATGAGCTTTAGGAACGTAAGCCATTGCTAGCACAGCCCCAGGGAGCTGGCAGCTGTGATGCACTGAGCAGAGGGGACTGCCACTCCTGTGCTTCTCTAGCCCTGGTGTAGGAATGGGGTTTCCAATTCACAGCCTGCTGCCTGTGCCCATAGCCGGAGGCGCCACGTGACTTGCCTGTGAAGCTGTCAAACCTCTCCACTGGATGGCGTGAAAGGCCTGATCCTGAGAGGTGCTGAATGCCCTCAACTCCTGCCCTCAACTCCTTCAGGAGGAACGGTGGGTGCTCAGTACACAGCAGGATTGAATCTTAAGAACTCCAGCCTGCTCCCCTGAAGTCGGGGGGTGGGGAGGAAGGGGAGCCATTGATTTCTACGGCAGCAGGGCACAGTTGGTGACTACGGCACAAGAAGTGGGTTCTACAAATGCAACATGGCAACAAAAGCAAGGAAATCAGAATTTGGTATCACCTGGAAATTCTCCGGGGCTGTGGGATACCCCTCCTGGGGGCCAGGGGACACAGAGTACAGCCAGAAAGTAGAGTGCCACCCACTCACCCTTCCTGCCCATGGTCCCCACTGCCCTGGCACAAGTCCCAGAGCAGAGGCAGCATACAGCTGATCCTGGGAGTATTTTCTGGGGGTTGGTTCCACACTCGTTAGTGAAATCAAGGGACTTAGAAGACAGATAATCCAGCCTCTAAGTTATAAATGGCGGGATTGCTATGAAATTTAAGTCCTATCCATCCTGCTGTATAAACATACACACCTTTGCACTTAACTGCCCAAATATACCATAATATTGCATTTGACTTATAGAAAAAGCTCCCATGTCTTTGCAGCAACTGAAGATCCAGGGAAACCTTGATTTTATGAAAGCCCAGGGAGCCAGCTAAATTTGTCCTAAAGTCAGGGTTGCGGCCTATCAGGGAAAATATAATAGATTTACATAAGACTGAGGCAGGACAGCATTACAGACAGAACGGAAATTACATTACATCAGTGTCTACAGAACTGGGGTTGCTCTGGACACAGAGAGTTAGATCCACGGACTTTGTAATCACTTTACTTCACACCACACAAACCTCGTAGGGAGTAAATCAGCAGCTGACAGGGAACTGGCCAGTTCAAAGCAACCTGGTTTAACTCCTGCATCACCAGAGACAGTGCCATGCTCCTTTGCCAGGGGGAACGCTGTTCTGAAGTGTCATCTGAGCTCCATGGATTTAAAGATCAGCTCCTCGGCTGCTGTAGAACAGTGTTGAAGTCTATGGAGCTATGCTGAGAATCCAGCCCCTTCCTAACACACTCCCTAGCTCAAGTCAAAACAGGGATCCATCACACCCAATGGGGATCCCATCTCAGTGACCAGGACGCAGGTGTTGCCTACCATCTGGAGCAAGAGCCAATAGACAGAAATAGGAGCGCAGGGTCAGAAGCAGGTGCCAGAGCCCAAGTCAGGAATTGGAGGTGAGGGTCAGAGCCTGGTTACCTGGAGCGGAGCGAAGCGAGGCTGGGCATAGGGCAGGAGCAATCATAGCCATGGGCAAGTGGCTTGAGAGGCTGCCAAACTGCTGCTTCTCCTGGGCTTAAGAGTTGGTCTGCGGACCCTTCCCGACAATCAGGCAGCGTACTGCAAGCCAGCTGAGCGCCTTGGGTCACCCAGACTGGGTCTGCTGAAGGCCCTGATTCCTGACACCATCCATCAGCATGGCCCCAATCTGCAGGCCATCAAACCTTTCCTTTGGGTGGGTGCAGACTTAATCCCACCAACAGCTGATTCCCCTCAGCCCATCCAGTTCTACTTCTCAAAAACACCTGCTACCATCACATTGGCAAGGCAGTTCTTTCATATGTTCACCCTCAGCCCTCCTCCGTACAACCTTGCCCTTCTCCACTCCTCCCATCTACCCAACCCCTCCAATGTCTTAGTTCATTGACAGATGCATTATTATTTACTTATTGTCATTGATATTTTTATTGTGTGTATTAACTGCTTATATTACCCAGTGCCCTGGCAGGCAATTGACATGATCAATCACTATGATCATCCTCATATAAATAATAAATAAATAAAATCTTTTTAAAACAAACAAACAAACAACAAACCACATTGTGCCTTTAATAAATGTTTCACCCAGAACTCCTGGTCCTCCCTTGACATGCTGAGCTGAAGGGCTGATGGCTATGCAGGACCCTTGGCATATCAGGCACTTGAAGCAAAGGGGTGAAAAGATATTGTTGCCATTAGATTCATAAGAGATATGTGACCAGGGTTAAAGGGATCTTGCATAGAAATGGAGAGACCTCAAGCAGCATTGTGTGCAGCAGGGGATGCTGGGATATAGTCATCAACATACTGGTGGGTTCTCCGTCCCCACCAGGGGAACCCAGCTTTGGAAAGGACCTTGAGATTCACGGCTGTAAGGAATTTCCACAGTGGGTTGTGATGGGGGCGGTGAGCCTTCCAGGCTAGACATGCTGCCCTTGCAAAGAATTATATGCTCAGTGCAGCTCATGCCAGGGGAGAGTCCCATTGGCAGGGGAGCAGCTGTTTGTGAACCAACAGTGCCCCAGCTTCTGCACCAATTGCACTAAAGTGAAAGTCACACGCTCTGTAAGTTCAACCCTCTAATGGGGACTCCGCACCGGGGTGAAATCTGCTGGATTGTATTTGAATTGCAGTGAAGTCTAAGAGCCCTTCTTACCACCTGGGACCCCCTGGCGCTAGGCGCTGTACAATCACAGAACAAAGAGACAGTCCCCGCCCCAAGAGCTCATGCTCAAAATATAAGACAAGAGACAATGGATGGATACAGACAGCTGGAGGAGTACAAGGAATCAACTGTCTCTACTGTCTCCCCAGACAACACATTTCCCCAGCTACCTGGAACCCTCTGTGCTCCACTCCAGCCGCCAATCCTGCTCTGAGAATTCAAATGGGTTCCTGCCCCTCCAACATGATTAGCAAACAAGTTTGCGGTGGCTAGTGTTATTGTGATTAGAGCAAAGGGTGCAAGAACAATTAGCCAGTTATTTGAGAGGCTTCTGGTTAGCGTTGGACTATGCAATGAGTGGACACTGCTACCGAATGAATGGCAAATGGATTCTTACCAGTGCAGTAATGATGTGGCTTGGGTGAGATCTTATGCCAAGGAATAACAAACACCCTTTCCCTGCTTTGCATAGATAATTCTATTGTCTAGTTATTCCTGGTGAATCTGCCAGTACATGCCATTCAAATATAGCAAAGAGCTCTACAGACATTACCTAATTAAACCTCACCAGATCCCAGTAAAGAAGGTAAATATTACTTACACCCAGTTTACATAGGAGAAAACTGAGGCTTCAACTATTAAGTGACCTTCCCCAAGAACACAACAGCAAACAATTGGCAAACCTAGGAACAGAACCCAGGAGCCCTGGAGGTGGTACCCATTAGTGGTACAGCACAGAAATCACAGCTCAAGGGCAAGCATAGGATATGGTGACTTTAAGCCAGATGTTGTGCTTTCCCAAGCCTGGGCTGCTCTGTGATCGCTGGTGTAATTTACAGACCTGGGGGGCTGTCTTAGTTACCAGACCCACTGGGCTGCCCGATTGGCTGCAGGACTTCCCAGAATGTTTCCACTCTCTTCTATCCCCAACTTCACGCTGGCCAGCACAGCCCCTACATCTGGGCTCCATCCTTCCCCCGCTGGGTAAGGCCCCTTTACATCACTCAAGCCCTTTTACCCAGCGTAAAGGGGCCAGAGCAAGGGGAGGAGTTCACTCTTGATTCCCTGTTTGCTGCTGTAATCATTAGAGCATTTCCTCTTACGGATAAATAAAGCCCGAAGGGTCAGACCATGGCCACAGACCACTGAGGGAAGGGGTCAGCTTTACAGTTTACATGGTAGCTGCAACCTCACAGGTGGAGTTGATAGGCCCTGATTCAGCAGGGTGCTTAAGCATATGCCTAGGTTTAAGCACCTATTGAGTACTGAATCCAGGGCTTTAGCAATTATGGGGGACAACTAATAAGAAGACAGGGACAGGAGTGAGGGTCACAGGTTCAACATCAGGGAGCCAGAGGAGCCAGAGGACACCAAGCAGAGAACCCCAGACAGAGCCCACTGTGCCTCAAAGGCATCTAGGGAGCCTCTGGCCCAGAGGAACTCTGCCCAGATGTGTGAACCAAGGGAGGAGCAGAGATAGGCCCTACAGTCGCAGAGGGCCTCCCCATCCAGCATCCTCCTCCTGGTGGAATGGATGGTCACGCTCTTGCTTCCAGGTGAGCCGCCACAATGACATGATGTTTTAGATGGGTACCAGAGCAATTCAATGAAGAGGCATCTTCATACCCTCCTCTGCCAATGGACACTCCCAAATTCACAGAGAGAGAAGAATTAAGAGCAATGGTACAATTACAGATGTCAGCTATGGGGGTGATCAGTAGGTAGAGAGAGCTGGCATCCTCTCTCAGACGATGCCCAGCATCAAGTGAGTCATCAAAAACATAAAACTACTAACGTGTATTCAGTTGTGCCATTGATAAGCCCTGTGTTTGAGAGGGTTTTGAGGGAAGTGCCTGAGGGGGCTGGTTTATTGGCTGGCAGAGTTCATTCAGTACTTCTGCATGATTATGTTTTTCTGCAGGGTGGTCACTGTTTTGTTTGCAAATTATTAATTGCTAGGGCACCTACAGGTTTTGATATGTGCATTCTTTATTGTTATTTAATTCTGGAGAAAAAAATAAGGCACTAGACCTGGCTGAAATTTTTCCACGTTTTTTTTTTTTTTTTTTTGACAAAATGGAAATTTTTGTGAGGGGGAAAAAAATCTGTTTTTTTTAAACTTCATCTTACTTTTGTTTTATTTTTTTAAACAAAAACCCAGGAAATTTTAGGTTATAACTGCCAAAAACTGAACATTTCCTGGGGAGGGGGTGGGAAGAGTCTTTCCTGACCTACTCTATAAATAACCCATTTAAGTCCTGCCCTTGTTAGATAACTGCAGCTGCTATTCTTAGCCAGCACTGTCACTGTGTCACTGAAGCGATGATGTTATCAAACATAAACAACTTCAGGAACAAGCAGCAGGTGCCGGAGGCTTGGGCGTGAGAGTGCCTGGGTTAACCTGTTTAACTTCCCTGCTGGTCAAGAAGCAGAGATGATTTGGGAAGCACCCAGATCCTCAAAGGTATTTAGGTGTCTAACTCCGGTAGGCTCCTAAATACCTTTGAGGCTCTGGGCCCAACATACGCAACAGCCCGCCCTTCCAGTGACCTTCAAAGAGGGGAAAATATGGGGTTATGCCTCTGTATTCTTTGTTTCTCTATGACGGAGAAAGGAGGAGCGTAGTTTTCCTTTTGTTTATGCAGTAGAGAAATGCTGGGTCTTGCCCATGCTGTTTGAGTTGGAGGCCTTTGTGTGATCGGGTTAGGACACCATAGTACCAAGGCATTGAAAGCTGAGCCAGGAAGTGACTTTTGGCATTATTTTAAAATTCTCTTTCTTTGTTAACACCAATGCCTGACAAACACGTGGGAGAAAATATTTCTTTGTGAAAGATTCAAACACATGCAAACCGACCCAACCCTTCAACAGAGGGTTAGAAAAATTCCCACTCCAGAGGGAAGAGGAGACTGGATGTTCCCTAGCTTGCTAAGCAGCTAAAAATACACACAGAAAACAAAACATTGTCAGGCCTTCTTTACGCAGCATAAGGAAGCAACATCCACCGCCCTCCTCCTGTTTTTTGCCTTAGCATGGCACCTTTAAAGTGGTTGCTCTGAATTTTCCTTTAAGAGCCTTTCGGTTGTTAACCAAACCCAGCAGCTGCACACACTAGCTTAGCATTTTAGTAGAAACCATATAGCTACAACCTCACTCATGGAGCAGTGTCAGTGATTTCCAGGGAGCTTAGCACCCAGAGTTCTCACTGCTACTTCATCACCACTGAGCGCTTGCATGCTTTAAGGATCGGGCCATCAGATTGCCAGTTACACGCCACATCAGCCTGGGCCACCCTGGTGTACACAACAGAGAGAGCTGATATTTGAAGCTTGTTTATTTTTTGCTTAATCACTGTTTGATCTCTTTGAGCAGTGGGAACTCTTCTTCTCTGGTGGACAATGGAGATCGATAGAAGCATCTCCTTGCTCACATTCTTATGATCTAAGTGATAGCCACATGTGGGATCGGGAAGCAATTCTCCCTCCCCCTCCGCCCACCAGGGAAGATTGGCAGCAACCCTCGGAGTTTTCACCTTCCCCTGCAGTGGGGCGTGCGGGCCATCTGCCAGGATTATGTGAATATCTCACTTCATGGTTTCCCTGCCTTGCAGGGGCCTGGGGCACAGTGCCCCTCGGTCCCTCCTAGTCTCAGCCAGTGGCAGGTAATAGTCAAGTCTCCTGTGGGCTGGAACACTTTGATCTAATTTCAGCTGCGGGGCTTAGTGTGCGAGTGCTGGAATCTGTGAAATAGAGCAAGTCAGGCATTAAACTCTCTGACGACTCAGCAGACGTAATCAGTGCAGCAATGGCTCTATGCTGATTCACACCTAGGGTAACCAGATGTCCTGATTTTATAGGGACAGTCCCGATATATGGGGCTTTTTCTTCTCTAGGCTCCTATTACCCCCCACTCCCTGTCCCGATTTTTCACACTTGCTATCTGGTCAGCCTATTCACACAGTCAAGGATGAGGCCCTAGATCAGGCCCATGGAATGAAGTTACACCAAGGATGAGCTTGGCTCCCGGTGTAGTTTTCCTGGTAGAGGTGGTGCGTACATGTAGATTTCACCTCTCTGCCACAGCAATCTGAGAACACTATTGCTAGGGTGAAGCGCAGCAGTCGACAACAGCAGTCTGGGTTCTCAGAAACTCACGAGCGCCTGTTGTACATGCTGTTCCCCCGAGTCATGTGATGGGGAATTCAGAGTATGAAGCAAGCAGCATCCCACCCCAGCCGGCCCTGGTGGCAGCACAGCCTCAGGGCTCCGTCGCTGTTCAGTCAGGTTGAGTGCAGGGCGGTGCACATCATCTGTATGGGCTGATGGCATTGCACATTATAACCACCATTCTGCAGTTCAGTTCCCCATGAAGAACTAGATGAGGGCTATAAAGCCAGCGCCCCATGGTAGAGGAGGCAGAGATGCACCATCCCAGCAGGAGCCATCAAAGGGATTTGGCTCAGAGAGTGGATTGAGAACCTTGAAGCCAAGCCCCCTGAACTTTTGGATCTTGATTCAGATCCAAATGCTGCTGTTCAGGCCCATCCCTGGTTTTCTCATTGCTTCTTCTCTTTGTTTTTCATAAGTCCTGACCTGAGTTCTTGTGTCAGGCTGATTTTCACTCTGCACTGTAGAGGACATGCCATGCATGCAAACCCGATCAGAGTGGCAGCCAAGGGTTGCAAAACATCATTATTTCCTTGTTCTCGGTAGCTCCTTGGCCATGCTCCAGGTCTATTTTTGAACTGAGATAGTGAAGTGAAACAGATGCAGGCGTTTGTGAATGAATGTGTGCACATTTGCATGTATATGTGAGTACATGCATGTGTGTGCGTTTGCGTGTGCACATGCCTGTGAGTGTGTGTGTGCATTTGTGCTGATGTGGACAAGTGCAGTTGGGAGTATGTGTGTGGGCGTATGTGCATGCATGCATCTGGATGTATTTGTGAGATGTCTGCACAGGTGCGTGTGTGTGTGTGTGTATACACAGGGCTGGCTCCAGGCACCAGACGAGAAAGCACATGCCTGGGGCGGCACATTGTAAGGGGCGGCATTCCAGCCAATCTTGGGGTGGCACATTCCGGCCGCCCTGCCTTGGTTCTTTTTTTTTTTTTTTTTTTTTTTGCTTTGGCAGCCCGGTCCGCAGCTCCGGAGCCCCCGTCTGACTCCCCGCGCTTCGCCAGTCCCAGCCCAGCCCTGCAGGGGCACGGACCCCGGCCCAGGGGGGCAGGAACTAGCGATCCCCGCCGCTCACCGTGCCGCCGGGCTCCCCGGGACATGCCACTCCCTGCTGCCTGCATTGGCCTCCGCTTCCCGCGCCGCTCTGAGCCCGGCCCAGCCAAGCTGCCTTTAAAGGAGCGGCTGAGCCAGCACCTCCTGCAGCCCCCAGGGGCTCCGCCTTCCCGGCCGGGAGAGACACCCCAAGGCCAGAGGGGGGAGCCCCTCTCGCCCGGCTGCGAGGCGCCACCCTTCACCTCCCTGCGAGCCACCTTGACCGCCCTCCACGCGCTCCCTGCAGCTGCTGTTTTTTGTTGTTGTTTGTTTTTTGCTTCGGCAGTCCGGCGCCCTTTTTTTTTGCTTGGGGCGGCAAAAAAGCTAGAGCCGGCCCTGTGTATACACAAGTGCATTTGTGGGTGTGGGTGCATTTGTGTGTGTGTGTAGATGTGTGAGTGCATTTGTGGGTATGGGTGTGCATGTGAGTGCTTTTGTGGCTGCGTGACTCTGCACATACCAAGTCATTTTCCCAACACTCATTTATTTACTACCAGGTTTAATCTTTGCAAACAGTTTGCGTCACTTTTGTTTGGGGAATTGTGCTTTCCCACAGCTCAATCAGTGGGAGCCGTGCAACTCACTAAGGCAAAGGGCTGGCAGTATCATGCACAGGAACAACTTGGTTCACCAACCTAGATTCCTGAAAGCTTTCTAGGTGGGCATCTTCCCTTCCCCCACTGCTCCACTATCGTAGGCTAATTCACTCCTGACCTACTTCCCCACCCTCCTCCCAGCTTTGTGTAAATCTGTGAGTTGTGCATCCCTGGCAGTGTGGGATGGCACAGACATGTTGAGCGAGCTTGCTCGGTGATAGGCCATTAGCCCCTGAGCTGTGGGAACAGCAAGGATTTCAGCACTCTGGGCTGTCCAGCTGGCAGCAGGCACCAGCCCTCAACTGGAAGAAAAAATATTTTTATTTCTAATTAATGAATAGATAAATTAGTTACTTAATGTTAGTTGGCCCTTCTCCAGACCCCACAGATCTCAGAGGACTTTGCAACCACTAACAGTAGCCTTGAGAATATCAAGTATCCTTAACCCCTTTACTGCCCCTTTCTTCAGATTCCCTTCTCAGTCGGTGGACTAACTGGGCCTCTCCCTTTTCCCTCGTTGTGCACTCACCTGTAAAAGTCTGTATATTTTGCAACACTGCTGTAAGCCTGTGACTAGAAAGAGGCAGCTCAGTGCAATAACCTAAACAGCCCGATGCTGGTACAAGTTTGTCAGGTCTCAGAGCGGCTGATCAGAGTGTGGGCTGGGCCTGTGTTTTTCCAGTAGTGAACTGGAAAGTGAGAGGCAATGCCAGAGACAGAAGCTGCACTTTCTATTCCCCTTTTCATCCTAGAGGGAACAAGGTTGGACTTCAACCAGGCCAGCTCTACCCCATCTCCACTAACTTTTTCTCTTTTTCCCAAAAAGGACAGTTATTACCCCCTTTAATACCATCTAAAAAACTGTCAACCTGGGAGGTTTTTCCTTCTAAAAAACTCTCTCCAACTAAAAGGGAAAGGAAACAAGGAATGTTGTTAAAATTAAGGCCTTAACACTCCATATTGCATATGCTTCACTTGTTTTTCAGTATCCTTAACAAAAGGTTTAAAAGGTGCTTAAGGTGTGTTTGCCACGGTAATAAGCAGGATGAGGTTTCTGTATACCAAACCCCAAGTCTTGTTTAACAGTGTTTAATGTTGACAGTGAAAGGGTCATGTTAACACTGACTCTTGGGCCCTTTATTCCACCTAAATTAATACAAACACACTGTTGCCACTGCGATGGAGTTGGGCTGTATTTTGCAATCACAGGCTTAGTCTGCCTTTCTCAGAGTATCTCCGCCTCCCAGCCCCACCTTAAAAACAAACCAGCATTCTTGTATTTACCTGCTGCAAATATAGCTGTTGCGAAATCTGTGCTGTAGTGTAATGGACTTCTCCAGACTGTAGTTTGATCCAAGGTCTCTGCAGACCTTCTACACCACAAAGTTAGAACGTTCAGAAAGCAACTGGAGCTGCTTGTAGCTTCCCAACAGAGGGCATTCTAGCATGACCATGTATAAAGATCATGTCTAGGAACTCAGAACTGGACTTTCACAGGCAGTGCTTACTGCAAGAGGACTATATATGTAGAGGAAAGAAGAAAGCCCCTGAATGTTGCACTGTCTTGGCTTGCTCTCTTTTTATGCTTAAACACTGAATATGGTGTCAGAAGTGTGCTCAGCAGCACCTTCATATGTGTGATGGCTGCATCACATTTCAGTAACCATGTCCATACTGGAGCTGGGCGATTTTTCCCCCCCTACATTTTTGAGGGCACTAAAACTACTTGCATATTTTCAAATTCAGGTTGAGTTTGGAATAGCTTTGCCTAGAAAAAGAGACGAACAAACAATGCAGACATTTCTAAACATTTTGTTTTGACATTTTCTAAACAAACACTTTAGATATTTTGTTTTGAAAATGTCAATTTGAACTGACGTTCAAAATGTTTTGCTTGACCTAAATTAATTTTTTTTTCCAGATTTTTGTTTTGGTGAGAAAACCCCAAAATAGTTAGTTTCAGTTCTAAACTGATTTTTTTCATTGAAGCAGATAATTTAATTATTTGATCCACTCAAATCCACTTCATCCAGTAATTGCTTCAGGGGTTCTGAAACACTGATGTACATGTTTCAAAGTTTGCAAAATTTTAAATCAGAATTTCATTCTGACAATAACAAAAGCCACAGGAAAAACATGTTTGCAGAAAATTTGTTTTCCTCTCCATTTTCAACCAGCTCTAGGAGGCAAAGCCTTGATTTTAAATGATAGACAGGTAATTATAATAGAGTAATATAACAAAAATATTGTATATAAGTAACATAGTACATATATATTTCAGATACAAAATAATTTGCATGATGTTGGAGTAATTTTTTTTTCCCTTTCCAAACCTCACAGCTTCTTCTGTATCTTAAATCCCACTTCAGTTTGGTCACCTCATCTTAAAAAATAAAGAGGGAAGAAAAAGAAATGACCAAGGAAGAAAGCTAATGATAATTATTGCAGGCATTGGCATTTCCCTTTCCCCGCTATGACAGTGGTGTGTTAATGGGCCACTTCACCTTGAAATGTGTGTTAACTACTTATGCTAAATGATCTGTTTCACCTTGTATTTAGCTGTGACACCCTGAGTATCTTTCCAAGACCTAAAGAAGAGCTCTGTGTGGTTCAAAAGCATGTCTCTCTCACCAACAGATGTTGGTCCAATAAAAGACATTACCTCACCCACCTTGTCTCTCTCATATCCTGTGGCCGACACGGCTACAACAACACTGCAAACATGCTCCTAAGGCAGATCCATACACAGACATCTGCTGGAAGGGAATTTTGGATATGGAGGGATTTTAAAAGCTAGAATGCTTTAATATGGACAGGAAAAGTGCAAGAGGAAATATACTAGAGGGGTCAGATCTTCAGCTACAGTAAATTGCCATCGCTCCAGTGTGGACTGGTGACAATTTACACCAGCTGAGGATCTTTCTCAAGGTATATAAAACAATGAATGTCACAGGAAAGGCCAACAAGGGTTTTACAATGCAATCATTGTAAATAAATATTTCTGTATGTAATGTATAAGTATCTTATGGAACCCACTTTTGGAGAATATGGTTGAGACAAATAGTACGATTTTTTTAAAACCAAGGTTAGGCACTCAGAAATAAATATAGCATCTGCAGTTATAGCCAGCGGGAATAGCAATTAGAAAGACTTTTTTCAATCCTCGTACTTCAGGGTATAAACTGTTCACTAGCTGGGATCAGGAAGGATTTTGAATCTTGGGTGCTGGTTCACACCCATCTTTAATTTCAGCTACCTTTATAAGCATGTCCCTAGTTTTCTCTCCAAATGTCTCTCTTTAAAATGCTGGCAGGTTTGACTAGTGAAAATTTTCCCTCAAAACTTTTTTGATGGAAAATTGGTTTACTGTCTATTTTCTTCCAAAAAATATAATTAAAAAAAACCCCAAAATGCTTATCTGAAAAAAACCAAACATTTCTGGAATTTTGGCTGGAAATTTTTGGGGTTTTGGACAATAGAATTATATCCCCCTTCCCCCAAATAAATATATGGATTTTCCAAAAAGTGTTTGGTTTTTTAAAGAATTTTGAGGGTTTTGATCTTTTAACAAAAAGTCAAAGTTTTCTGCAGAACCTCCCCCCCCACCCCACCCCACCCCTCATTTTCCAACCAGTCTTCTGATAGGTCTACAGCAACTTTTCTGCCTGCAAGGTTTAACACTGCCTTTCTGATTAGGTTTATGGTAAGGTTTTTTTTAGACACTTGGACCCATTTAAATTGTCCCTTGCAATTTAAATATAGCTTATACAGGAATTATAGCAAAGATTTTCAGATATAGAAATAAAATGAGTATTTGTTAGGAACTATTATACTTAAACTATAGATTAGATACTAGCAGAATCCGCTTGTGCCTATACTAAATACCTAGACCCAAATCCTCAGAGCTATTTAGGCTAGGGTTGCCAATTTTCTAATTGCACAAAACTGAACACCCTAGCCCTGCCCCCTGCCCTGCCCCTTTCCAAGGCCCTGCCCCACCCCACCCCTTCTCTGAGGCCATGCCCACCACTCACTCCTGCCCCCTTCCCTCCATTGCTCACTCTCCCCCACCCTCATTCACTTTCACTGGGCTAGGGCAGGGGGTTGGGGTGTTGGAGGGGGTGCGGGGTCTGGGAGGGAGTTAGGGTGTGGGAGGGGGTTCCGAACTGGGGCAGGAGGGTCGGGGTGTGGGTGGGAGTGTGGGGTCTGGGAGGGAGTTAGGGTGTGGGAGGGGGTTCCGACCTGGGGCAGGAGGGTCAGGGTGCGGGCTCCAGCCAGACGGCACTTACCTCAGGTGGCTCCAGGTCCAGAGGGGCTAAGGCAGGCTCCCTGCCTGCCCTGGCTCCCCACTGCTCATGGAAGCAGCCAGCATGTCCGGCCCCTAGGCGGTTCCCGGCCAATGGGAGCTGCAGAGCTGGCACTCGAGGCAGGGGGCAGTACGCGGAGCTTCCTTGGCCGCCCCTGTGCCTAGGGGTCACAGGGACATGCTGGCCGCTCCCGGGAGCTGCGTGGAACCAGGGCAGGCAGGGTGCCTGCCTTAGCCACAGTGACCGGACTTTTAACGGCCTGGTCAGCGGTGCTGACCGGAGCTGCTAGGGTCCCTTTTCGACCAGGTGTTCCGATCAAAGACCGGATGCCTAGCAACCCTAATTTAAGCTCCTAGCTAATAAAACACAAAAAGGCCCCACTCCTGCAAATGCTGCTGCACCTGTGAAGAGCACCACTGAAATCAACAGAGCTCTGCGTGGGCAGAGTGTAATTAGGGTTTATTTTCAAAGCAGGAGACCCAGCTGCCATGCTGTCTGTTGCGATTATTTTATTTCTGTTGGACCACACAAGCAGCACGCTGTCGTCTCAAACTCTCTGCTGTCCTCCAAATCCCTCTGCTCCATCAGAGCCCTCAACCACAGATGTCTGGAGCAGTGGAGAATCGCTCTTGGATCTCGGCAGCACCAGCTTACCCTCCCTGCGCCGTTAACCCCATCCCATCCTGACACCTGTTTGCATAGGACATGCATCCAAATGCTTAGAGAAATAAAAAAACAGGCTCAACTCAAACACCCTCTGGGTCCCCTTGCCAGCATCTGCTGGCTGCCAGGCCTTCCCACGTCAGCAGCATTGATTAATGGGCAATTAAATACCTGGCTTTGTATTTTCTTCTTTTTTTAAAGCAACAAAAATGCCTCCTCAGAGCAGAAGAAACAGGTTTGGATGGTGTCTGAGGCCTGATCAGACTTGCAGACGTTGAGCGCTCTCCAGCCTGATGTGGCTTTGTTTCTCCTGGTTCCCACCAATGGGACAGCACGCCATGCATGTTGGCTGTATCTCCTGGTGGTGCTGCTGGGAATACGGCTACACCATAGTCACCAGGTGTGATTACAGCTCATACAGACAGACCTGAGCTAGCTTTATCCAGCTCGCTCAGGTACTGGAGCAGTGAAGCTGCAGTAGTATGGGCTTCAGAGCAGGCTAGCGATGCTGCTAATTACCCAGAGTTCCAGGTGGGCTTGTACCCGTCCCCGCCCCCACACACCTCCCTGGACCCAATTTGGCAACAGAGATTAAAGCTAGCTCAGGTCTGTCTGCACAAGCTGCAGTCAACCCCATGACTGCAGTGCAGACAAACCCTTTGAGACCCTGCTTCATTGAACCAACCCAGCTGGGCTCAGACAGAGAGGGGAGATGCAGCCAGGATGGGCAGGGATGGTGTCCCTAGCCTCTCTTTGCCAGAAGCTGGGAGTGGGTGACAGGGGATGGATCACTTGATGATAACCTGTCTGTTCACTCCCTCTGGGGCACCTGGCATTGGCCACTGTTGGAAGACAGGATACTGGGCTAGATGGACCTTTGGTCTGACCCAGTATGGCCGCTCTTATGTTCTTATGTTCATCACAATCATCCATAGCTTTTAAGGCCAGAAGGGACCATTATCATCATCTAGTCTCACCTCCTGCATTCCATGGGCCATAGAATGTCACCGACTGCTTTAACTCCATAACGCCTGGCTGAGCTAGGGCGTATCTAGAGTAGGCGGAGTCCTTACCATTTCTATATTATACCCACAGATTGGTAATAGCCTCCTACAATCTCCATATCTTTATTCCTGCAATTACTTGGTCCTTTTTCACTTGTCAACCTTTGATCTCATTCCTCTATTGCTAATCCTGGTTAGTTAAATGGAAGGTAACCCACTGCATGCCACCAGCAGAGCAGAGTTTCATTCCCCAACTGCCCATTGGTTTTGCACTAGAGGCAGTGGTGGAAGCCTCTTTGTTTAGGACTTTTAGCAGCCCAAACGACATATTGTAAAATGGACAGGAGGTAACAATCCAGCACTAACAGAAAGCAAAGCCCTGTCCTGTCCTAACGATAGCTCCTGTTGGAGATGCAGTGAGGGCCAGTGGCTGTGTTTTTGCTCCCGGCTCTGGCACTGAGCTGCTGTGTTCTCTGACCAGTGACGGCAAGTCACTTACTGCTGTTGTTTCCCCTCCCACCCTGTGGCTGTCTTGTCTATTTAGATTCTAAGCTCTTTATCTCTTACTGGGTGTTTGTACAGCACCTAGCATAACAGGGATCTCACAGAGGGCTTCTTGGGGCTGCAAGAACACACATTCCATCTGTTTGAAACAGTCCCGCAGCTTAACACAGCCTTCCTTTTTTACTTACTACTTTCTTGTTCTGGATCAGCGTAATCACTCATGTCAGCGCAGCCCTAGGAACCATCTTTCACTGTTGCAAAATAAAGACCAAGTGGAGACAGCAATATTTTTGTGTAGGACCTACACAAAACACTGGTCACAGCATAAGAACAGTGGGTTTTTTCTTTTAATTAAAATAGTTCTACTACAGAGGACACAGCCCAACAAACTCTCAGAGCATTATAGGAACTTTCGTTCCATATCGAGTCAAGGCACTTACAGTTTTGTTTTGAGTACTGGCAATACAAAAATATGCCCATAAAATCTGCATCCCTTGCTCAAAAATAAACATGTGCTTAAGTATTTTGCTTAATCAAGGACTTAAATTAAGTGGTCATGGTCCCAATCAAATGTGCTATTGGGCACATGTAACTACAGTAGCTGAAGAGCTGGCCCACCTTGTTTTCAATCCTTTATTGCTTCTAATCACCACATGTGGCTCAATACAATATTAGCCCTCTCTTTATTTCTTGCCCTTTGCCAAATATGTTTCAGGTCATAAATAAGGCTTGTTAGAATGTATGAACCAAAGAACAAGACATATTCAGCTCATAACTAGATTGGGGAAAATATGATCTCTTCAAAACATGTTTTCTGAATCAGATTTGGTGTAGATAGCTGCAGAGACTTCTTGGCACTGGTTCTTAAACCTGGAATAGCCCATCTCGTCTATTTTGGGGGCCTTTATTGTGTTTAGGGCACAGCCTGCTTGTTAAAATGAGCCCTCCTGGGAAAGATCAAGCAATAATTTAATTGGGTGAAATTCTCCCTGGGTGGTGGGCCAAGCTGAGGCTTGTTCCTCTGGCAATACCGAACGTGGGAGGCGGACAGAGTTGAAGGCGATAGATTTTGACTGAGCAAAGTGAGAGGCCAGTAGAAAATGCTGAGGCTCTGTTTGACTGGTAGCAACAGAGACCAGCTTCCACTCTTGAGCCTCTGGTGCCACACCACCGTAGGTCCCTCCGGAAAGCTGCCCCTCTTTCCCCAGTTCCACCCGCCATATTGCAGCCACAGATGAAAGCTTTGTGCTGTCTCTCTGCCCAGAGGTGAATTTCATGCTGTGTGATCAAGGCAATCCAGGACTATAGGCGGACCACAACATGAGGTCCTCCCCTTTGAAGTGGCCAATGAGAGGCACAGGACAGTTCCCACCTCTGAGAGCGGTCGTTGCAGCATGGCTGCAGACTCAGTCTCTGCACTAATTACACTTGGTTTTCCTTTTGCAGGATAGCAACTTATTTTTACATGGGAGCTGAGGTACCAAAATAACCAGCTGCCTGGGAGCCACCAAAAGTTCTTGTTTCCAATATTCCCCCAATTGGGGCCGGTTTATTGCTCCGCACAGTGCAAGACAGCCCTTCAAAGCCAACCGTCCATTTATCCCATAGTGCCCATAGTTCATAACCGTTCCTAACGCAGGCCAACGAGACAGCAAGTTACCCCTCTGCTGGTCTTCTCCCCTCAGTCCTTGCCAGCCATCCAGCCCTGGCTCACCAGCCTCTCCTGCTCAGGAAGGTCAACAGACGAGGACTCCCCCGCCCCGTGCTGGTCTCCTATCCTCAGCCCTCCCAGGGAGCTCCCTCCAGACAATTCCTCTCTGCACAACTCCCCACAGGTCTCCATCCACCTGAGCCGGGCTCTTCCTTTTAAGCCCCTCCATGGCAACCTGCCTCATACTCCCCGTGTCTCAGTTTAGGCTAAGTCACTCATTTCCCCCCTTCCTAGTTCCCATGCCTGAGAATCTCCTGACCCCGCCAGGTACTGCCCAGTCCCTCACCAGGCCTGTTCAGTCACAAGCAAACTGGGCCCCTCTTTCTTAAAGGGGTTCAGTCACCCTTTGGCACGCTGGCGGGGCAGAATGGCAGGATCTCACATCACAGAGTAGGGTCAGAAGCCATGCTGAATACCTGGCCCTAGATTCCTGTAGGCTGGGATGGAGGGGACACCATCTCCCACGGGGAAGGATTAGCAGCCCTTTACCCCCCAAGTCTGCGGGTGAGGCAGGATTTACCGGTCATGGTGGGTCACAAAATACAAGAAAGGTGAGTAGATTCCTCTGTGGTGAGCCAGCTCAGTGACAGGTGTTCAAATACAAGGGAGTGCCAGGTTTTAATGGAAAAAAAATTGACATGACACAGACAAACCCTGCGGCTGTTCTTGTTCCCGTTTGTGTGTGTGTGAGACACGCTGAACTTGCCTTCTCGTGGAGCGTGCTTGGCCGCCTCCCTGCATTGTCTCATCCCTGGCCTTGTATGCACATGCACTCCTCTACCGTGCCGAGCGGCTGCAGCCGGCTGTGCACAGAGCAGAGAGCGGCACGCAAGTGGGGTGCTCTGGCAGGGTTTGGCTGTTGCCTGGCTAATTGCATTAGCAGTCCTTCCCATTCGCCGCCGCTAACTGGATGGGCCCATCAGGCTGAGCAAGCGGTGCCAAAGTCAGTCTGGTGAGGGCAGCACAAGGGCACAGGTGCCACCCGGCTGACGAGCGCCCTGCGCCACACAGCTTCTGATGCACACCCCACTTAGTCATGTCAGCCATCTCCAGCCTGCTCTTAGTGCAGCAGGAATGGATTAACCCTTTGTTGTCCTTGGCCGAGACTAAAATCCTTGCTGTCGCCCCACCCACTCCATTTCAAATCAAGAGAGAAACCCTCCCTATCCCCCTCCCTCACAATCTCCATCTCAGCTTCACTCCACAGCTCTTCCTCTTGCCATCTTACCTCCTGCTCCCTTGCTCCCTTTCTTTCTCAGGTAGCTGATCCCCTTCTAACTAACCCCCCACCCCCCCCAACCCCCCAAAAAACCCCACTCATCAGGGCACTAATATACCATTTTCAGCCATAACATTGGTGACTTTACTGCTGTGTTCTACCCCTTTCCCCTACCCCATGTCTGTCTGGTTATCACAGGGTTCATTCATGGCAGGTGGCACCTCCTCCTGGCTATCCTGGGAATTAGCTCTGGCTAGGTGTTGTGGCCTCCTCTGGCAGCGTTCCTCCCATCGTTATCTCGCCCTGTGGGCCCCTCTCGCTCCAGGAACCGCAGCCTCCTCTTTGTGACTCGGCCCCTCCGGCCAGGTCATTACATGGTTTCCCCTTCTGGGAGTTACCCAAAATCCTTCTGCACAAACCGGCTCAAGCCGTCTTCTCCAGCACTACTCTGATGGTGCCACTTCCCCAGTGGCCCGTAGGGGAACCCGGGCCTGCTCATGACTCCAGGTTCCAGTCCAGGGACCCTCAACTCAGCCATTCTGGGCTTTCCTCTCCCAGCCCTCACTGCTCCTTCCCAGGACTGCTTCCAACAACTCCTGGTTCCCCTCCTGGCTCTGGGAATACCATCTCCAAACCCTTCCCAGGGCGTGACTGCTGCCCCCTCTCTGGTGCCAGCTTCCTGGCTTATATAGGCCCCACCTGTTCCTCCTCAGCAGTTAAGTTACAGCCCTTCCTGGCTTCTCCTTTAGGTGCAACCTGAGCAATTAATAGGCCTACCTGGCCACCTCCCATTCCAGGCCTATGTGGGATGGACACCCCATCACACTGGTCCATTTAAATTGTAAGCCCTTTGGAGCACTACCACCTACCACTTGGTGTTTGTACAGCACCAAGCACAATGGGGCCCCCATTCTTGGTTGACCCTTAAGTACAATCATAATAAAGATGATTAATTATAATAAAAGTTTCTTGCCTTTGCCCCGTAGGGAAAATGTGACATTAGCACTGAATTATGCAAACCGACTAAGTCTCATGTAAGGATGCACTGCCCCAGTGTCCAAGTGATTAGGGTGGAACCACAGGGAAATATGCACCAGAGATTAAAAAAGAAAAGGCAAATGTTATGAACAAATCTGATGTCACCCTTTGCCATCCAGCCAGCTGCCCATTAAGAGAGAAATCTTTGTTTATTGTTGCCTTGGGGCAGCCAGTTCTTAGGGTGACGTGTCCCTGTTACAGCTGGATGCAGGCTGCAGTGAATCTTCCATGAATATTCCCCTATCAAATCTGATCTATTCCCAGCATTGTAGTATCTTGAGCACTTCCCAAGCATTTAAAAATAACCATAATCATCTTTCTCTGTGTCTTTCTTCCTTCCCACCTTGTGGGAGAAATCACTTGATAGGATTCTTTTTTGCTAGCATGTATGGATTGCATGTGTGTATGTGACTGGGCAGTTATGTTACTTACCTGTGTGTGAGTGGGTGGGTGCACTGCATATCTGTGTGTGTTTGTGCATGTGAATGGGTGTGTTTATGTCTGTGAGCATGTGTGAGAAGAAATTGAGGGAAAGGTAAGTCAGAGACATACGGTCTGTATTTAGTTCTTAACATGAAGAGGTCCATGATCATTCTTCTTCCTTGTGGTAGTGAGTTCCATAGTCTAGATCCAGCTCCCATGAAACTTCTGTCTCCTGCATTCATGAGCATCCCCTACTAGCCCGGGGTTTATTTGCTCTGGTGGAATATAGCTGTTATGAGAAGGGGCAGTCATGGAGCTGGGGAGACACGGGTCTGTACCTCCAGTTGCCAGAATTAAGAACCACCACCCCTATTCATTGCAGCCAAGTCCTGTCTCTTCTCTCCAGGATGCTTACAACATCAGCAGCCAAAGAAATGTCATCATCCCTCAGTCCTTGATAAGTTTATGGAGGGGATGGTTTGATGGGATAACGCGATTTTAGTCAATAGGTCAATAACGTGCCATCGCTGGTAATTAGTAACAATGGTCAATGATGGGATATTAAAAGTTACTACAGAGAACTTTTTTCCGGAGGGTCTGGCTGGAGAATCTTGCCCGCATGCTCGGGGTTCAGCTGATCGCCATATTTGGGGTCGGGAAGGAATTTTCCTCCAGGGTAGATTGGCAGAGGCCCTGGAGGTTTTTCACCTTCCTCCGCAACATGGGGCAGGGGTCGCTTGCTGGAGGATTCTCTGCGACTTGAAGTCTTTAAATCATGATTTGGGGACTTCAACAGCTGAGTCAAGGGAGAGAATTATTCCAAGAGTGGGTGGGTCAGCTTTTGTGGCCTGCATTATGCGGGAGGTCAGACTAGATGATCATAATGGTCCCTTCTGACCTTAAAGTCTATGAGTCTATGAGCCTTCAATGGCCAGGGACCGTCCCTCCCTACAGGACTCCAGTGCTAATGAGTAAGTGGACAACCTTGCTTCCTTCACCTCTAGTGCTCACTGCCTGAAACCACTCTACTGCTAGGGACTTTGTGAGAGGCACCATCTTGGCTGACACACCAGGGACTGAAGCAGGAACTTCCAAAGCTGAGACCATGAGTCTCCACTGCTTGAGCTAAAGAGACTCAGTATCTTAGGTATTTACATCCCCCCCTCCGTAACATCCAATCCCATCACAGTCTTTACTGCATTTAGCCTCACCACCCCCTGTGAAGTAGGGCAGTGCTATTCCCAACTGAGGCACAGAGAAGCTAAGTGACTTGCCCACGGTCACACAGGAAGTCTGTGCAGAGCAAGGACTTAAACCCAGGTCTCCCAACTGCTAGGCTACTGCCCTAACCATTGGCCCTTCCTTCCTCTCGCACTGAGAGTTGTCACAGGCTCGTATCCTCTATGGAGCAGGTACTGAGGGGAACACACAATGTGCACTGACCAAGAGAGTAGCTACTTCACTTCAGCTCTGGGCCTGGGAGGCGGCCTGTCTCTGAATGACAAAGCAGAGCATGGGGTGGCTGCCTATGCTACACAACGGGTTGTGTTTTCTCTTTTCAGAGCAGCTGCCACAGTCCCAGGTGCGAAGCAGGTCTGGAATACATCCGTGAACTGAGGGTCTGAAGTGCTGGCTGAGCCAGGAAAGCGGATGGAGAGCTCTCAGCAGCCAGCTGGAAGGAACTTAGTGGGGTCTGGAAAGGGTCATGTATCTCGCCTTCCCAGCAGAAATCCCTGTTCTAAAGCCTCCAGAAGATCCAGTCACCCTTAGACCTCTGATTTTCACTATTCCTCAGTTTATCATAGCATGAATTAGGGCTGTCAATTAATCACAGTTAATTGGTGCGATTAACTCAAAACAATTAATCGTGATTAATCGCAGCTTTAATCGCACTGTTAAAGAATAGAATACCAATTGAAATGTATTAAATATTTTTGGATGTTTTTCTACATTTTCAAATATATTGATTTCAATTACAACACAGAATACAAAGTGGGCAGTGCTCACTATATTATTTTTTATTAGAAATGTTTGCACTGTAAAAATGATCAAAGAAATAGTGTTTTTCAATTCACCTCATACAAGTACTGGAGTGCATTCTCTTTATCATGGCTTTCTGACGGGGAAGCAAAGGGAAGCCACAAGACAAGAAAAGTCATGCGACAGTATGTTCTGGGTGCCCAGGGCAGCTGGCACAGAAGTAAATCACTGTGGGGCAGGGGGTGGGGCTGGGGAAGACCCAACTCCCTACCCTGAACCGGACTCAGCTGCTAGTCCTGGCTGGGCAGGACGGGACTTCCTCTTCCCCTGCCCAGCATCTGGGGCTGGGTCAGACCCACCCCCGCCCCGATTTCTCCCCCAGCTGCAGGAAGCTCTGCAAACTCCCCCCAACCCCACTTGCGCTTCCTGCACCCATCGCTCCTCAGCTGCAGGGGGAGAGATCCTTGTACAGGATCCTCATCCACCCAACCCCCATGCATCCAGACCCCCTCATACCCAGACCCACCCACCGATCCTCATCCCCTTGCACCTGGACCACCCCGATAAGCCCCACTCCCTCTGTGCCTGGACCACCCCGACGAGCCACCCACACCCAGATCCCCAATGAGCCCCAATCAGCTGCACCTGGATCCCCACCCCTCTGAACCCCACTCCCCCAGCATCTGGACCCCCCACCTGGACCCCCCTGCCAAGCTCTATCCCCCCACATCCAGCCCCCCCCGGCTGAGCCCCATTACCATTGCACCCATAACCCCCCAAGAAGCCCGTCCATCCAGATCCCACCCGTACCCAGATCCCCCACTGAGCCGCCCACACCCAGATTGCCCCACACAGAACCCTCTCAACCCACACCTGGATCCCCACACACTAAGCCCCTCCACATTCAGATCCTGCCTTGCTGAGCCTGCCTGCCCACACCTGGTGCACCTGGCACGGAGGGGCATGGCCCTGGGGTGTTTCTGGGGCAGGCCCGGTCCTTGCGCTGTGTCAGGGTTGGGTGCAGCATCATCGTTAAGTCTGTGTCCAGGATGGGGGGAGCTGCACAGTGGTCTCCCACCTCTGTGCAGCCAGTGGCCTGTGCTCCCCAATGCCATGCAGGAGCCTTCACATTTATCTGACAAATAAAATTTGCAGAATTTTAAAATACTGTATGCAGAATTTTAATTTTTGGTGCAGAATGCCCTCAGGAGTAAACTCCTGTCTGAAGAGCAGATCTGGACTTTTAAATTTTCAGCCTGGAGAACCCTTTGTAACCCTTTGTAAATTTTCCTATGATCAGTTCCTCTTGCTGTTAAAAGTGTACACCTTATTCCAATCTCAATGTGTCTAGCTTCAACTTCCAACCATTGGATCTAATTATACCTTTGTCTGCTAGACTGAAGAGCCCATTATCCAATATTGGTTCCCATGGAGAACACAAGCGCCTAGTCAGAGCCCTGTCTCCTCCCAGTCCATCCAGCAAGCTGTTTACCAGTTGTCCTGACAACCATGTACACAGTGTTAAGTTTCATCAGGGTGAAAAAGCAAAAGAGGCTGGAAATGCTATTGAAGGGTAGGGACAGGGGAGGGGCTAGTGCAGCTGACAAAGGAAATGCTGCTCTGGAAGCAAAAACCCTATGACCTTGGGGAGAAAATTGCCCTGGGGGGCCCCCACTGCTGAAGCCAGTTCTCTTGCAGGCCAGGAGATGCCTCCTCTAGGGGCAGTTCTGACATGTCCTGAGCTGCTGCCATCTGACCAGCTTCCAGCACACAAAGCTCCCAGCCTTACCTTGTTTGACCCAAGCAGCTAGCTGATTTTCAGGGTCCTGTGGTTGGGAGGAGAAGCTGCTGCTGAAGGAACCAGGTATTTCTTTGATACCATCCTGTTTATTTACAAATAACATATAAAGTGCAGTGTTCAAGGAAACAGAAAGAATTGACACATAACTCACAGCTCCAAGCCTATTTCCAGCCAACACTCTGCCCAAAAGCTCTCTTTAGTGGGACCCTGAGACAGTGCTACCAGTGTTTCTGTGGCTGTGTCCTTGGCTTTCTTCTGCTTTTCACATGACGCCTTCATGTCAGTCCCCAGGAAAACCCCTTGGGCTACTTAGTTCAGTTTCTACTCAAGCCTTGCGATCTACCTGTGCTTGGTGATGCTCCTATTGTTTCAGCCCTGTGGTTCTGTAAAGAAGATCAGCTGCTTTTTACGCTTACCTTGGATGAATGGGTCTTCTACACACACCAGCTTGGGGCTCCTCTCCACTATAGGACCCTCCCCCACACAGGAGTTAACCCTGCCACCGCCAATCCCAATTCCTGAACCTTTCTTCGGGCCCTTCCAAGGAAGAGGAAACCCCTCCAAACTCCTCTCTGCTAAGTCTATCGCCTCAGCTGAGCTCCTTATACTGCCTAGCTCTGCCTCCTCTGGCTAGGCGGCCATTGCAGAAGGTTTTGCTTCACACAGAGCTGGGACCAGAGCCCTGTGCTTTTTGGTATGACACCTCCAGCGGTGGCTGAACTGAGATGCCACGGTGATACGTGAAGTATATAATGGGATGGGAGTTATGTATAAAAGAAATATTCCCTTTGAACTTTTTTTTTTTTGACAACGAATGCTTTTTTGGACCAAAGTGAACATTTTCATAAAAATTTTCCTTCATTTTGGTAAAAATAATATATATCTATATGGACTTTCTAAAGGAAGAATTTTCAGGGAAAAATTGTTTTGTTTTGGTGGAAGGGAAAAAACAGCATCACTTTTTCAAAAAATTTAATAAACATGCCTCTTTATCCCAGTGCAGGGGGGAGAAAAGTTAAAAGGCACAAGAAAGTTGGGGAACATTCATTTCAAACTTTTCACCTCAAAAACAAAACAAAAAATTTCAAACGAAACAGAAGAAAATATTGTAATTATTTTCACAAAATATATTTCCCCTTTTCCCAACCAGCTCTAGCCCAGACTGAGCTGTGATTGAGTGTGTGTTCTGATTTAATAGCTCTATCACATTGCCCCATGAGTGTGCATTGTGCTCGGTACTGCACAGCCAGAACAAAAGGACGATTCCTAACCCAAAGAGCTTAGTTCAGGGGTAGCCAACCTGTGGCTCCGGAGCCACATGCAGCTCTTCAGAAGTTAATATGCGGCTCCTTGTATAGGCACCAACTCTGTGGCTGGAGCTACAGGCCCCAACTTTCCAATGTGCCGGGGGGTGCCCACTGCTCAACCCCTGGCTCTGCCACAGGCCCTGCCCCCACTCCACCCCTTCCCGCCCCCTCCCCTGAGCCTGCCGTGCCCAGCTCCTCCCCTCCCAGAGCCTCCTGCACGCCATGAAACAGCTGATTGGGAGGGGGAGGCGCTGATCGGCTGGGCTACCGGTGGGTGGGAGGGTCTGGGAGGGGGGCTGGGGGGGAGCTGATGGCGGGGCTGCTGACATATTACTTAGGGTTACCATACGTCCGGATTTTCCCGGACATGTCCGGCTTTTGGGGATTC
>NW_020664488.1:713897-855565 GCF_002925995.2 Terrapene triunguis | reverse complement strand
GGGGGTGCACCGGGCCGCCGGCGGAGCTGGGCGGCCGGGGGGTGCTCGGCCGGGGGCTGGCCCGCGCCGCACCGCGCCGCCTCGCCTCACCTCCCTCCCCCCCCTTACCTGCTGCCTGCTTCCCGCGAATCAAATGTTCGCGGGAAGCAGGGGAGGGGGCGGAGTTGGGGCGGGGACTTTGGGGGAGGGGGCGGAGTTTGGGCGGGGGCGTGGGCGGGGCGGGGGGCGGAGCCGGGGCCCCGTGGAGTGTCCTCTTTTGGGACACTCCACATATGGTAACCCTATATTACTGTGGCTCTTTGGAAATGTACATTCGTAAATTCTGGCTCCTTCTCAGCCTCAGGTTGGCCACCCCTGGCTTAGTTAATGTAAAGAGCGCCATCTGCTGGTGCAGAGTGTGCAACATTGTTCATAAATTTGTTGGCCCAATAAAGTTCTCTCAGTTTTGGACCACTGCAAATGGTGTCCTGATCACACCACACTGAACAGATGGTAAAGTGCTTTGAGATACATGATGGGAAAGTTGGTCCAGGAGACACACCAAGGAACTAGTCAGGGTCAGGGATATGTCAGGAGATTCAGCATTTGTTAGGCCTAGACTGCTAACAGTCAGTGATTCCTGTAGAGGCCCTGACTGCCTGGGATGAGAGCGGTTCTTGTGTCCCAGCCAGAGCGGTTCTGTTCCATAACGTCAACAGGGAGCAATGCTGGACATGAAGAACCTGTTTTCAGAAGAACTGACCCCAAAAAGGAGTTCATGGACTCTACCCACTGGGAGAGAAGTCGACTCAGCCTATCTACTGGATCAACCCAATTGGGCGCCCTGCCAGTATCTCTGAGGAAAGGGTCGCACTGATACTCACCTAAAGTGTTTGAAAACCTGGTGCTTAAAGTGTCACTGCTAAGCTTAAGAATTAGCACCCTAATCAAGCTGAAAGAGGAAAGTATGTATTTCTCTGAGCTCTTGTTTCAGGCTGTCGGCCCACATCACTGTATCAGTTACATTTGGCTTCCATTTGCATTGAAATGTAGCTGGGGGTTTTTAAGCAAAAGTGTGCATTCTGCAGAAGCTGGATGCATCTTGGGGCTAGATCAAGACCTTAAGCCAGCCAGACCCAGTCTATAGGGAGGGGCCTCAACACCATGCCTCAAGCAAATGTGGTTCCTGGCTAGAGAGCCTGTGGAAACAGCCCATTTTAAAAAACAACAACAACAACAAGGAGTCCTTGTGGCACCTTAGAGACTAACGAATGTATTTGGGCATAAGCTTTCATAGGCTAGAACCCACTTCATCAGATGCATGGAGTGGAAAATACAGGAGCAGGTATAAATACATGAAAGGATGGGAGTTGCCTTACCAAGTGTGAGGTCAGTCTAAGGAAACAATTCAATTAACAGCAGGATACCAAGGGAGGAAAAATAACTTAAGTACTAGTAATTAGAATGGCCCATTTCAAACAGTTGACAAGAAGGTGTGAGTAACAGTAGGGGAAATTACTATTGGGGAAAATTAGGTTTAGGTTTTGTACTGACCCAACCACTCCCAGTCTTTATTCAGGCCTAATCTGATGGTGTCCAGTTTGCAAATTAATTCCAGTTCTGCAGTTTCACGTTGGAGTCTGTTTTTGAGGGGTTTTTGTTGAAGAATTACCACTTTTAGGTCTATTATTGAGTGACCAGGGAGATTGAAGTGTTCTCCTACTGGTTTTTGAATGTTATGATTCCTGATGTCAGATTTGTGTCCATTTATTCTTTTGCGTAGAGACTGTCCGGTTTGGCCAATGTACATGGCAGAGGGGCCTGGCTGGTCCTGGGTTCCTGTATCAGCCTTTTGCAGCCACTGGCAGCTGGAGCACGGATCTGACACAGCCAGCCAGCCAGCCAGCTCAACAGTAAGGCCTCTCCTGCCACTTTGCATCCCCCTGCCAAGCTATGCTAGGCCCCTTCTGGCTGCAGCCACAGCAATAGCCATGTGTGTCTGTGCTGCACTTGGCTGGCCGCTGGTACGACCCTTTTCTCTTATCTGTAAGGGCTTTCAAGGACTTCTTTGGAATCCTGAATATTTGGTTTGTTTCTGAGTCCGGGCCTGACTCCAGCCCCAGCCCTTCTCCTCACCAGGCTGAAGCAGTTTCAAGGAGGGCCCATGGCAGTGTCCACAGAGGGCACTGGACCTCTTGCTATGAAACACACACAAAATATCTCTTCTGTATAAACAAGCACAGACATTCCTAACCAAGCAGCCCAGCACAAACACCCCGCTCCTCCGGGGTGGAGGAGCTTTTCCCAGAATCGCTAAGGATATGCTGGACACTTCTCGCTGGCCGCACACCCTCCCCTGCTGCTACCACCATCAGTCACACCTTAGAGCCAGCACAGTTACCTGTGGCCAGAGGTTTGGGAGCAATGCTACAAGCCACCTTGAGCCGGATTTTAAAAAGCATGGAGAAACCCTGGATCCAGTTGTAATCACTGTGCACGTGGGTTGCATGGTACTTCTGAAAGGCGCACACCCCCCTGGAACTGATGCACCCACAAATCACTGGGCATGATTGAGACTTGGGGTGTAAACCTTTTGCAGCTGGAGCTAGGCCTAGCCTGCCCCCATTAGCCTCATTTCAGTTGGGTCTCAGGCTGGACAGTTTGCCTAGTGGTAAGAGCTCTGCCTTCAGTACCCCCACCCAGCCCCTCCCACCCACCTGTGCCAAGGCAGCCGGCTCCGCCCTTGCAGGGATGGGGTCTTTCAAGTCACACTAGCATCAGCCACCAGCAGCTTCAGCCTCATAAGCACTCGGCTGGCAGGTTCCTGGGGAAATCGCCCCCCAGCCCACCTCTGGTGTTGTTACGTGGCACTGAGGGGGGGGCTGGGAGTGGGATGCTGAAGCCAACCCAACACCTGAGCAGCCAGAGTGCTGCACAGAAATGTTGTCTAGTGGGCTGCAAGGATGCCCCATGTTCTAATCCCAGGTGTGACACCGACTCCCTCTAGGTCCTGGGGAAAGTGACTTGAGCTCCCCCTGCCTCAGCTTCCCTCTCCGTAAAATAGGGATAACACTGCATCCCAGGTAACCAGTGCTGCATGTGAGGTTAAAGATCTGCCATAGTCCCCCATAGTGGACTACTGAATGTTGCAAGTTATTGTTTAATCTGTGAAGTGCGTTGAGATCCACTGATGAAAAGCCCTTAGAGATGGGCAAAGAATGATCATTAATTATCCCAGTGTTGGGCACAGGGATCAGAAGCGTTTAAAAGAACCTGCCCATTTCATAGGATATTTATGGCAAAAACTTCTGCAACATTCAGACCGTTTGGTCCCTTCTGTGCTGAGACAGAGCCGCCAGAGCAGGTCTGGGGTTGTATTTCCCCTCCCATAGCCAGAGCACATCGGACTGAATTGTTTAGAATCTCATAGACTTTGTCAGAAGGGACCATCATGATCATCTAATCTGACCTCCTGCACATCACAGGCCACAGAACCTCCCACTCCTGAAATAGACCCCTAACCTCTGGCTGAGTTACCAAAGTCCTCAAATCATGGTTTAAAGACTTCAAGTTACAGAGAATCCACCATTTACTCTCATTTAAACCTGCAAGTGACCCCTGCCCCCATGCTGCAGAGGAAGGCAAACCCCTCCCGGGTCTCTGCCAAGCTGACCTGAGGGACAATTCCAAATATGGCGATCAGTTAGACCCTGAGCATGTGGGCAAGACCCACCAGGCAGCCCCCTATGAAATAATTCTCTGTAGTAACTCAGAGCCTTCCCCATAAAGTGTCCCATTACCAGCTGTTGAAGATATTTGCTGCTAGCAGTCACAGATCAGCTACATGCCGTTGTAAGTAGTCTAGTCCTACCATCCCCTCCATAAACTTATCACACTCAGTCCTGAAGCCAGTTAGGTTCTCCCTCCCGCTCTCCTTGGAAGGCTGTTCCAGACCTTCACGCCTCTGATGCTTTGTCTAGCCTGTGCTCGACAGGCACAGGCCAAAGCCTGGTTTGATGGGACTTGGCCTAACCCACATTTAAATACAGGTGGGCTCTTGAATTCAAAGTTCACCACATTCAGATCCAGGCTTTGAGGGTTCGGGTCTATCTCAGCTTTTAAGCTAATTTTGCCAAACAGGGTTTCATACCCAGGGCATATGGGATGGGACATGCCTAGTGAAAACAGGTGCCCTGGACTCAGGGCTCGGCTGTAAGGAAGGGAGAGAGAAATGGATCTGCAGAGAATGGGACTAGATGTATTGATCATTTTTAGGCTGCATATTTCTCTCCATCTGGCTTGGTTCACGGGAGAGGAGATTGGAAAACAACTGGCTCCATCTCTGTTACAATCAGTGATATCCCTTGCCCCCTTTCATAGCATAGAGGGGATGTTAATCATGTCCCCAAACGATGGCCTGTCTGAAGTTCAAAGACACTTTGGCCTTGCCTACTCTTAGATCCCCCCCCCCCTCTCCAAGTTTACCAGTGTGACTCCTGGCAGCTCAGCGCCAGCCATAGCTGGAAGGGTGAAAAGTCCCTGTGCCTCCCAGGTACCACCATACCATCGAAGCCTGCTCTGCATAGGATCAGACAGCATGGTGTGCAAACATCCCCCAGCCCCCTACACCACTCCCACTGGCAGGAGCGCTGGTGGACCATTTTTCAAAATCTTGGTGTAGGCCAAGCCTGTACACTCCAGCCTTGCTAGACGATGGGGCAGTGTTGGGATGGGGACAGCAGACAACCATGCTGCAAGCCGGTCTCCAGCCCTGGCTGTAGCTGTGGTGCCGACAGACCCTCAGAGCAGAGGCTAGTGGTGTCCCAGAGTCCTCAACAGCTGCAAAGAGCCGGAAGGTGCTGTAAATGCTACTTCATCTTGACTTCCTGCAGGAATGAAGACGCTGCCAGAGTCGGTGCCCAGCCTGCCTGTGGAACAGCCGTGAAGAGCAGCAAGCCCTGCGTTAGGCCGGATTGCCCTGCCATGGAGCAGCCTGCCTTACAGGGCTGGAGGAGACAGGGAAAGGCAGCGGGAGCACATGGGACTCCTGACACTACAGGACAGGGAGGCCCAGTCTCCATCCCATCACTGCTAGAATGCCCCAGTGGGAACAGGGGAGGGGGAATTATAGGCAGTCATGTGGGACGTGAGATGGGGGTCAGACAGCAGGTTGGTCTCTGTAAAGGGATGGAGGTTGGCTTGGCCTAGATTGTCCCCAAAGGGGAAGCAGCCAAATCCCCGCGTCTCTGCTCAGGCTGCACTCTCATGGACATCCATGGGAGTTGTAGGTGCTCAGTCCTGGGGGCTCCTCTGAATGAGCTGATATCCTAGTGTCGGCAACAGCGGGCCCAAGACCTACCCGGCGTGGAGTGCCCTCAGCTTCCACTGACGTTACTGGGAGAAGCAGCATGCGCCACTTGGTAGAGTCCTGGCCTGGGACTCAGGAGAGCTCTGCCGCTGACCTACTGTGTGACCTTCCCTGCTCTGTGCCTCAGTTTCCCTTCCTAGCCTCCACCTGTCTTGCCTAGTTAGCCTGTAAGCCCTTTGAAGCAGGGACTTGCTTGCCATGTGTATGTTTAGTACCTACCATGACGGTCCTGAGGGAAGCCTCTAGAAAACTACTGTACAATAACTAACAGATGTTCAGTACGTCTCAGGATGAAGGCCTGAAGCCAGAAAGGCATTTGGAAATGAAATTCCTGCCCTCTGTGGAAAATGAAGCCATCGGCAGCCTGATCGGGGTGGGGGTATTCCGACTTCATTTGAAACTATCAAAGGGGCAGCCAGTTCCCAGGGCCTCTTTCCCAGGGTTTGTGCTGTGCCCAAGGCATGCTAGGACAGGACTTTGGGAGCTTAGTCCATGCTGGGAGGATACTCAGGCAGTGCAGGTGTGATCGATGTGCCCCTAACTTTGGAGTCCCTGTACTTCTATAGAAGTAGATCCCAGCAGCTGGGGATATAAGGGCTAAGATCCCATTGGAAGGAAAAATAAAAAGATGTTCCCAAGTTTAAAATACCATTTTATTATTAAAAAAACAACAACAACAGTACAACAATCAAACTGGATAAGATCACTCAATACACAGGGTCACAACAATCGTCCCATCCAAACCACTTCATCTTCTCTGGGCTGTAGGAGAGCAAGGCCCCAAAAGAGGGTTGGGGGCAGGGGGAAGGAGCGATTGCTTGGCCATGCGAACCTACTGCAGGCTTTTGCTTTTCCAATCAGTCTTTCTGTAGGGCTAGGATCTAGCTCGGAGCCACTACTGAACTTACCGTTTGCAGGGTGGGGTTGCGTCCGTATGACACATCACTAAAATAATGGATCCAGGGAAAGATAAGGAGCAGCAGCAGAAAGGACGCAGAGATCGAGATCAGCTAAAACAAATCCACAGTGAGCAGGGAAAGAACTAGCCATGAACAGAAAACTCAACCGGTGTTGCAACAACACAGAGCCAGCCAAATCTCCGTTCCCAGCATGTTCCACTGGTGCCATTAACTCTCTGATCGTTAGTTAGTAACAAACACACATTAAATGCCACACCAGTAGGGCCAAGAGGATCTCCCAGGCGGGGCTGGGAACACAACCCAACTGGAGGTGGGGGAAGAGCGGTTTCGGTTTGATCCAAAAATAAGAGCAAAACCCGAGAATGTGGGGAGCTGATTTACATACCCCCCCCCAGATGCCAACAACTAGGGCAAAAGGGTACTTGACAGAGAACAGCGAGAGGCCAGATTTACAGTAAGCACCCCCCAGCTGAAGGCAAGCTCAGTGAGGTGCTTCTCTCAGGGCAGATGATGCCAGAAGCAGCTAGTGGGGCAGGTCTGGGGAAGCAGGTCTGAGCTGCTGGGGGTGGGAGTCCCATTGCAGCGTCTCAGCTGTCTGGGAAGCACCAGACCCAGGAAGCCGGCATGATGCACAGCTGGAAAGGCGAGGGTTTCGAATGGCATCGCACGCCACTTGAACTAAGCATCCATCATTGCAGCCTTCACATCGCCTGCAGCCCACACAAGCCCATGGCACGCGCGCACTTCGTTATAAGTTATTTAATATTTTAAAATAAAATAATAATAATACTTTGCACTTCATAGCACCTTTCATCCGAGGATCTCAAAGCACTTTGCAAACATCAAAGGAAGCCTCACAACACCCCTGTGAGGTAGGTTAAGTATTATTATCCCCATTTGACAGATGGGGGAAACTGAGGCACAGAGAAAAAAATGACTTGCCCAAGGTCACACCGCACATCTGCGGCAGAGCTGGGAATAGAACCCAGGAGTCCTGAGCCCTGCATTTCTGCTCTAACCACTAGAGAGCACTGTCTTACCAAGTGAAAGTTGGAGAAAGGCCCAGATCCTCATAGGTGTTTAGGCGCCTAACTCCCATTGATCCTAAATGCCTGGGAGGATCTGGGCCCAAGGAGATCTGCCCCTGTTCAAGCCATTGTCCCATCGCATGCAACTCACATTTGGATCATGATATGTGAAGAGTGTGATCCCCAAAGCTCCAGCCCTCACCCAATTTCCGTGGTGGGACGGGGTAGGATGGGAGTACTGAGGGCTTTGCTCAGCCTGCACCCACAACCCCATTGTGGCTGGATGTTTCTGCAGCTCAAGTAACCAGCACTGACATTGTTCACAGATGCTGACACTGAATGAGTCATCACTTCAGAGTTAACGGTCCATGGATGGGCGAGGCAGTTCACACCTCTGTGAGCTCTAGTTTCCGGGTCGTGTATCCATTGAGTCAGAGACACAGTACTGGATCAGAAGATGCAGGAGACCTGCTCAACCCCAGCTCACTCAGCCACTGAGCAAGCGCCAGGTTTGCCTCATCCCCCTCCATAGCATTTTCCCTTCTGAGCCGTGTGAAAGCGGAAGCAGAAATTAAGTACCCCCGTTGGGCTTTAAATTGGGAGAAAGCATGGTCTGATTGTTCAGGCGTGCCAACAGACGATGCCCTAAACTGCACCCATCTACACTCCTGCATGCCCTGTCTACAAACATAACCAAGTTTCAAAACAGTGCTGGGAAGCCTGATTTGGGCCCGTGTGTGTTGGAAACAGGGTGATTTTGGGGAGGCTCCAACTTGAGACAGCTTAAAGGGGCTTGGAAGTGCTCAAAACCTGCCCTCCGGAAATCAGGCCCCTTTAAAAGGAGTCTGAAGCTGGTCACCTAAAAATTGAGGCACCCAAAGTGACTTTTGAAAATCTTGACTCGGGTATTTTTGTCCCCACGTGGCACAGAAAAACCCCACGGTTATAATCAGGGCAAGGAACTCAGTTCTAACCGTGGTAAATATCTAGACAAGAACCTGGGGCCTTAACTTTTCCTCCCTCACCTCGGGGTAAAGAGGCAAAAAACCAATCCGCACTGAAGCAAACCATATTTCACAACAGTTTAAACACACCCAGTCTACACTGCAGTAAAAGGCCCATGACACGGCTGCAGCTGGCCTGGGTCAGCTGACTCGGGCTCATGGAGGTCAGGCTGCAGAGCTATACAATTACGGTGTAGACATTAGGGCTGGAGCCTGGGCTCTGAGACCCCACGAGGGGGGTGGGCTCTGAGACTCGGTGCCGTAGGTTTTTAATCACAGTGTAGACATACCCAAAGGGCCAAATCCTCTGCCGGCGTAAAACTGTCAGTGGTCTATTGACTTCCACGGAACTACGACCATTGACACCAGCTGAGGATCTGGGCCCAGACTGCCAAGGTATTTAGGGACCTAATGCCCATTGATTTCAATAAGAGTAAAGCACCTAAAGACTTTGGAGGATCTGGGCCCTGGCCCGTAGGGCCCAGTTGTCTGAGATTCTGAGCACCCACAACTCAACTGAAATCCATGGGAGCAGGGGTGGGCTTGGGGACTACTTTGAAAATCAGACTTCTGGTTATTTTATTTTTCATAGTGTAGACGAGGCAGTGAAGCCTCCAGCAGTTTGTCCTTGCATTCTCTCCTAGCTACTGAATCCAGCAGGCAGCTGGTTAGTAGTTTAAGGAGAGGAGGGTGGAATAGAGCAACTGAGCAAGGCTAAGAACCGACTCAGGCATCAATAACACCATCTTTCAATGTTCGTGTATTAGAGCTGGTCACAATTTTTTTGCATCCCAAAAATTTGTGCATGTGCAAAAATTGTTCTGGAAACTTTTCATGAATGTTTTATTTGAAATGTATTGTTTTTCTACTTTTACTTTTCTCCTTCTTTTCTTCTGTCCCCCTTCTTTTCCTCACCCCTGCCATTTTCAATAGGAATGGGGAAAAAATGAGTTTGTTGAAAAAAGACAAATTAAGGGGCGGGGGAGAAGAATAGTGAAAATAAATGGGTTCATTTTGAGCCTTGCAAAAAGAAAACAATTTCAAAACTTTTTCACAAAACCAGCTCTATTAATAATATAGTCTTGGCTACTAACACCATCTCGGATCATGGTATCCGAAGACAATTTGAAGCATCCCATTCTTTCCCATATCGTTTGAGTCTGCAGGCAGTCTACAGTTCTCCCTGTCTCAACACTGCCAACCCAAGAGGTCAGTTTCACTTCTGCTTGCAGTCCTTTCACTTCTGGGTTCCCAGCCCTGCAATGTTTGGGCTGCAAACACTTCAAGGGAGGGTCTTATTTGTTTAAAGAAATTTTCAAATGTCTACTTCCAAATTCTAAATGTAAATGCTATTTTCTTTAGAATTATATTGTTAAAACTCCATAGAAATAGGTCTATTGCTCTTAAGTTTTGTAAAAGCCTTTTTTATTTATTTATTTGGGGTTGGGAGGGCTGAAATCTAAATTTTGGAACCCAAAACTGTAGTTGACAACTTCTTCCCTTTATAGAGATCATGCTGAGAACCAGGAAAGGGGGATTTGTTTTTATGTAGGATTGAAACTACAGCCTTTTGCCTCCCACCAACCAAAAGATAAAAAAACTCTTTTTAAAAGCAAGACACACACCAATAAAATGCATCTACTTTCCATATTATTCCCATGTAGAAAAACGTCAAACAGTTTTGTACAAATATCTCACAGCTCAAGATTTTAAAATTTCATGGTAAAAATCCCAAAGCAAAGCCTGCCCTGCTCAGACAGAGGGGAGCTAACGTTCCGTTTGACGTCTCTTGCCCTCCTCGCTTTCTTGTTGTGCTCTGTTGCGTGTGTGCATGTGTGTGTTTTGCACTGACGCTCGGGAAACAGCAGATTGAAGAAATTAAAATCAAAACACACAGCCTGTCAGCTTCCCAGATCTCATCTCAGTATTGCCAACCCTGAGCGTTCAAAAATCATGAGTCAAATCCCCTTCTCCATAAAAATTCATGAGATTGATTTAAAAATCATGAGATTTTTATAAAACAGTTGGGGGGCTTTTTTCTCTCTCGGAGCCTTTAGAGGTCACATGTTCAAAGTTTGCTCCACAACCAGGAAGGTCGGAAAACCTTTGCTTTTCAATGAAAGCTGAGATTGTCACCTGAGTCCAGGTCCTGCAGCTTTAAGAAAAACACCCAAAACAGCCAGAGTTGGCAACACTGAGAACACCCAGGTAACAGGAGTGTGGGGGATGGGAAAAGTCCAGGCAGATCTGTGTTCCTGGTAGGCTGAGGATTGAAGTTCGGATGAAATAAATGTACTTCCCCATGGAGCTGCCAGCTGCAAAGTGACCCAAATGGAATTTCAAATACCAGCCCATCTGGAACCTCATCCTGCAGCTTCAAGCTCTGGAAAGGGCAGCAGGCCCTGTGGGATTTGCCCTCATGCAGGAGGACTTGTTCACGCCCTTGGAGGAAGGGGCAATGCCTAGGGAGATCATTTCATAGGGGGGCTGGCCTGCATCAGAGGCAGGGCTTGGGATCTCGCTGCACAACCCACAGACAGATAGCGGCCACATGCCTCTTCCTCCCCTGCTATGGACTGGCTCCAGGTTCCACAGAGGCGTGAAGGAGCTGCAGTGGGTGGCGAGTTGATCAAAACACAGGCACTGACTTTTGTTTTTGCGGGTGGGTGCTCCTCTCCGCCCCCCCCCTCCCTGGCGGCTAGTCGCGTGGGAGGGGGGGGGGGGGGGGCCAAGAGAGGGCGGGGCCTCAGGGCGGAGCAGGGGTGGAACAGGGGGTGGAGCACAGGTGGGGGCCATGGTCCAGGCGCCAGGGCCCACAAAAGATTCATCAGGACCTGCAGCTGCTGGGCACCCTCTATTTTTTTCAGTGGGTGCTTGAGCCCAGGGGCACCCACAGAATTGGCACCTATGGATCAAGAGCCTTCTTAAATGAAAGGGAAGCGAGGAAGAAAGAGAATCTGCCCAGTGAAATGCAGTTGGGGGGCCTACATGAACTCAGTGCTGAGCTGGATTGGGAAGCAAAGGGGAAACAATGTGATAAGCAGAGCCAGGGGCAGCACCAAACATTTAACGGGACTCCCCAGTCTCTCCCCTTCAGCATATACATCGTGTCAATACCAGGATTGCTGGCAGATTCTTGGCTTTAGCTGGAACACCACATCCCTAGCCCAGGCTGGTGGCAGAACGAGGATCCAGTTTGCCTCATCTTGACGATCTTCTCCTTCCCGGCTCCCTCCCCTCACCAATTCCAGCCACTGCACTCGCCCCCTTTCCCGAGGGCAGCACAGATGCTGTCTGGCAGGTGCACTCCATCCCTGCATTTGCCAAACTCAAATCCATCAGAAAGAAAAATGGAGACACAAAAAGGAGCATCTGGAAAGGCATCAGGTTCTTAGCTCCGCCCCTGCAGAAGGGAAGGGGAAAAGCAATTTAAAAAAAAAAAAAAAATCAACTGTGCACGGACATATTTCCAGCCCTGTGGCCACCCCGTCAGCCCCCCAAGATCAAGTCCAAAACGATCCAGTACAGAGTCCCCGTGAGTCCACCCAGAGTGCAGTGCCGGCTCAGCCTCTGCAGGCCAGATGAGCAATAGAAAAATGCAACAGTCCGTGTCCAGGCTGCTAGGTTTAAGTTAGAAATGCATCTACTGTCCTATTCCTTGGCCCTGCAGCATGGGCAGAATTCAGGGTCCCCAACCCACCCACCCCTAAAATCAGATAAAATCATCACAGTTCCATGTTCCGCAAAGTTTTCCCTTTTCTTTGTTCCTCGGGCCCTCCCTCCTCAGGTAACACCACAAACCCCTTGTCCTCACATAATGAGGCCTCTTCGTTAACGGCCAGTTACCCACGTGTTCATAAAAGAGAAAGATCAAGCCAAGTCCAGGCGGGCTCTCCAATGCCAGCAGTGCCTCGGGAGCTCAGGGAGTCCAACGGACCAGCTAGGACAAGCCACGTATGACGTGTCGTGGAACAGGAGAGGCGGCAGTGCCAGCTTCACCAGAACAGAGTCCTATTGCATCAGCCCGTTGGTAGGAGACAGCCAGCCCCTAGCCATGAGCCAAACCCCCAATCCAACCCCCAGCAGCAGCCTTCTGCTAGCAGCGATGCCGTCCGGCCAGTCTGATTCGCTCGCGAAGGCCAGGGTCGCGCTGGGACAAGCTGGGGCTGTGCACACACGTGCCGGACATCCTCTGTGTTTCCTGACCCAGGAGGGGGAGGCAATGTGCAAAAAAATCGAAGCCAGATGAGGAGCTGGGTGCCATTTCAAGGAATCCTGGGGCTTTCCAGCCACTGAAGGAAGGGGAGGTGAACAGAAGAGAGGGAGCAGGGCATCTCTCCAGAGCCTCTTTCTACCCCTCGTGTGCATGGTAGGAGGTCTGCTTTCTCACGTGTGGGCAGCCACAGGTGCCAAGCTGGCATCCAGCCTGCTGCCAGGCTGAATCAAGCTGGGGACGGTGCCTCCCGTCTCGCAGTCTCTTCGCCGTGGCCGGTGAGGCGGGGGTGGGCGGCCGGGGGTGGTGGAGGAGCTGGAGCCCCCCCCCCCCCCCCCCCTCACATCATGATGTGCCGCCGGCGGTGCAGGGCCAGGTGGTCCGAGCGCGAGAAGCTGCGGTCACAGTCTGAGCAGCGGAAGGGCTTGATGCCCGTGTGCTTGCGGAAATGCCGGGTGAGCTCGTCGGAGCGGGCAAACTTCCAGGTGCAGCCTTCCCAGGTGCATTTGTACGGCTTCTCTCCTACACAGGGAGCAGAGGGGACAGCTCAGTGCTTGGGCACACATCAAACTTCTACCTATTATGGCAGCACCCACCGGCCTCAGTCCAAATCAGGCAGTATCTATTAGGTGCATTATGGTATCACCTATGGCCCTCAGCAGAGATGAGGCATTATAACTTACTAGGGGCACCACAGCAGCACATACAAGCCTTAACCAAGATCAGATATTAAGGCCTGTAGGCTCTTAATTAGTAATAATGCCTGATCTCAGTTATTTATTAGGTGCATTACAGTAGCACCCACAGGCATTTACCCAGATCAGGGCCTCATCCTTGCTGCACAGTCACATGGTAAGGACACAGGCCCTGCCTCTTTTTCTCCTGAGAAGCACCAGGAACGTCTGCTCTCTCCTGGCTCTGTTGGAAGACCTCAGGGAGGTACAAGCAATCGGAGCACGCTGTGGCTTGGTGGAAGGGAGGAGGCTTTTGAACCTTTAACAGAAACTTCCCTTCTCCAAAATGTTATTTAGTCATTGACATTAAGCAGGTGTAATAATAACATAAAAAACAATCCACAATAAAAACTGCTATAACCATCTTGGAATGCCTCTGGGCTGGCATTTCCGTCACCTCATGCTGTAGGTTTGCCAGCTGGAGTCTAAACCTGAAGAGGTATCTGAGACACCAGGAGGCTCTGTCAAGACCTAGGCAATCCTCGGCTTGAAGGAGCCATGTACCCCTGCAGAGGGTTGTTATTATTGCTGGCGTAAGTGGGGGGCGGGGATGAGCTTCCATGAGACAAGGGGCTGGAGGAGTTGCTAGGATACCGGAGGGGCTGCTAGGATACTGGCCTGGGTTGCTAGGATACCTGTGTGGGTGGGTAAGGGGATGGGTTACTAGGATACTGTTGTGAGTGTTGTTAGATTATCAGGGCAGAGATGGGAGCAACAGGACATCGGAGTTAAATGCCCCTCAGCTGCAGGGGTTATGCACATACCACGCAAGCATTTCAGAGCATCCGAGTGCTGTTCACAGCCCCTCTCCCATGGTATGAAACGGGTGGGCTGGAGAGCAGGGCGACGTCCTTTTGTATAGAAATGGTTATTTTCGATTATTTAGGAGGTTTAGAACTGTATTTGTTTTCTCTCTCTCCAGCTGGGCTCATGATACTGAGACAAAGCAGCTTTCAGGCAGGGGGATATGAAAAAGAAACAGTGCTAAGGAACACTTTCAGAATTCCCCACAAAGTTCAAAATGCACTGTTTGCTAAAACACATGGCATGATCAATAGATGTAATCGCACCCAAGGGGCTATGGCTGTGTAGACAGAGACCTAGAACTGGACTCAGTTCACTGGGAAGATAATGCACGGAGCAGAGCAACTGGGGAGGCAGGTTTTCCTTGTTAGGGCCAGAGAAATCCGGGACAGAAGAGACCTGTTGATTAGCCATCCCTTGGCCAGTGCAGGAAGGTCCTCTACTCCACGCCCCCCATGGTGCTGTCTATTCAGGTTAGACTCCGTCCCTTCCCTCTATCCCACAGCTCTCCCTGTTGGTTTTAACAGCTACACTCGCATTCTGCCTGCCTTCGCTGAAGTGGGTTCAGTTGAAGAGCGGCTAGTTCTGGATGCTTGCAGAGAGTCTCATTAGAAGTTGGAGAGGAAGGCTGGCACTAGCCTGGGCTGTGGCCCAGCCAGCTTCAATTCCCTGCTCTGCCATTGATTTCCTGTGTGACCGTGGGCAAGGTACTTAGCCACTCTGTGCCTCAATTTCCCCCTCTGTACAATGGGGATAACAGCACTGCCCTACAGCGCTCGGGTGCTGTAAAGACAGTGATCTGGTCAGATGCTGCAGTGATGTGGACCAGAGAAATACCTAAGACAGAAAGGATCAAGCAGTGCAATCCCTGCCTCAGTCTGACTGGGAGCAGGCAGGCTTTCTAAATCTTGGCACAAACGGCCTTGTCAGCTTCAGCTGGATTTGCGTGGAGAAATGGTGCCATCTCGTGGTCAGATGGATTATTATAATGCGGTGTTCCTGATGGCTCTCTAAAGGAATGGATCTTTCATCCGTGTGCCTCAGGGATTACAGGATAGTGGTCCCAATCCTGCCTTCAGTTACACCCATAAAACCCCATTCAGAGTTTGGGGGACCCCTTGATCCTACTGAACAACTAATTTGGGGGGGGGATCCATCCGCCCTTGAGAGTATGCAGGCTTTCCTGTATGCAGGGATCAGCTGTTGAACTGCGGGGGGCGCTGCCCTGAGATCAGGGCAAGGTGAGGAGATGGATGGATGGCTGAACAGCCCCCTGATTTCTGCAGTCCAGGGAGAAGTGTATTTACCACCCTCTATCCCGAGCTGAGCCTGTCAAGTGGAGGGTATGGAGAGGGCGTGAGTCCTCTCGCTGCACTGTACGTAGCCCTATATATTACAGCCTCGCTGGGCAGGACCAGATGCAGCAGCCAGGAGGGACAGCACTCTGTGTGTGTGTGTGTGTGTCCCATGAAGCAGAGCAGGGATCAGCCTCGGGGGATCATGATCAGCAAAACGCACTAATGGCCATGAGCCTCAAAGACATTGATTCCGATAGGACTTAGGTGCCTAAATGCCTTAGAGGATCCAGCACAATATCCCTTCAGTATGACATGCCATATGTCCCAGTTAGCCTGCTCCAGCAGCTCATCTGGAAGCCCATGGCACCCAGTCACAAAGCTCCTCTAGCCCCCAGAGCATATGAATCTTCTCACCCTCAACCCTCAGCTTTCAAGGCCACGCATTCAAATCAAATGAGGACCCAGCACCTGGAAGCTGTGTCCAGAAGGGAGATGTCTACCCCCTGGTGGTCATCTGAGAACTACACACCCATGCAAGCAGAGCAAGGACAGAACCATACGCAGAGAGAGTCAGGGCCTGCACAGATTGTGGGTGGGTTTTTGTGAGCCCGGAGCAGCATGGCTCCTTTCGCAATTAACCCTGAGGGCTGGCAGCTGGAATTGCCTTCTAATTAAAAAGCTCCCCACCAGTGTAGTCTGGAGAAGGTTGCACATGGCTCACAGCTTCCCAAACTGAGAACCCTGGACTGGAGTCACTGGGCATTCGGGCTCTCTCGGCTACAGGGCATGCCCCTGCGCCTTCCGAGCCGGGCACACAGAGAGGCACGAAGCCAAGGTGGAGAGGAGCTCAGGGTCTTGGAGATGCAGGGCATGATCACAGAGGAGTCCCAGAAACGCTGAACTAGGGCATATCTGGTTTCGTAGGAGGACTTGGTGGGGGTCTCAGCCGTGCTCTCTCTCAGGCTGGAGAGCTCACAAAAGGAGCAGGGTTGCTGGCCTTTTAAGAGAAGTCCTTTCTCCAAACAGTTCACTAGCCATTGGAGTTAAGCCAAGGTGAACAAAAATAAGCCAAACTGAGTTGTGAGTTCCCTGTTACCCCACAGCACTGCCCACCCTCTGCCTCCTCTGGGGATCCCAGCCCAAGTGCACTGTGTAGGAAGGGACACACCAGCTCCCAGTGCAGCTACCTTTGTGCTGGTACCCAACTACCCCTGCCCTGGTGGGGCAGGGAATCTCAATCCATCAGACACTGCCACTCATGGATTGTACTGGAGCCAATTCAGCGCTGGCGCAAGGTCAGCCCTACAGCAGCCCCTCCACTGAGCAGAGTCAGCACGGGCCCTGGCAGGGCAAGGTTCTGCCCTGCTGACCTTATCCTGTCTCTAGTGGTAAGGGGACCTCAGCGTCCATGGCCCAGCCACGCCTTGGTCTCTGCTATGGTGAGCAGAAAGTCCGTGGGGGGCGATGGGCCCGTGTGGGAGTCGTCGTCCTCCCCCACAGCACCGAGGTCCCCCAGTTGGGCGGTGGGACGGCTCTGGGGTGTAGCCACCCTGGGCTGGCAGCAGTGTGCCACAGGCTGCCCCGCCCAGCCCTACCTGTATGTATCCTCCTGTGTGCTTTGAGGTGGGAGCTTTTCGTGTACACCTTGTTGCAGCCCTCGAAGTCACACTGGTGAATCCGCCTCTTCTTCAAGTCGGGGGACTCAGCCCGCTGCATCCGGGTCACAGGCGACCGCGACCTGGGCAGGGGGAGACAGCAGTGTCACCCAGCGCTGGGTTCCTGGGGGCCCCACCCTCTCCCTCTGGGCTGGCACAGCCCCTTGCAGCAGACTAGGCCTGACTCGTGGCAACCAGGGAACCATCCCCCCACCCCAGGGCTAGCCTTACCCATTGTGGGGGTGGAATCTGGCTATGGTAGGTATCACCATGCCAGTGCCCTGGGCAGTCATTTATGAAGCAGCTTTGTGCAGCCTCATCAACGTGGGGGAGGGGAAGCTGATACTCACTCTCTCCCCTGCTGGGAGGTGCCCATCGTCATTACAGGCGGATGTGGCGTTGGAATGCTGAGACCGGAGGGCAGTGATGCTGCCAGGGCACCCACATCATTGCTGCTGCTGCAGGGTCTTGGCAGAGGAGGGACAGGCCCAATAGGCAAGCTCTGCTTCCTCCGCCCCCCAGCCCTGTGCTACGCGGGCGCCAACCCCAGCGCTAGCACCAAGAAGTGGGCCCACCCTAGCCATAGTCCAGGGCAGTGTGTGGCTGCCACTCACTCTCTCTGCAGGTCCTGGAAGGGGGCTGAGCTGCTCTCTGTGACACTGTCCTCGCTGTCGCTGTTCATCTCCAGGGGGTACATGGAGCTGGGGTCAATTTTCACTGGGGAGGAAAGAGACTCACTGAAACCAGAGACAGACCCAGAGCCACGTCACCTTGCTCTGTCCCCAGCTCCGCCCAGGGACCAAAGCCAGTGCACCATGGGATAACGCTCCCCTCCCTGACCCAGAACCCACAGGGTCCTTCCCCTGGGCTGCAGGGATTGGTCGCCTCACCCCTGCCCAGAGCTGTCAGTGACATTGGCCCCCCCAGCACCGGAGCCCTGAGCCCCCTCTGAACCCACGTCTCCTGCCCCTTGCCCAGTCACAGGGTTATGAGCCAGCAGCACAAGAGAGCTGCCTGGCATGGCAGGGGGATGGCATTGGATGGGGTGCGGGGGACTGGACAGACAGGGCAATTGGGGCAGTGGGGAAGGTTCCCAGCCTGAGCCCACAGCACTGCACCCAGCCCCAGAGCCCAGCTCACCCCAGCTCCGGGGAAAAACCTGCTGATCTGTCCAGTGGGAGGCAGCACCCCAAGCTAGCAGTGGGTTGGCAGCATCTCAGCCCCCACCAGACACTTGTAGTGGGCTGAGACAGGCCTACCCTTGCTCTGAGGGGACAGCGGGGCCTTCGACACGCCCAGCACAGGAGGCGGTCACAGAGCTGGACAGGGTCCAGCTCGCACCCCAGAGCAGGATACCTGGCACAGCTGATGGGGTTGGGGGAGGGGGTTGGCAGCCTGGGCAGGTATGGGGCCCAACAGTTCTCCCCCGCCCCATCCCTGAGACCCAGATCCAAACCCCACGACCCAGGTCCAGCCCCACCACCTTATCCCCTCCTCACCCCCTGGGCAAGGCACTGGAGCGTAGGTGCAGCCATCATAAAGACTCCCCCTCCCCCTGCTCCTGGTTCATTTCAGCTACTCCCGCCCCCCCAACTTCCACACGTGTCCCTGGCCAGAGGGGAACCAGCCAGGGCCTCCGACAGGAAGCGCCTGGGAGTTCTTTGCTTGCCGGATGGGAGGCAGGAAGTGCTGGGAGTGGGGGGAGCCAGTCTAACTGGAACCAGAGCAGCCTTGGAGCCAGCCGCGGGGGGGGGCCTGGGAGGGGAGGTCAGGACCCCACCCTGCGGCGAGGGAGAAGACAGCCTGCCAAACTGCCCCCCTTCCCCCACTCCCCAGGATGGAGGGCAGACAGACAGCCTCCTCCCATGACTGACTCACGGCAACTCGACCGCAGAGCCAGGCGGCTCCCCGGCACTGGGGGGCCTGCCCCCACACAGTCCCCCCAGGCAGAAATCCCAGCTCTGCCATGCAGCTCCAAGCAGTGTGGGAAAGAGACAGGCACTGAGCCCAAGGTGATGGGCGCAGCATGAGAACTGGAACAGATGGGGGAGAGTGGGGCCTGCCAGGCAGTTGTGAGGGGTGGCTGATCCCCTCCCCGCAGCTGGGAACCACCCAACGCCTACCAGTTCTGCTCAGCCAGCTGGGAATCAAACCCACCCCCAACACACACAGAGCTGGGACCCATCCCAATCCCACCCCCTCCCCAGCCTCTGACAGGAATCACACCCATCCCCCAAACAGAGAGCTATCCCGCCCAACCCACAGAGTGCGTGCGTGTGTGTGTGCGCGTGTGTGTGTAGGATCCCGCCCAACCCACAGCATGTGTGTGTGTGTGTGTGTGTGTGCGCGCACGTGCAGAATAGGGAAACTCCCTTCCTCCAGTAGGAATCATATTCATCTCCCAACTGGGAAAACTCCCCTCCCTCCCCCAAACAGGACCACCACCCTGCCCCCAACACACTTAGCCAGGAAATAGCCCATTCAGTACCTCCCCTCCATCCTCCACAGGTGGTCCTGAATTCTGGGTATCCGGTTTCACAGGGCCCTGTTGGACACGCTAAGGGGCCCCAAGCCAGGTTCCCAAGCACTGAGGCAACCAGAGTCAAGGACCACCTGTGAAAGTGTGGCTGCAAACCCACCCCTTTCCTGCAACTGGGGAGCACCCCTTGCCCCTCCCGACCAATCCCATCAGTCCCAGGCACACTGAAGTGCTCCTGCCAGGAGCTGAGTGCCACCCCATATCCCCAGAGAGCAGCTCCAGGGCAGCCAGGGCTCTCAAAGAACAGGGAAGAAGTCAACTGAGCCAGGCTTTTAGGGAGAACCTCCCACACACACTCTCCTCCCCACCCCATCAGCTGGCAGGGCGGGGGGGAAATCTGAGATGGGACTCACACAGACACCCAGGGCTCTGGCCAGAGAGGGGCCAGCGGAGCAGATCCCAACTACGCTAGTGCAGCCAGGACACCCAACAGCCTCTCTGATTGCCAGGCCGGGCTGCGCCTTCCCAAGCACATGCTGCATTTCCTGGGAAGTGACTGAGCACCCGGCACGGCTGACACAAACAAGCCCGGCTGGAACATGAAGTTAGACACTCAGTCCTGCTCCCAGGGAGTGGCTCCCTCTTGCCTGGTTTGAACTCAGAGCCCATGGAGAAGGGACAGCCCACCTGCCACTACCACAACTGGCCACTTGGGGTCAGGGGAGCATCATGCAGCGTCATGCACCTACAGGCGAAGCAAGGAGGCAAGGCGTTTGCCCGCTGGGCACCACATGATGCCTGCCCATTACAGCAGTGCCGGCACACCAGGCTTCCTCCCACACCCAGACAGATGGGCTTCATCACGCTCTGGGAGCAGAGCCAACAGGACCTTATGAAGCCCTGGCTTGGCTGCTGCCTTATGACGCTAGCCCTTGTGAAAGGTACCAGATGGACAGCTCTGCCATGGAACTGGGTCAGCGGCAGGGCAATCTTCCCACATGGTGCCTCCAGCCAACGTGCTTCAGCCCTGCCCAAGAAGGATCCCACCTCCAGGGGTCCAGTCTCCATGGTCCAATCTGTCCGTAGCTGGGCCAGTTCTGGTATCCCTCCACAGCTCTGCCAATACCCCTCAAATCCCAAACTGCTGCTTCACCCTGGGCTCCCCAAGCCTTACCCACAACCCCCCTCTCCCATCTCTCAGTGGTTCCTGCTCTGGGCTCCCCTACTCACCGATCTCTGCTGATGCTCCTCAAATCCTGACCCACAGCCCCGCACACACAGCTCTGCCAACACTCCTCAATCCCAACCCACAGCCCCGGGGAGGGGAAGTGAGCCCTTACCGGATCCGGCGTTCTTGCCATCGCCGCCGATGAGGGGCACGGTGATGGCAGCGGTGACCCCGTCTGTGGGCATCGTGGTGTAGACCACGGGTAGGGACTGCACCACCACTGGGATGGTCTGCAAGTTGCCCATCTTGCTGGGCAGGTTGACCGAGGGGATTGTGTGGATGACGTGCAGGATCTGCTGGCCCCCGCTGCCTTGCGTGGAGGCCAGGATGGAGCCAGGAGACAGCACAGCGGGGATGGCAGAAGAAGAGCCCAGCCCCGTGGGTGACATGGAGACCACGGGGGCCTGGATGGGCGGCGCCACCAGCATGGGCGAGGACCTGATGGAGGAGGGCAGCAGGGTGGAGGACTGCAGCGACACCTTGGGCTTGTTGAGTGACAGGTCCACTGGCTCGGCCTGGGGCTGGTTGCAGTCGCTGGCCAGCAGCTCTTCGGGGGGCTCTGTCTTGATGTCGGTCAGCAGCACCGGGGGATCTATGGAGCTGTCCTCCAGCAGCGATGAGGAGCTCATCTTGGGCAGCACCTTACTCTGGACTGAGCCTGCAGCCTGGGAGAGACAAGAGATCAACAATGAGGGCACTGGGGTGTGGACTGAGTGAGGCCAGCACATGGCACTTCCCAAGCCCTCCACTGGGAGGCACTGCAGCAACTGGGAAGGGGGAAACTGCTCCACATCCTGGGAGGGAGGGAAATCCCACTGTCCCCCATTTTACTCATGGGGAAATTGAGGCACAGAAAGGGGGAAGCGACTTTCCCAAGGTCACCCAGCAGATCTAGGAACTGAACCCAAGTCTCCAGATTCCCAAGCTAGTTCCCCATCCACTTGGCCGCATTGCCCAGCATGACATAAGCTCCACCCAGCAGGGCCAAGGGGCTCTCGGGAAATGCATCCCAGCACTATAGCTAGTCATGAACAGAGACACACAGGGCGCTGGCTCTGCGCAGAGGAGGGGATGGTGAGGTAGCTGGAGCCAACCACTTCTTCCAGGTAATTTCGCTGGCAGATCGCTAGCGTCTCCCCCTGGTGCTGACTCACTGCACAGGGACAGGAGGGAGCTGGACTGCAGCCATCAGACACACAACTGAGCTCAGCCTCCCAACACCCATCTGTCCAGGTACTGCCATGGCCCTCCTCTCTGCAGCATCGGAGCATCTGGGGAGGCAGAGGCCATCACCCCCGTCTTAGAGATAGGGAAACTGAGGCACAAAGGACCAGTGAAGGTTTCCTGTTGGTCACAATGAATCACTGGCAAAGTTGGGAGGGAGCGCCGGAGTCCTGGCTCCCAGTGCTGTGCTCAGACCACACTGTGGGCATGGGCATCTCACTGCCAAGCGCCACGCTGGATTAGAAGGGGGAGCAGATGCCGGAGACATTCACCCTGCCGTGTTATGACGCAGCCCCAGACATGCCTTGGCGTGGGCGGAAGAACTCTTGCATTAACCCTTGCGCTTCCGGAAGGCTAGCATTACCCACATGCCCACCAACATACTTGACCTCCCTCAGGAACACGGCATGGGAAACAGCAGCCTTCAAGGGGTAAACTTGAGAAATTCCTATTCTGGCTTTTTCTGCATTTCGTTTTTAAAAGGAAAGAACCCCCGCCCCGCCAGTTCCAATGGAATGATCCTTCCAATGCACCCAGCCGGTCTGGCGTCCCCTCAGCCAGGGGATGGGACACAACCACAAGAGTCATTCACTGCGTGTGTGCCTGTGTTCATGCAGGGAAGGGATCCCAGATTGGGGGGGGGGACAAGGAGTGAATCTGGGTCATGGGATGAGCCATTTGGAACTTGAGCATTGGGACCCGGAGCCAGCCGGGTGGAGCAGCCACACAGAGCTGGCGGAGGGCCAATAGGCTTTAGGCTCCTGATGTGAGTCAATGATTCTCTCTTGCACTCACTGCTTCAAAGCACTTGCTAAAACACTCGACAAACACTCCACGGATGCTGCTCCAGGTGCCACTTTACTGAGCTTCCTGGTGTGGGGAGAAAAGGCAGGAGAGGAGGGGGAGAGGGATGACTTCAATCTGCAGCCAGACCCTCCCTCCCCTGCCACTCTAGAGCAGACGAGGCGGTGGGGAGAGGAAGCACAGCACCAGGCAGCTCCGAAGCCCTGGCCTTCGAGATCAATGTGCTGGACACGCTGACCAAAGGCAATCAGAAAACGAGACTCCCCGCCCACCCGCCAGTGCAACCTGGTTCCCCGGCTAGGCCTGCTGCAGGGCGTGGGGATGGCTCCACAACTCTCTCCAGTAGGGAGACTGCCACATGCTGCAACATGCAATCAGCTCATCTTATACAACGCCTCTGTCACAATCCAGGCCAACTGCACCTGTAGCCAGGGCCCCCACCTGTTAAGCTCCTCAGCCATCCCCACTCTTGGGTGCAGACCCGCATCTCACTCCCTCCTGGCCAGGGTTTTCCAGGCTGCACAGCTCCCTGCCTGCACTGGGATATTCTGAACAAGCCAGACTGCCTGAACAGGCCAGCATCTGCTCTTTGCTGGCAATTCCAGCTCTTCGGAGAGCAAGCAATCACAAGCTACCATGCAGCTCTAAGCAAGCACATTTATTCTTAAGGTGAAAGTATCACAGAGACCACGTCTTAAAAACAGTAAAGAACCTATACACATGCTTACCAGAGCTCACCCCCAACTCCAAGAAGGGCTCTGGTAGGAATTAGCCCTTCAAACCCCAACACAAGGTTTTTCCTGTGGTTACAAGTGTACAACAGTCCTCAATCAGAACCAGAACAGTTCAGTCTGTCCTTTGATCTTAGCCTCATGTAACAGGTGATCAGCAGACAGAGGTCCACCCATTGCAAAAGACTGGGGTTGTGCATAACCGGGAGTAGGGAATTTGCATTCATCTCCCCCTAGAAATTTCCCAGCAAAACCACTTCATTCGTGTCTGCCACATTGTTCAGTATAGTCCTTGGACTATCCAGGCCCATAATAATACTTAACCTTTGCAACTACTAGAAGAGACTCAAAAGGTACTTGAACTTAATCCAATAAGGTTTTTCCAAGGATACTACAGGAAATTGCCATGTGTGTCACAGCCTCTCATCCCAAAGGGCCCCACTATACACAGGCAGCAAATGCAGCCACTTCTGGGGTTCAGAGTAGCAGCCAATGAAAACGCAGCACAAAGATGGGAAGAGAGACCAGAAGTGTGTTACCAAGGATATAGGGGCAACCACAGAGGGCTAGGGAATTCTGAATATCATGCAGAGCGGAAAGGACCCAGGTGACGAAGGTCTCATCTGAAAAAATTCCACCCAACCCAGCAAAACGTGGTGGAACGCCACTGATGCACCTGGGAAGTTTAGTTTGGCTGACTTGACTCTGCCAGGATCTGAACCAACCATTGAAGGGAAACAAAGCAGTTCACACTTGATGCTTCAATCAGTAAGTCATCCCTTCAGTGCTGAGTTAGCCACTGGAGTGACTGACACGGACGAGCTACATTCGGGATGGGTGCTGCACTGCACACCTCTACATAGCGGCATCTTATGCCGTAAGCATCCAGAAAAGGCTGCCTAGCCTAGTGCTTAGCTATTTGATGAGTAGGACAAGAAAAGGGTGATTTTTCAGTTTCCCCACAAGCTGCTCTCTGGAACGCTCTAGGTGTGATTGCAGAGCACTATTGGACACCTTCCACTCCCAGTGACCTTCAGCCATCAGCCTGTGGGTTATGTAACGCTGCGGGAGTAAGGCTAGCACGAGTGTGGATTTTGTTTAAAGGGCAGCTAGCGTCAGAGAGTCATTCGCTCCTTGAGTCAGATCTGCTTCTGACACAAACAAGTTGCTATTCCTGTTCGCTCGGCAAAGCCAAGACAGCGGCCTGCATTCTAGTCAACCTCGTGTATCATCAACACCATTGCAGCCGATTGCAGCTCCCGGCTCGCCGTACAGCAGAGAAGCTGAGTGGATTTTCTGATCCCAGGCCTGATGGTTAGAAATGTCATCTCCTGCCATGCCAAGCTGATGGGGAACCCCTTGGGAGGCCAGGGAGCGACAGAGAGACCAGGGGAGCAGAGACAATGAGTAACAACATGTCGCTTCTGACTGGAGCATTCGTTGACACCAGCTTGGGACCAATGTGCAACGCCAATATGCCAAGTGTGGGCTAAGGATCGCGCCTGGTCATCACAGTGCTGGCTGCCCGTGGGTGAGGGAACTGGACTCCAGATACCCTCTTCACTGGGGGGATGGAGGATCTTGTGCTATGGGGCTCTCCTGAGCCCCACTGGAATGGTACCCAGGTCTGTCTGCTTCTGCCCAAGATAGAAAACAGGGTGCAAAATCATAGGCACCTAGCGCTACTGGTCTCTCAAGGGCTGAACACTCTCAACTACCACTGACTTGAATGGCAGCAAGAAACACTCAGCACCTCCCAGGATCAGGCCACAGAGCCCTAAGACTCCAGGGCAGCCTGTAAAGAATGCAGGAACATACTGAGAGCGTCCAAGAATGAGCTGTAACACCATGGACGAGGGCTCCCAGACCCAGCCACCACATCCACGGAGTCACACTGCTCCCAGTTCAAGCCAGCAGGGGAGAGGAAGGTGGTGTTATTTTCTGGTTGGTGCAGATGGGCTTGGAGTCAGGACTCCTGAGTTCTATCCCTGCCTCAGTCAGTCATTGTGTGACTCACTCTGTGCCTCAGTTTCCCCACCTGTAAAATGGGTCAGGTGATACTCAGCTGCCTGTCAGGAGGTGGCGTGAGGTTTAATTAACATTTGGGAAATGCTTTGAGGCCCTCGGCTTGAAATGCAGGTATGTCTGTTTCCACAGAGCAATCTAATCCCATGATTCCCTATGCGGTGACACGGAAATACCTGGCACTTCCATTGGAGGAGAGCACTCTTCATAAACAGTCATTGACCCGCCCCTCTCCACACCCCTGGCATACACTGACACGCCCTGTCCGCCTTTTACACACATGGTAACCAAGGCACAGAGAGGTGACTGACAAGCCAAGGTCACACGGCGACTCCAGGGCTGATCTGGGAATACAGCCCAGGCCTTCCCGCTCCCAGCCTGGGCCCTAACCACAGCCCCGCCACGCCCAAAACATCAGACATCCCAGAAGCACAGTCCTCAGGACACTTCTCCCTTGATTTCTGATGTGCCGTCTGGTCCTGTTCAGCGAGAGTGGGTCGGCGGGGGGGGGGGGGGGGGGGCGGGGGGGGAAGCTTGGCAGAGGGATTACGCTCAGTAAATCCTCTGTATGGACGGATGCACTCCCTCCCCAAAGCATGGACAGATTCGGGACAGCAGCAGTAATATGGGGCACAGATCAAGGCTCCTCCATCCTGCTTGCTGGCTTTTCTACCAGTAGCAACTCACTCCCAGCCCTTTGGCAGAGGTTGAACTGCAAAGGAAGAACCAGAGGGACAGAACAAGGAGTAATGGTCTCAAGTTGCAGTGGGGGAGGTCTAGGTTGGATATTAAGAAACACTATTTCACTAGGAGGGTGGTGAAGCACTGGAATGGGTTACCTAGGGAGGTGGTGGAATCTCCTTCCTTAGAGGTTTTTAAGGTCAGGCTTGACAAAGCCCTGGCTGGGATGATTTAGTTGGGAATTGGTCCTGCTTTGAGCAGGGGGTTGGACTAGATGACCTCCTGAGGTCCCTTCCAACCCTGATATTCTATGATTCTATGAGGTGGGAAAGGGTAACGCTGGGAGAGGGAGGGAGATGGAGACAACCCCTGCTCAGCTGGGAGGTGGCACAGAATGGCTTGACACTAGGGAGGAAGGAGTCCTGGGGGTTTGGAGGAGGTGACTCAAGAAGGGGGTGCTGGGATTTTATGCCATAGGGAACATTAAATAATGGGCACGAACCTGCCTCCCCCTGAACACCACAAGCTATTGGCAGCCTCAGCAGAAGCATGGTGAGGCCCTGGAGATGGAGCTCCCCTCTAGATCAGGGTGGGCAGGGAGGAGCCAGCATCACCCAGCCTGTCCCCGTTCTGGGGATACAGAGGCCTCCAGCGCTGGCATCCGGGGGCCTTTCACCAGCACTGCTGCATTCACTTTTGAAAGAACAGCTCCTCCCCCACCCTTTGCCTAGCAATGCCCCTCAGCCAAGTGCAGTCTGGAACCAGCCCTGATAGTAGCCAGGAGAATGTATTCTCTGCCTGATCCAGGAGTCCAAGTGCTGAGAGCTTACCAGAAGAGCTGGGTGCCCTGGCTCCAAGCCAGAGAACCCAGCTGCCCCCCACTTGAGGCAGGACCAGGCTACTGAAGAACAGGGCCTTCTAGTAGATCTCCACGGCTAACATGGCATGATGCTAACAGGGCCCCAGAAGTGTCCTGATTAGGGCATTTCTGTGCCATGAGTGCGGCTGGCATGGTTCATCTCATGGCAGGCTAGTACCTGCATTGCTGGGCCTTAGGAATGTGAAAGGTCTCCTAATGAACCTCAGTCCTAACTCGCATCACCCCTTACTATTCCAGTCCTGCGCTTCTTTGCCTCGCACTGCTGTCCGCTGCCCCTCAATCCCAACCCACACCCCCACTCCCATCTCACCCCAGCCCTGGTAGTCCTGGGCTCCCCACAGATAGCTCTTTGCCACCACTTGATCTAGACTAGCTGGTTGGGAGTGCAGGTCCAGTCCTGACCCCTATGCAGCTCACTCCAGACAAGACCCCCTGCCAATCAACACCCGAGCCTCTGGATCAGAACTGGGGAACCGGGCCAGCCTGCAGAGTGGCTTTGCAGGGACAGTGACGAGGCTGCCACGAAGGATTTCATGCAGGACCTCAGCTAGGATGTGAGCCTTGATCACTGAAGGCAGAAAGCCAGGGCACTGACCCACCGCCTCAGACTGTAGTGCAGGCCCCGAGCAAGGGGCAGATGGCTGTTTGTGCACCTTCGGAGCAATGGAGGGGGGGGTCTGCATCATACAAACACCAGCCCCACTCCTATGCAGCCAGACTCCTGCCCCACTGGCTCTGGATGCCAGCCCGCCCTGGGCATTGTGCTCCATTGCAGGGCCTGGGCTGGGGAGAGGCAGCAGATGGAGCTCACGCACGCTGAGCCTCCACTGGGGAATGGGTGGGGGGGAGTGGGAGGGAGAGAAGGAACAAAAAGCCCCCCCAGCACACCCCCAAGACATAGAACAGGCCTGCAGGTTGCCATGAGAACTAGATCACGGCTGAGCCCAGGGAGCAGCTCACATGTCCACACTCCATCCCCCTGCAGAACGGCCAGAGGTCACTGGGGCAGATCCAACCCCTCCCTCTCAGCCCCACCAAGCCACCCACCTTGTTGACCCTGTGGTTACACCTTAGGGCTGCAGGGGGGATCCTGTCCCCAGCCCGAAGGGTTAAAGGACATGGCCAATCACAGCCCAGAGCAGCAAGGGTGAGCTAGTGGGGTGCTCAGCTGCCCCCTGACAGCAATCAGGGGGTCCCTGGGTGGACCAAGGGCGAGCTGGGCTCAGAACCCTGGGCTCTATTCTGAGGCTCCCATAAACATTTACTTGGCTGCTTCCAAAGTAACCTCAGCCATGCGGCGTGGGGGGCCCCCCAACAGACCAGGGTTGCCACCCCCTTCTGATAGGCAGCCACAGCGTCCCAAGGCTGGGCACACTGGCTTCGAGTACAAGACGAACCGGCTGGGCCCTGCAGCCTGAGCGTGGGCCAAGCCCCAGAGAGGCGGATGGGGAGAGCGCTGGGTCGGTTCATCGTCCCTGCAGGCCCAAGAGATGGGCCAGTGGGGTTGGCCCGCAAGGAGACGACCCTCATGGAGCTTGCGGGACGTTTGCTGGTCGCTGGCTGTGAGGGGGTGCTGCGATGAGAGAGGATGAGGGCTCCCGCCCAGGCCAATTCGACTCCTAGGAGAGGGGCACCCAGCTGCCCCTCCCACAGGAGATACAAGAGAAGTGATATCCCCTCCCTGCTCACTAGGGGGTGCCCATACGTCTCCCCCACAAGATTCAGTGGGGCAGTCAGCGCTGTGCGCCTCTGGAGCTGCGAGAGGGCCCCACAGCCCGGCTACGTGACACAGAGATGCCCTCCGCAGTGGGCGGGTCTGGCTGGCAAGAGGGGAGTGGGGAGAGGTGGGAGTTCACTATCTGATTCTAGGCAAAGCTGTGCTGAGCATCTCCCTGGGTGCAATAGTTTACCAGTATGCTGAGGAACACAAGAGAGCCACACCCAGCCCTTGGCCAGCAGGATGGGGACTGCCCACGGGATGTCAGGAATCTGGGGGGGGATTAACCTCAGGCACTACATTAACCCTTCAGGCACAGGGGTGAGTTGCACCATAAGGTGGCTGGGTTGTGAGGGGAGGTCACCGTCCCAGGGAAGAAGGGATCTGCGGCCAGGAGGCTGGATTGGGAGCCGGGGGTGGAACTGGTTTTACCCCCAGCTTGGCTGAGAACCAGGAAGCAGCAGGGACTCAGTGGCGGCAGAAGTTGTCACCACCTAGCATAGAGCCCAGGAGTGCTGGCGGCTGATGCCCAGGTGGGGGGAGGAGCAGGATGCGTGCCAGCCACCCAAAAGTTTGCAAGGGCTGTGGGCATGGCTGGGAGGGGAGGCATCGCCGGGGGAGCCAGAGGCTCAGATGCAGCCCTCTCTTCAGATCCCAAATGGGCGGGGGGGTGAGGGTGGGCGCTGGGATGAGACGGTCAGACTCACACCCTAGCCCTGCCCTGACTTCACGTGCATGAACTGCCCTCCCCCAATCCCTGTCACTGTCACCTCCACGCGCCCAGGACCCTGGCCATACAGGCCACTGCTCTGGATAGGTGCAGTGTCCTGGGCAGTTCTGATGCGCTGCCAGGCCGCGGCCCAAGCCCTTGCAGCCGGCCTGGTGACAAAACAAATCCTTCCTTTGGCAGGCAAGCCGAGGCGGGCCCAACCCACGGCTGTCACTCCCTGAGCGGAGCCACCCACACAGAGATCCTGTTGAGAGCTCGCCTGGCTGCTTGCCTCTCCCCTCCCCCTCCCTCTGGCAGCCACGTTAGCCCCACCGGCTATGTGCAGCCCCAGGCTCCACTTAGGGCATCAGCCAGGCTAGGGATTAGCTGTGCTCTGCAGGCCTTGCCTCCCCCCAGCAGTTACAGACAGAGCTGGGCTTGAATCCCAGGGGGGTTAAAAGCCCCCCGGTTCAAGCCACCCACCCCCTAGTCTACAAACTGGCTGATCCACCCGACAGAGCCCTTCCCCGCCACAGCCTATCCGACACCCCTTGAGATTTATGGCCTCATTCAGCCATCCCTCTGCTTCCCTTCCCATCTGCTTTCCACACCCAGGCGGAGCACAGATTTCCCTTTGATCCAGGCCCCCCAGCTCCCCCCAAGCCTTTTATCTCCCAGCCAGCCCTGCCTCTCCTGTCAGTCCCGCTCTGCGCAGTGCAGGTGTCTCTGACAAAACCATCCACAACAGTTGCTGTCAGGCCTTTCGCTTCACATCCTTCTCCAAAACCAGACACCAGGATGGGATTCCACAGAGCACCCCCCGTCCCCTCCCTGTTAACTCTTTCCTGCACACACTGCTCTGCACATCACTGAGTAAGCTGCCCCACGCAACTCTCTGCCCCCTCTACCGCCAGGGGCTCAGTGCATCACCCCCACCAGCCTCCAAGCTGGAGAGAACAGAGGCTGGGTCCAAGAGTGGAAGCAAGCTGTTGTAGTCAATCAGGCATTACTGCTCTGGTCCACCAGGGACAGCACACGGCCAATGCAGGCCAACTCTCAGTGGAACAGCAAGGGGCCACCACTGAAAGGATCCAGAGATGCCCCCGATGATATACCAGTCTGAACTCACATAGTCATTTGGGCCTGCAGAACCAGGCTGGAAGTCTCACAAGCTCAGCCTCTCTTGGGGTATTTCTGCATGTTCAGGAGCTGGGAGGAAGCAGCATGAAATATACAAAGAGCAGTGGGGACAAGGGGTGTGTGTGTGAGGAGTTACGGATTGAGTCTGGGGCGAAGGGGCAGTCAGGCTCGTTCTGTTCAACCCAGGCAGAATCCAAACACAGAGCAGATCTACCTACGCAAAGGGAAGTTGGCAGGAGCAGAGCCTTTCAAGACCCAGTGGTATGAGCTGTTAACGCTTAGGAAGCTTACTTAACACAAACATATATGGATAGGATTTTGTGAGTTTAAGTTCTAAGGGTATTTCTTTCCCCTTGAGCAGTGAGTGAATTTAAAAATTCCCTGGCTGGGATTCCAAATATCGAAGCTTTGGGCTATGGTCAGAGGGAAACAGACTGGAGAGGGAACGTGAAACTGACCAGCCCTGTTCCAAAGTGCCTGATGGTTGAAATTGAAGCCAGCTGCCTCAGCCATTAAAAGGAAATCCATGGTTAAAGCTATTTTGTTGCAAATCATCTAACCTGTTAGCAGGAATACCAGGAGCATAGGAAGTGCCAGACTGGATCAGACCAATGAGTCCACCCAGCCCGGTATCCTGTCTCTGACAGTAACCAGTAACGGATGCTTCAGAGAGATGTGCAAGATACCCCGCAAGAGACAGTTATGGGAGAACGTGCCCCTACATGATATTTCCTCCCAGCCCCCGCGGTTATGCTCTGAAGCAGGAGGGTTTAGATCCCACTCTGCAGTTTACTGAAGGAAGATTTTTTTTTTTAAACCACCGTCCCATAAGAAAAAAAAGAAAAAGAAAAAAGGAGTGATGGCCCCAACTGGCTACCACTGGAGTCAACGGAAGATTGGGCACGGATGTCAAAGGAAGCTGAATTGAGCCCTCAAAAGAGCATGTGCTCTCCAGTTAAAGCACAGCTATTCACTGCCTCTTGGTGCACAGATCCCTGTGGGGATTAGGTGATGTGCGAGAACCAAGATATGCTGGTTTGACATTTCCTTGCAATCACCTGGAAATCCAGCCAGAATGGCTGCGCATGCGTGGCTGCGGAACAGCAACCTAGGTCAGCTAAATCTGAAATCATCAGCCTCATCAGCCGCGAGCACCATCTCCCACCCCACCTGCGGCTCAGCGCAGCAGGAGAGGGGTTAGATAGGAAGTTGCCATGGGCTACAAGGAGCTGTAGCTTTCAACCAGCAAGTGGGATGCACGTGCCAGAAACCATCAGTTTTTAACCACTAGGGGACTCCAAAGCAGCATAGGAATCCTGCAGCCCTCCCCTGGGGGCCTCTGATTTAGGGGTACCATTCCCTGGTTATTGACCCAAATGTCCAGGCCGTGTTTGAGCACCACTACCAGATATAGTCAGAGCTGCCCAAGTGTGTGTCATAGTCCCTAGACATTATCAGCAAAAGGAGATTCTCCTTGAGCTCCCTGGTAGTGATCTGTGCTGTTGGAGTATCACAGTCGCTACCAATTAGTCACGGCATGTGGCCCTGGGAGGCTGTGGAACGGGACAATGAATTCCTAGACAACACAGGCTTATTATAACAGTCCTCAGCCTGCCACTGAGCAAGCTGTGTCCCCACAGCCCCAGAAATGGAGGACTGGGAACCTGTCCTCGAGCCCCAGGTCAGGAACCCAGCAGGCTCCTTTGAAGGGAAGGATCACCTACAAACCTGCCTCAACCTCCCTGGGAAAGTGTGAATGGGGAGCCCAATGCCCCTCAAATGAGCGAGAAGGGGAGCTGCTTTTAACATTCGATCAGTCGCAAATGAACAGCAATGGACCCCAGACCCAATCCCTGACGCAGTGGCCGGGAGGCATGGAGGGGGGCAACGCAAAGGGCTGCCAGCCAGGCTTCTGTCCAGCAAGCAGGAGCTCACCTGGCATGAAGAGGGTCTGGAAATCCCTGTGCGGTCAACACCATGTTATCCTGCTGTTGTGCTGCCTCACTGCATTGCCATGTGGCCCTGTGACTCCACGGGACCGGGGTGACTGGGGTCCAGCTGTCCCCTTCGGCAGTGACCCACAGTGCACTATGCAACGCAGCAGTTAGCAAACAGCCCCAGGGCTCTGTCTGCACTACAGCCAGAAAGATGCAAGTGCCTAAGGTATATTAGGGCTCCTATCATTGCTACTTCTGGGGGATTTGAACCAGGTGTTAGCAACGGTGGGGAATTCGGAGTACAGATGCTTAGTGTGGACAAAGCCAACAGAGCACATTGATCCCACGGGCAAGATACAGAGACCCCATAGAAAACCCATCTAGAAGGACCCCCACAAGATGTCCTACAACAGCTGGTAGCAAACTAGCAGCCCAGTCCAGCCTTCCAACCAGCACCAGCTTCAATGACCTTACCATGAGGCTAATGGTCACCCCAGGTTCCAAGAAGGGCAAGGAGGCCTCACAGGAGGGAGATCCCAGGCTCCCAGCACCAAGGGTCAAAGGTCATGGGAACCAAGCGAAGGGTTGCATTCAGAAGTGGCTCCAAAGCAGGAAACATCGCGAGCACTCTCAGATCCCAGGGATCAGCAGACATGGAGATGTCAGGAAACTACAAGCCAAGATGCAGCAAAGCCCTTTATACTGGAGGCTAACAGCACTGGAGGCCAGCAATTTCCACCAAAGCATTCCACAGGCCCGGCACAAACACACCACAGGTCCTGAGCATCAATGCGGGGCTTGAAATCCAGTCTGCAGAATCCTAGCAGTGTATTTATATAGGGTTACCATACGTCTGGATTTTCCCGGACATGTCCGGCTTATTGGTCCTCAAATCCCCGTCCGGGAGGAATTTCCAAAAAGCCGAACATATCCGGGAAAATAAGGAGGCATGGTAAGGGGACCCCGAGTGCGAGTGGCTGCAGCAAAACTTACAACTCCGGCGATCTGCTGGGGCACAGAGGGGGCGGGCGGCATCCGAGCACGCAGCCGCCGCCTCCCCGGGCTCCGGCTGCTGCTGCGCTGGGGAAGCCATGAAGCTGGTAGCGCTCAGGCAAAAGACGCTCGGGGGACCCCGAGTGCGAGTGGCTGCAGCAAAACTAACAACTCCCCCGATCTGCCAGGGCTCAGAGGCGGTGGGCAGCATCCGAGAGCGCAGCCGCCTCCTCCCCGGGCTCCAACTTTCCCAGCTCCCGCCGCTCTCCACCACGGCAGGGGCCGAAGCAACTTCCCCAGCGCAGCAGCAGCCGGAGCCCGGGGGGCGGGAGGGTGGAGGGGGAATGCGGGGTGCTCAGGGGAGGGGGCGGAGTTGGGGCGGGGACTTTGGGGAAGGGGTTGGAATGGGGTCAGGGGAAGGGGCGGAGTTGGGGCGGGGCCGGGGCCCCCATGTAGTGTCCTCTTTTTTCAGTGTTGAAATATGGTAACCCTAATTTATAACATGCTCATTGCTGGGGTATCCGAGCTCAGCCGAGATGAGAGTTTCCTAGCTCATTCTCGCTATTTCCTTGGGGACGCAGGAGGCGGATCCATGCACAGCAGAGAAGAGCACACCAGACCTGACACAGAGCCAAACCTACTGTCCCACACCCATGCACTTCAAAGCCCTGACTCCTTCCTAAAGCAAGAGATGAGGCCCATGGAATGGAATTGCCTCTCCAGTCTGCTTCAGCAGCACCTTTCTCCTCCCCCCACCCCCACACACAAACAGCACCAAGGGGGGGAAAAAAAACATAGGAGCTGCATTAACATACTATACCCCAAAACTCCCTATGAGACGTAGGATTCGCACCGCCTGCAACAACAGCCTCATTCCCCACATTCCCTCTCACTGGCATCCAGCAGAGATTCAGGCATCACGCTCAAAGCCACAGAAGCTTACATTTCTTTAGAGCTCATCCCCAAGGGCCATTCCACACACAGAATGCAGCCACCTCTGGAGTGAAACGTGGCCACTGTTCAACAGCAACATTCAACAAGAGTTCAGGACAGGAAGTGCTGGAACAGAGAGTGTCAGATCATCCAGTCTGACCCGCTGTATATCACATCAAGCCCAATACCCAGAATTCAACCGAAGTACTGCAGCCCATGGGCAGAAAACAGGAGGGACCAATGTGCACCAATGCCGAGGCCCCTGCAATGGCAGGGAGTTAAGTAAGATCTACCCCGATGATCCTAGCAATTGCCCAACAATCCCATATCCAGTTGAAACTGCTGGGGAAATGTAGGGAGACACTATGTAGCTGTGGTTAGCAAAGCTGGAATAAACCCCCGTGTTAGGGTTAGTATGATGGGATTTGTAACTCTGGGGTTAGACTGACCATCCCAGTATCTCTGCCAAGTTTTCATCTGATGCTCCAGAATTTCAGTTTGCACTAAAGTAAGTAAGGCCATGTCTAGACAGCAAAGGCTGTACTGATTAATCAATTGCAGCCTAACCACTGCATCCGCCTAATGTGCGCACACTTCAATCAGTTTACACCTGGTTTGAGTCGAGTTAGCACAGGCCTGGTCTACACTAGAAAATTGGGTCGGCATAACTACATCGATCAGGAATGTGTAAAATCCACACCATAGTTACCCCAGTGTAGACAGCACTAGGCTACTGCCATCTCTCCTGATGGGAGTGTCTACAGCCGCGCAGTGGTTTAAGTGTGGACATGCCCTATGTCTGCAGAGAGCCTGAGACAATAGCTCTGAGAGCTGTGAACTGCCCCATTCCCCTCAATGGTGTTGGAACTTTGATGGCCCAGGAATGATCATTTAAAGGGCAGCACTGTTAGCTACAGAGGAAGCTTCCTGCTAGTTGTTAGTAGCCCAGCCAAAGACACTTGGGGGGTCCCGAATCAGCAGAACTCAGAGCCCCGAGGTCCCTATGGATTTCATCTGGTTTTCCTTGACTCAGCAGTAACCAGATTTGCAGAGGACACCAAAGTGGAGGGGGAAGTGCATATGGGAACCTGGAGAGATTGGAGCAGCAGGGCTTTCAGGCAACATGGGGAGATTTGGTTACTAATGAATGCAAAGCTCCTGGCCCCCAGAGAAGAGATAAACACAAGGGGGGGGGGGGAAATGTATCCAAACAGCTGCACCCACTGCTTTAAGGCAAGTTTATTTTCATCCTGTCCTCTTAGCACTGTCCTGACATTGCCTTTCCATGTAATCAGGTGCTGGTCGAGTTCTGGTGGAGAAGCTGTGGAGGCCACAATGGGATGACACTCAGCATTAGGAGTAGTTCATAAAACACAAAGGGCTCAGGATTCTGCCTTGGGAAACAGCTTTGCACAGACCCAGCATTCGGCTCCACAGCAGGCTCAGCTTACCTGGCGATCGCCAGGCGATACCACGGGGGAGAGGGCATGGGAAAGGCCTGGCAGGCTTTCAGTGACAACGCTGGAGCCTCAAGCCCTCCGTGTCTCCACGGCACAGGGACAGCTCAGGCTTCCCATATACCAGTCCCGGCTGAAGTTCTGACCTAGAGAGACAGCACTGGGCTCCACCACTGCTGCCAGCTGGGAACACCTGGCCCCATTTCCCACCGGGCTCAGCAGAGATCCACCAGCTGCTGATGGATCTCCGTCCCGCCTAACCAGGATAGGACAAACTCTAATGACCATGGGGAGAGAGGCCCCAATCCCATCCCTGACCAAACCATAGCCAAGGACACACTTTCTTTGGGACTCAAAGCAGCTGGGAATGGCTTCTGGTGGAGCTGGGGACTCAGCGCGGAGCCCAGAAGGGCTCTGGTGGGAAGGGGAGATCTGAAGTCGGGAGACTTCACACATGGCCTGTCCCACAGGGGCACCGCAGATCCTCCCATTAGCCCCATCCTCATCCTCAATGATCTCACAAGTGAGAACAGACACAGGACATAAATAACAGCCCAGCATTGCTTGTGTATACTCCCAGGAGGGTCCTTCCCAGGGCTCCCCAGACTGGTCTGTCCGGCTGGGGGGCAGCACAGAGAAGGGCTTCTTGGGAGCAGTTAGGGGTATCACTCAGGAGAAAGAAACATTCTTTTATCCCCTCCTTCCCAAGGGCTTTAGCAGCAGGGAGGTCCCTGACTCTTTCTACACCAGGGGTATCCAACATGCAGCCCGCAGGCCAGATCCAGCCCTCGTGCAGTATTGGTGTGGCCCACATGACGCATGTTCAGACTGTGCAGAATTGTGGGGTTCATTTAAAGTATGTTTCTAGCCCTCCTGGCTGCAGAGATAAAATGGGGCCCGAGTGCACAAAGAAGGCACAAGGTCTGCCTGAGTCTGCAGACAGCCTTAAACAATAACTCCAAGGGGTGAACAGCCCTGCCCCCTACTAATCTCACTGGGGTGTCAGCTTTAAGGCCGAATGACAACACTTCTACGTCAATATTCGCTATTCCACTGCCGGATGGAACGGGAAATGCGGGGGGGGGGGGGGGGGGGGGAGTGGTGCCCTCCAGAGGTGGGAACTGGGAGCTGCTGCAGGGAAGGAAATGCAGAAGGGAAAACAGAGGAGAGGGCGAGGGAAAGAAAGAGACAAAGGCACAGTGGCAGCGCTCTGATGGGGAGCAGATCCCCCACTGCGTGATGCACAATGCAACAATAACCATGTGAGGCCGCGAGTCCCCCTTGGTCTCTGTGCAAACCTCCCATCCACACTGGGGGACCCCTGCGGAGGGAGGTGTGTACATATCCTGGACCATAACGAAACCTGGAATCCAGCCCAAACACCCCTTCTCCCTGCCAGGCCTCCCTCCTGCTGCTGCCACCCAGTGTCGGCTGAGGGCATCAGGCTCTTAAAAAGCAGGGGAGGCGAGTGGGTGCGGCACACCTTCCTCCTCCTCCCCTCCTTAAAGGAGCAGTGCACAAGCCACAAATTGTTCTCCCATCTGCTCCTTAAAGGTTCCCCAGGTCCCAGCCCTCTCTTAAAGGGGCAGGGCACCCTGCTGCCTCTGGCCTTGCAGCCCCCTGGAGGTCTTTCTGCTTTGGCCTCCCATGCACCGGCTTTGGGGGAGGAGACAGGCGCACACCCATCCCCCTCTCTGCACACACCCGCCCGCCCTCGGAGTCCAAAGGAGACTGAGACTCAGAGCCCTCCAGGGCTGAGCAAGGCAAAGCTGCCCCACCCCCATCCCATGGCTTTAAGGCCCAGTGGGCGCCCCCCTCCTCTCCAGGGCTGCTATGGCAGAGTGGGGGAGGGATAACTGGGGCCATGCCTGGGACTGGTGGATGTGTGAATGGTGGGGAGATAAAGGCTGTTAAAAAGGAGAAGGGCAGGATCGGGGATGTACCCGGCGAGGGCTTGGATGAAATGGGGGGCTTGGGGAGATATCCTGATCCCCCAGGAAGTAGCTCGCTTACACCATGCAGCCCTGGAGCACAAGAGTGGAAAATGCCTCCCCAGCATTGTCGCCTGCCCCAAGGGGAGCATCATGGCCCCCTGCCAGAGAACCAGCCAGCCACTTACCGCCCAGCCGGCGCGCGGTGGGCTCCTCCGGTACTGCACGGCGCTCATGCTGTCTGCGGGGAGGATCATGCTCCTGAGCCGGGCTTTAGACGGCTGCCCCTCACCACGCGCGAGGTCTGCACGACGCTCCCGTTCCTGGCGGCTGGGAGCAGGCAAAGGAGGTGGGATACCAGCCCGGGCGGGTGCAGTCAGGGTCTTCCTGCAAAACCCAGGGCTCTGCCGACTGGCGGTCAGGGTGAGTCCCCCGTTCTCCCTCACCTCCTCCGGCCTATACGCCTGGCAACTTGGCACGCTGTCGAGGTCCCTAGATCCTCAGCCAAGTCTCTGCCCCACACGCCTCTCCGGTGAATGGAAGAACGAGGAAGGGGAATTTAAAAAAAAAAAAAAGGGAGAGATGTGGCCGATAGCGGCTCCTTATTATCGATAAACGTTCACGTTGGGGTCTGCACAGGCCCACGCCTTCAGCCTTCCACAGAGACGCACACCCATGAAGCAGTCAGAGAGCTCTGCTCCTCCACAGAGGAGTCTCTCTCTGAATAAAGAGCTGCCTGCTGCTGGCGTGTCTAGCCTGCCAGTCCTGAGCTGTGAGGTGTGAATAGTCTGACAGCTCCACCCTGGCCTGACCCTGGGTGGAGCTCCTTAAAAGGGACGGGCTGCAGAGAGGGGAGGGAAGGGAGGGGCTGAGTGCCAAGCCAAGCCTGCGGCTGTCGGCTCCTCCCCTGCCGCCAAAGCATGTCAGTTCGCCCGTCCCCAGGTGGGGAGGCCTCGCGGAGCAGTGTTCGACTCCTTCCCCCAGCCTCCATCCCTTGGCACCCACGCAGGAGCCGCAGCAAAGTGGGTCGTTCCGCCAGCGAGCACCCGGCGCTTCGGAAGCCAGGAAGGGGCAGGCAGGGAAAGGCAGCCTGACAACTGGTTGCAATATTTAGACACAATGCTCGCCATGGCAACGGCGAGTGCGCGAGATCCAGCAAGGACGGGGAGGTCATGGTGTGCTCCCCGCAAGGGGACAGACAGGGGAGGGGATTGACAGGAGGAGTAATCAAAGTCTCCCCTTAAAAGAGAGAGATCTGCTGCACACTGTCCCCCAGGGAAGGGGGGGAACCTGTAGGTCTGCAGCCTCCCCTCCTAGCAGAAAGGCAGTCCAATGCACGTCTGGCTAGGAGATTCCCCTCAGGGCTTGTGCTAAGGGGGGGATGGCCCTGGGACACCCCCAACCTTCCCTTCCAACCACGTGCAGGCCACGCACACCAAGCCAGAGCGGGGCAAGAGAGAGATTCACACATGCAAACCTTCCCCTTTAACCGCGCCCTGGCTAAGACCCCAAAAGGCAGGACCCTTCAGGGCTCCCTGTGGGATGGGGTGATGAGGGAACTCCCCCTAGTCCACCCTTCCCTGAAGCCTGGGGCAGGGGAGAGGGCCCAATAGCAGACAGCATTGAGCCAGCACCATTTCTAATTGACTTACACCAAGGAAGCTTCTTAAGAGGCAGGACTGCAGTGTCTTAAAATCAAACAGCTGGGGCTGGCCTGCCTCAGCGGAGCAGACAGCTTATGCCAACCCGTTGGGCATGCAGCCTGCCTCCCAGCCGAGAGTCGGCTACCAAAGGCTACTGCCCAGCCCACCCAAATCAGCCGGATTTTCGGGCCTGTCTGTGCTACGAGCACAACAGCGTTTCAGCAGCCAGCTGGCAACGCTCCTTTGACCCGACCGCGACACGCACAGCTTGAGAGAGTTGCTTCTGCCTGGCACCCATGGCTGAGCCGTGCTGGCAGCAGGGCATGCTGGGAAAGTCTGGGCCGCTCTGTCCCTGCGCCCGCAAAGCACCCCTGGGCTGCCTAGTGCACACAGCAGGGAGGGAGGAAGAGCCGAGCTGGTGGCACAGGTACCGTTAGGGGAGTCTGTTCCCAGCACAAATGGACAGTGGGCCAAGCTGGAAGCCAAGGATGCGCCAAGCTGAGGCAGCTGGCAAGGGGGATACAGGGTGGAAACTAGGACAGTAAATACGTGTGTGGACACGAGCTACATCTGGAGGTGATCACACCCCAAACAGATATAGGCTCGGAAGCTGTAGGGAAGACAATGCCTCTCCCCCCCGCCCTACACACCTCCCTAGGCTGAACGCTCCTGAGACACCCCACTGCACCTAACTACAACCCCCCACACACACTGCACTGACACCCCCCCTACACCACCACACTGAACCCTCGACACCCCATTCCACCTACTTGCAATGCCCTCTTTGCACTGACACACCCTCTACAACAGCACCATGCTGAACCCCCCTGACACCCCACTGCACCTCCCTACAAACACCCCCTCACTGCACTGACACACCCCCTACCACAGCACCACGCTGAACCCCTGACACCCCATTGCACCTCCCAACACCCCCGCTGCAGACACACCCCCTACAACAGCACCATGTTGAACCCCCCCATGCCCCACTGAACCTCCCTACACCACCCCACATTGCACTGACACCCCCCCACCTACCCCCACGCTGATATTCCCCTGGCACCTCACTGCACCTCTATTCCACACAATCTCACTGCACCTGCATACACTGACCTCTCCCCAAAGCACATACCCTCATAACCCCTTCCCATTACACCCACACCCTGCTCCACTCCCACTCTCCCAGGCTCCAGCGCCCCTGCTGCTATCTAGTTTTAACCCCCGCCATGCCACCCTGGCCTGAGGCCAGCTCAGTGACTTGGTTCCAAAGGCAGCCTCTGCCCCTCCTGATGGGCTGAAAGAGGCAGATGGGGGTGGTAGGCAAGGGTTAAACCAAGCGTGGCCTAACGCAGAGCAGCTGAGAGGTGTGGAGCCAGACACTGTGCTGGGGGGCCCTGGCTGCTGCTGCTGACGGGGCTATTTCTCCAGCCCAGGCTGGCTCCAGCGGAGCCCTGCCCTGGCTCTGGGGTGGGCGAGGCAGGGGAACGAAAGGCCTCCCTGACTCCACCCTCCCAGCTCCCAAGCTGAACAAACAAAACCCTCTGGAGCTCCAGCTGGGCAGGAGGCTTGGGGTGGGGGAAGGCAGAATAGAGAGGAGCCTGTGTTCCCCCGGCACCGCTATTCACCCACGTCACCAGGGCTGGCGCAGAGGCTCCGGCCTGGAACGCCAGCGCAGCCCTGGCAGCCGCCTCCTGCGGAACCAGGCACCACTGGGCTGGGCCAGGGCCATGCCGGGCCCACAAAGGGCACAGCAAGGGGCCGGAGCTGTGCGAGTGGCAACGGCTGGAGCAGCACCCAAACCGGCCCTAGGTCCTGGGTACCCCGATCCAGGGCCAGGCTGCCGGACGGCGAAGGGCCAGCTGAGAAGCCTGGGGTCTTTGGAAGCAGCGGATTTGGTTGGGGGCCCATCTCTAGTGACAAGGAGAAATAAATCCCATAGCTGCTGACATGAGAGGTTGGGGTTGGTAGGGAAGAGTGGGGGACGGGGGGCTGGAACTCCATTCCTTGCTTATTCTGCCAGCTGGGCAACTAGGTCTCCAATAGAAAGGCCACACAACACACCTCTGTCTGCTTCTCTTGGCAGACAGCCAGGGCCAGCCATATGGAGAGTACCCTGTTTCCCTGAAAATAAGACAGTGTCTTATATTAATTTTTGCTCCCAAAGATGCGCTAGGTCTTATTTTCAGGGGAGGTCTTATTTTTCCTGGAGCTTCGGGGCCTTATATTCCGGGGTGGCCTTATTAGCGGGGAGGTCTTATTTTTGGGGGATGCCTTATATTACAGCGAGAGGCAAAACTGGAAGTAGGTCTTATTTTCGGGGGATGTCTTACTTTCGGGGAAACACGGTAGAAGCTGGTGGCCTCAGGAGGCATTGAGCTGTGAGGGATAAAATCGGATCCAAAGATGCAGTGGGCACTACTTCCCACTGACAGGTCACTCTGTTCCCTTGTGATCCCTTTAACTAGAAAATGCCTGGCCCATGTGGCGATGCCCATTCCCAAACCAATGACCCCTCCATGTCACCAGCCCGCTGCCATGATCATCTCCATGATTTTGGGGGGTATTAGGAACCCAACCCAAAGGCTGGGAGCTACCTCGATATGCTGGGAAAGCAGATTTGTTCTGGTTTATGTAGGATCAGGCTATTTAGATCACGGATGCCTCCTTTCCCCAAGCCAGCCACAGGTAATCAGACTGATCCTAGATTTAAAGTTATCCAGTTTCCTAAAGACAAAAGGCCTTGGCTTGGCTGAGTTTAGGTCAGGCACAACTACCACGAGCCATCTATGCCCCAGCAGTTTCCCATGATTGGGCCCACTTCATTCCTCTGAGAGCCCAGAGTCCCTGCAGAGACATGGGGGAGGGAATTCACCCATACCCAAATGGAACCCTTCTGAGCATCTCCAGACTAATCATGAGGGAACTCATAGCATGCCCACAGCCCCACCCTCTTCCCCAGCAAATGGGTGTGGTCAGCTTCTCTGCTCTGCAGAGCTCCCATCCCCACTAGAATGGGCACTCTCTGACCCCACCCTGCTCGTAAATGGGTGTGGGCACATTGAAAGCTCTAGGCATGTCCTCATCCATACCCGCGACTGGGCGTATTCCCCTCCTCGCCCTGCTACACCCTCCCGGGAATGGACATGGGCACATCTTGCACGCAACCCCAAGTGGGGCTCATTTCCTACGCACCCTCCCCCCCCCCACTCAACCGCAAGCAAGGGGTGCAAGACAAGACTATGCTGAGATGAAGAGTCACTGACACCAGCTGCTGTGGCCCTTAAACAACCCACGCCCAAGGAAGGGCTCGGGGCCAAATCCCTGTCCTGCATTATAGTCTTGGCCCATGAAGTGCTGAGATGTGTGCAGCCGGGGTTCCCTGCCAGGTCGAGGCTGCTTCATCTACGTCTGCTGCAGGAGCCCCAAATCCATCCAAGAGGGGCCTAAGGCTACAGAGAGGGACCCCCAGCAAAACCTCCTGCCATCTTAGCCCTAACCCATTGCTGAAGTGGGGCCATCAGCCGAGTAACTGTCATCCTGCAGCCCTTGCTATGCCAGCACTGAGCCCTTACACAGCTCTGCCCCGGCCCTCAATCCCGCCCTGCACCCTCCCTGCTATCGCAGCTCTGGGGAGCCACTGCTCGAATCACGAGCTGCAACACATCCCGCTCGGGCTGGGAAATATGCTTGGACATGCACCGAGAGCCATGGAGCGGCACGTTTTAAATAAACTGGAATAAGTATATACTCCTGTGCAGAGACTAAAATCACATTAATCAATAGGAAACACCCCCAGGGAGTCTGATCCTATAACAGCTGGCCCATTAAGACATCTTCTTGATGGGCTACATATCCCTCTTAGTAAAGAAGCAGAATCACTGGGGTTCTAACCCCAGGCACTCCCCATGTCTCAGTTTCCCCCATCTCTAAAATGGAACAGTTACACTGTGACCCTTCCTTGGCAACATGCTTTGAGATCCTCACGTGGCTGGGACCCTTGGAGCACATCATCAGAGTAACTTCCCCTCCAACATGTGTTCTCAGGCTGTAGTGAAGCCTCCCAGGACTGCAGCTTGCCCAGCTCTAGCAGAGACAGGGCATCAGTGCTTTTATCACCATGCCACTCGTTTCTGGCAGTGGATCTAAGGGTAAAGATGCCCGGGCCCCGTCTGTGCTGGGCCGAGTGCTCCCCAAGGACTCTGGCATGGAGTAGGCTTGTGTGACCATTCAAATATCTGCTCTGCCCAAGCAGAGATCCTCCCACCCCCTCTGCAGCAGCATCTCTGTACAGAGCAGGGCACATTCCAGTTGCTCTCTTGCCCCTCCAGACAGCGGAGGAGGGGCCCTGGCAGCACAAGCTCCCCACCCTAGGGTGACCAGACAGCAAATGTGAAAAATCGGGATGGGGGTGGGGGGTAATAGGAGCCTATATAAGAAAAAGATCCAAAAATTGGGACTGTCCCTATAAAATCGTGACATCTGGTCACCCTACCACACCCTCACCTTTGCTTGAGGTCAGTGGCCAATTCCCATCCTGCTCCCACTGAGCCGTGGGCACACCCACTTCCTGCACCTCCCAACCCTCGCCAATCCTTGCCGAGCCCCATCCCTCCTGGTCTCCTGTCCCCCGGGCGGGGGTGGGGAGAGCGCTGAAAGGGATGAAAGCACATTCCTATTTTGGGGGAGGTTCATTAGCTTCATGCTGGGCTTACTATGTGTGCCCATCTATGGGGACTATAGGGAGGGGGCCTGGCCACTTAATGAGGGGAGCCTATAGCATCCATACATCCCACCGGCCAGGCAAAGGGCCTTTGCGGGGAATTGTCCCTGAGGCTGTGTTCATTAGTTTTACAAACAGCTTTCCAAGGCAGTCACGCCTGCGTGCACTCCCCATCTACAGCGGCATCAGGGGTCCCCTACTCACACAGATCCCCGGCTCACCTGCCGCTAGCCGAAATGGCATCAAACCCACGCAAAGGGCCTAAGCTAGAGAAGTGGTTTTAGATCAGGGGTAGTCAATTATTTTTTGTCAAGGTACAGTCAAGGTCCAGACTCCAGAGAAAATAATAATTTAAAAAATGATAAGTAAAAGAAAAGATTTCAGGGTACGTTCAAAAGCGTCTGGCAGTCTGGATTTGACTGGCAGTCTGCTTATTGATGACCCCAGTTTTAGATGCAGTTTAGCCCCCTACTTCATGATGTGTGCCGCATCCTTAGCTGGTGGCGCCATGTTTAAAACACAGCTAGCTCCCCAACTCTCTTTCTAGGCCAGCGTGCACGCTCCTAATCCATCCCATCACCCCCCACCCCATGCAGGGCTGCACTGGTGAAAACGTCTCCTTTAACATGCCCTTTTGCTCTGGGCCATTAGCGCTTTCCAGACAACTGGACCCAATAAGGCTAGTTAGAGAGGAGCCCGCTGCTGCATAGGCAGCGTAAGACTGGCAATGCCACAGGGAGCATCCCTGGCAGTGTGCAAACCAGCCGGACACACTCAACCACATCCCGCCCCCCTAGGGACACTGGCCTGCACCTCCAGCACCCATGCGCCTCCTTTGGGTGGCCTGCCTTTGTTTCCTTTTGTTGCCTGTTTTCCACCACCACCTCCCACAGCACTGCTCAGCCTCCTGAGCAATTTTCAGCCAACAAGACAGGGACATCACTGTCCACCCTTCTGCCAGCCACTCCCCACTGCCTCAGAACAGCATCCTGTACCCAGCGGAAAAAAACAGCCCACAGGAAAAACACTGCCAACCCCACCCTCTGGGATAACCTTACACAAGGGCACAGGCCAACAGAGGTTGTATCTATCCTCAGGACCATGCTGGCTGTAGCATTACAGGGGTGACACCTGCTTTAACTCAGCATGGGCCAGCCCTACATGCTGCCTGACACAGACCCCGACCCCCTGCACCCTAGCAGAGTGGATTTCTTTGCCAAAGGTGCTGCATCATGGGATGAAAAATGGGGATTATCCCATAGGGAGGCACCTCCATTGTCTTCCTCAATGCCACCTAGTCAATAGCTCAAAGATTATGGATCAATTAAAGGAAGGGAACAAGGCAAAACAACGTGCAGTCATGTGATCCTGCCTCAGCAAATCAGAACTCTTAGAATGCTAAGGGTGTGACACATAACCTACCTATCTAGATGTTAATCCAAGGGCTTTTCTGTCTGCCCAGGTGGCTGCTGTCCAACAGAAAAGGCCCTTCTGAATGGGATGGAGTTATCATCCCTCAGTGCTAAAGACCAGAACCATGTGGGTGCTATTGCTGAGCACTGAGTCACAGCTCTAGTCATTACAGTGACCTTAGACCTCACTCATTACTCCAGAGCACTGGGAGATGCCTGAAACTTGGTTCTGCCCTATATTTCAGGATGTGTCTACACTACGGAGATTATACCAGCATAGCTATGTCGGCATAGCTACACCAGCATAACCCCATAGCGTGTAGATGCTTTCAACACCAGAGAGAGTGTTTCCACTGCTGTAGGAACACTACCTCCCTGAATAACGGTAGCATTCTTCCATTGATGGGGGGTTTTAAGCGTAGGCCAGGCCTTAAGGTTGTGTGTGGGACTACTCCTCAACATCTACTGCCCCACCCCAAGAGGGTTCTCAGCTCCTTGAGTGCACTGTACCCCAGGATAGTTAAAGCTATATAACTTGCTAGTATAAGGGTTTGTCTGCAGAGGAGTTATACCAGTCTAACTAGACAGTTCTAGTTATACATCAGCATGACACCCCCGATCCCCTTGTGGATACCAGGTGGTATCAGAGGGGCCTTTTTCCAGGTTAGCCACTGTTGCTTTGGAAGGGTTTAAGTGAAACCAGAAAAAGGAGACCCTGATAATGAGTGTGTCCACCCGGGTGTTAGACTGGTGTGACTACAGGAGTTGAAAATCACACCTTACCTTACACCACTATAACATCCCGTGTGGACAAGCCCTTATAAGGGACAGCCTACCTTCTGCTCCTGTTTCCAGGGCAAACTTCAGAGGGGAGAGTGAAACGCTCCTGCCGCCTTAAACCGGCCTTGCAGGAAGAGGCTGTAGAGCCAGGCTCCAAGACACCATGGGGTGCCTTAGCACATGAACTATAAAACCAAAAGGGGGGGGAGCACACTGCCATGGGAGCAGCAGTGCCCCACTAAGGCATCACTTCTTAAGTGGCAGCCCCTCTCATCCCCCCTTTGCTTATTCCCAGTAGGCCAGGCCATTCTTCATCTCCTCCACAGCACAGTCTTTTCCCATGATCTCAGACTCCCTACCCCTCCCCTTTCAGCACCTGTGGGCTCTTCCTCCAGAAGGGGAGGGTCTCAGCACAGTCTCCTTCCCCCCATGCCCAATCCAGCCTTGTCCTCATTGACAGCCACCCGTTGAGGTGCTTTATCTCTGATCTAAGATCCCTCCCCCTGCTGCTGGATTTCCAGCTGGGCCCCACCTGGCAGCATTTTTGTCAGGCCTGGTGGGAGGGACTGCTCAGGCTTTTACCCAGGGGGCTGTAAGGAGGCCTGGCAGCTAGGGAACTGAATGGCTGTGGGGGATGGTCTGGCTAGGGGCAGTGGGAGAGAACCTACAATTGTGAGGAGGGACAGGGCTGGGCTGGGGCTATTGTCCAGAGAGAAGAGAAAGGGTTAAACTGCAGGAGGCAGGATGGGTGTAGGGGGAGGGGACCAGCAGTTGGGAGCAGGGAGGGAGGGGAGACTAGGGTTAATGTACAGCACAGCCTCTGCCTGATATTGATCTCCTGGGGGGGTTACACCTGTAGAACTGCACTGGCAAACAGTGGAGTCGCTCCTGATTTACACCGGGGCCCAGGGAGGAGAGCCAGGCCCTCCCACTGTATGGAAAGAGGGCTGCTCTGATGCTTCTGCCCAGCTCAGTGCAGAGCCAGAGAGATGGAGGCTGAGCCATGGCAGCAGGCAAGGGTCGGGAAACAGCTGCCTTCAGGGCTGCCCTCTCCCTGACCGGAGGGAGAAAGGGCAGCTCCCACTGATCCCCTCCCCAGCTGAGCTGGACAGAGGCCCCAAGCAAGTTTCCCCCATGGAGCCAGAGGGCAGGCATTAGACCCCCTTTATTTGTTCAGCCTACGTCACAGAGATGCTGCTCTATAACTTCTTATACTGACGAGCCAAGCTGAGCTCCCTGCACCTCCCAAGGCAGCATTACCCTGGAGGGCCTCCAGCCACTGGGGTGGGGTGCCAGCCCCTGAAGCGCAGACCTTACAAACACTGTAGCGCTAGGGCCACCACGCAGGGCTCTGGGCGCCTCGCCGGCTGCGTTTCCGCTCAGGGATGAAATCCGGTTGAACTTCCTCTGACTCCTGCTCTAAGGCTGCGGAGTTGCTCTTGTGACTCCAGCAGAGAGTGGGGATCGGGTGAGCGCTCAGCGGTTACAGCAACAGCAAACAAAAGACTCATTTTCTCCGGGTTCAGTGGCAGTCGAAACCAACCCCTTCCTCCCCCTCTTTGCTGGGCATCTGCGCTGCCTCTCAAAAGGCTGTTTCCATCAGCAACCCCCCACCACCACCACCCACCCCTTCAGTGGGGAACCTCTCCTGCAGCCAAACGCCCATCCCACCCCATTACGCCCGGCTGAGCCAGCTCGAGCCCAGCCTGACTTGCTGCTCTCTGAAAGGTCTGTCGAGGCTGGACCCCAGGCAGTTTCCACTGGCAGGTCCAGGAGGAGAGCAGGCTGGAGGGAGAGAATACAGCTGAGCAGTCACTGGCTAACCTAGTCTGCATCCAGATCCTTTATCCCATGGCTAGTGTAGCCAGCTCCCCCATGCTCAGCTTGGCCAGGGCTACTCAGCTGTTAGCTACCCAGGTGGCAGTGGGGCAAAGATGGTTCTTTCCATCAAGTTTCTCAAAAAGGGCATGGACTTTTTTTTATGGCTCCAGATGGTACTGCAAACCCACCAATGGCCTCCAAAAGATACAGGGCAACACTGGAGACCAACCCGCTTCGTCTTTTGCTGCTTGACAATGAAGGAGGCCTGGAAGGGTCTTTGCAATGAAAAACTCTTGCTTTCCAACGTCCCCGTTTTCACCGGAGGATCAGTGAAATCTTCCCCACACCCACCTCCATCTCTTATCCCTCTGCACTGCTGGTGACAGCGTCCCTGGTTGGAAGGGGTAATCCAGACACAGAGGTGCGGGCAGGAAATAATCCCACTTCATGGCAACTAGGCCAAGCGCTAGGCTTTGCCCGCCTTGCTGATGCCAATCTGCCATGGTCTCCCATGGCGTTTGCATGCCCCACTAGCACAAAGGGTCTGTTCAAGGAAGCCAAAAGGCCACTTTTCATCATCAAGGACCACGTCAGCATAGGTGGATTTCAGGTAAGCCGTCCTCTGCCAGGACTCCCCAGGCCACGACCACCTACAGCCAAAACCAAGCTCGTTAGAGCCGGGCACTGGGATCCAGGACACCTGGGTCCTACTTCCTGCTCTGCAAACAACTCTGTTTGACCTCAGGCAAGTCACTTCCGCCCTCAGTCCCAGTGTCTCCCCCACCCTCACCCCACAAATCTAGAACATCAGGACAAAAAAAATAACACTAACCTGCCTCGCTAAAGCACGGTGAAAGCCTAGGAGGAAAGGACCGAGATTGGCACAGGAAGGAGCCGCCTTGGCACCAGAAGGCTTCGAACGTGATCTCCTCCAGCACGGGCTGGGAGAGCCGTGTCTGAGCTGCCAGACACTATTCTACAGTGGCCTCCGAGCACAGACTGGGCTTGCCCATGCTGGTGCTCCTAGAACCCCAGCAGGAACTGATGCTTTCACGGCCATAGCCAGCAGCCACCTCCCTTGGAGCCCCACCAGGCTGTGCTACATCAGAGAAGACAAACACAGCTTCTCCTTAGAAAGAGTAACAACCCCAGACAGGTGGTGAGACCTAGGGCCCAGGTCTAGTTATAGGCTGCCTTACCTCCATTGCCAGTGGGGTTCCTGCCCCTTGCTGCGGGGCTGGAGGGGATCAGGATCGAGCCTGGAGCACTGGGGCACTGTATTTATTAGAGGTAAAAGGGAGCCACCCAATGGGAAGACGCCCACCCACTGTCCATTACTGGCTGTCTTCAGTACTGCAAATGGATGCTTTTCCCTTCATCCTGGCTGTAGTTTCAGCTCTGCATCCCCAAACTGAATACTTCTTTGGAGAGACCCCTGGGTCGCCCCCCACAACACCATCCACACGGCCCAGGGCGTGGGTGGGCTGCGCTGCTCGCAAGCTGGATCCGGCCTATTGCCCTGTGCCTCCCACCCCAACGCACACCCTGCTGCAGGGCCCCTGCAGCCAAGGAAAGCAGCAGAACATGGCTGTTCTCCCCTGGCTCCCTGCCTGGGGCAGGCCCCCCTCATCCTGTGGAGGCCAGAAACTGGCGTGACTTAAATGAAATGAGATCGAGTTGAGAAGGTAGGAAATTCACTCCCTGGAGAACAAGCAGCCCCCGGCCTTCAGAAACGGAGCGGAGACATCACATGGGAATGGAGTGGGGTCAGGCCTCACGGGCAAAGGGGAGCCAGGGGGAATGGGCAGCTGAGTCACAGGGACATGGAACAAGGGTTAGAGATGCAGGGGAAAATGGAGCAGGGACCAGAGATGCCAGTGGCAACCGGGACCCAGTGCAGTCGGGTCACAGGGCAGGACCAGTCAAAGGGGCACCTGGGACATGAGCAACTGTAACAGGACTCCCATCTAACTGCAGCCCTTGGGAGCCAGGCCCAGATCCTCAGGTATTTAGGCACCTAACTTCTGAGTCAGATGCCCGGGCTGAGGACCTGGGCCCCTGAGGCTCAGCCCCAGCACCCCTCCATTAGCCTTCACGTTAGAGGGAGGCTCTTGATTTGCTCCAGACCAAACACCTCCAGTAATTGGCGAAATCTAACTGGATTAGAGGGGGGCGCTGGGTAAAAATGTCTGTAAATGGCTAGGAATTAATTGGATACAGTCTAGTAATCGGATTGTTGGGCTGTAACCGCCCCGCCTGCTCTGCAGAGCCGCTCCCTGGCTTCCTCCCTGCCCACCCCCGCCCATCCCCTCCCTCGGGGGAGGGGGGGGGGAAATCGGGCAAGGAAGCTGCTGCAATGCCTGTGGCGAGGGCCCCTCCCTCTCCCACTAAAGAGTCAAAGACTCCCTGTGTGGAGGGGAGGGCGCCAGCCTCACGCCATTCCGGCACAGGGGACCGAGCCGTGGGAAAGCAGCCATCTGACTCCCCTCCTGGCTCCATTGGGGCCTCGCCTCTATTCCCGGGCACAGCTGGGAGCTGCAGATATCTGGGCAGCCCTCACGGATTTCATGAGAGCCGGGCTGTGCTCTGCAGAAAGGAGACACACCCTGCCTCTTAAACGTCCACACCTTCTGCAGGAATTTCCTCCCAGCTCAGCCTCTCCCTCCCTCCTCCGCAAGCAAAACCCCTCTCGCACACCACCAAGGGATGCCCTTTACCTCTTCGATTTTAGTTAGTGCCAAGGAGGGCAGAAGATGGGTGCAAGAGGCAACCTTGGCACAGCCAACACCCCCCCAGCACACCCCGACGCAGCCTCCGCTGGGCCAGATCCTCAGCTGGGTAAAGGAGCATTGCTCCCTTGAAGTCAGCTAGCACCAATTTACAGCAGCTAAGCATCTGGGTCACAACAACAAAAATAACAACATCATCCAACAAAACAGAGAGAGACTGTCCTCGATCCTGCCAGAACCAGGCCGCTAAGACGTAAGAGGGCAGAATTTGGTGACATATTTTATTAAGACATCTCCTTATGTGTGGAATTAATGCCACTTTAGATTATAGCAAACTAGGGAGTCTACTCTGTAGCATTGGTGTAGCCATGTTGGTCCCAGGATATCAGAGAGACAAGGTGGGAGAGGTAATATCTTTGACTGGACCAAGGTCTGTCTCTCTCACAAACAGAAATTGGTCCATTCGAAGATATTGCCTCCCCCACCTTGTGGCTCCAATATTTAGACAGTGTGTTTACGTCTTGCAGTTCAAGCAGCCCAGGCAATGAAAATAAGCTTGTCAGTTTCACGTTGCTACACACTAGACCAGTGGTCCCCAACCTTTTCCGTCTGGCGGGTGCCAGACGATGAGCCACCGCGGACCGTGGCCAGCGGACGAGCATCCGCCAAAATGCCACCAAGAAGCAGCAACGTCAATAGGCGTCGCCGCCGAAATGCCGCCGACAAGCAGCGTCATCCAGAGGCGTCGATGCCGAAATGCCGCCGAAAATCGATGCTCGTCCGCCGGCCAGTACGCGGGCGCACATAGATGCCCCGGCGGGCGCCCGCGGGCACCACGTTGGGGACCACTGCACTAGACTGCTGCAAGACCCCAATTTTTATTGTTTTCAATAAGTGGCCATTTGAATGTTGAGAAACTAAGTCACAGAGACATTTCTAGTGATGGTCAGTCTTGAAACAACTTGTTTTTACAAGACCTAACTTTGGGGTTAAATTTGGGATGTTAACATGTGCTGGCTAACCCCCCTTCCAAATCCTGCTCTAGACACCTGAGGGCTTGTCTACATGGGGGAATTGACCTGAAGAGTTATTGTGGAATAGTTCTCAAGGGAGTCACTTTATTCCAGAATATAGTTAGTACACTTCCAAAGCAGAGTAATTATTCTGGATACAGTCATTTATTCCAGAACAGACTGTCCCCATGTGGAGCTATTCTAGAAGAGGTATTCTGGTCAATTTCCTCCTCACTGATGTCTGGGGGAGGTTTGCTCAAAGATCAAGAGTAGAATACGCCTCCATGTAGTAACCATACCCTGAGTTCCTTTTCTTCCCCCCAACCCCATACTCCTTTCTCTGTTTCTCTCCCTCTTCCCCATCTTTTGATCACTTTGGTTCTTCCCTCTTCATTTCCCTCCCTGCAGCAACTCCCAATTCCATCTCCGCCCCTACTCCATTACAGGCTTCACGCACACTCCTGTCCATTGCTAAAATGATCAGCAATTAATGCTTGTGCCAAATTTACATAATTAGGTTCCAGAGTTAACATTCCAACTACAATTACTGGAGGCAGGGGAATTCTCCCCTCTGGGTCACTGCTTCAGGCTGTCTGCAGACTCAGGCAGACATCACTGCCATCAGTTTACACTTGGGTTCACGTTTAGAAGATTCTGTTTCTAACCTCAATGTCTAGAAATGTACTTTAAAAAAACAAAAAAAACAAAAGGGCTTAGATTTCAAGAAGCTGAATGTGCCACGTGGGCCACATAAATACATCAAGCAAGACAGGTGGTCACCCCTGCTATAAAGAAATCAGTTAACCCAGAGGTGGGCAAACTACGGCCCGCGGGCCTGTCCTGCCTGGCCCTTGAGCTCCCGGACAGGGAAGCTAGCTCCTGGTCCCTCCCCTGCTGTCCCCCCTCCCCTGCAGCCACGCTGCCGCGCGGGCAGCATTCTGGGCGGCGGGGCTGCGCGCTCCTGCAGGACAGCGCAGCAGCGTGTCTGGCTCCGGCCAAGAGGCGTGGCTGCCAGACATGCTGCTCTGAGCGGCATGGTAAGGGGGCCGGGGCTGGGGGGTTGGATAAGGGGCCGGGGGTTCCGGGGGGCAGTCAGGGGACAGGGAGCAGGGGGATTGGATGGGGCGGAGGTTCTTGGGGGGGGGCAGTCAGGGGACGGGGAATGGGGTTGGATAAGCGTGGGAGTCCAGAGGGGCCTGTCAGGGGGCGGGGGTGTGGATAGGGTTTGGGGCAGTCAGGGGACAGGGAGCAGGGGGGGAAATGCAGCCACCTCTAGGGTGGGGGAATATAACAGCTGTTTAACAGCCACAGAAACTCTGCACAACAGGTTAGAACAGGAAGTGAACAATGCTCCTGCAATGTTGATTGAATAGGAGCAAGCAGAACATAGTTCAACCAGTGGAACACAGCTAACCCCTCTGTGAGATTATATGTATGCACCCCCACCCACTAGTCCTCACACAGAGTTTATCATTCATGGCTGTGGAGTAACTCAGAGCACAAGCAAAGCTTAGGGCTCCCAGCTGTGCTGGACAGAGAATCCAAGTGTCACTTTGGGCCACTCATTCCTTTGGTCCAGTGGTGCACGAACAAGGGCCATGCTGGGAGCTTGCCAGGAGCCTCTGGGAGGTGCCTAATTTGCATTGTCATTTACACAGACTTAATCATGGCGGCAGAGAGCAAACCCACTTCGGGGGCTGCAGGAGAAGGGACGTCCATGAGCAGAATGCCAACGCCACTCTGAAACCAGTAGATATATGAAGGGGAAAGGAGTGTGGGCCAGCGACTAGGGCACTGGATGGATGTGCAGTACCCAGCACAGTGGGGCCTCCAGGCCCTACTAGAATACAAATAATAATCATAAAGCATGTTAATTAGTGAGATTTAGTAATACTCTTCTCCCCGTTCCCCCCACTCTCCGGGGTTGGCCACAACCAGCTACCACTTTTATTTCCTGTGACTTGTCCTGTCTGCACCAAGTCCCATGTAAAATCACATAGATTATCTAATGTGTTTTAACCAATTTGAAAACACAACGGTTTTCCCTAGCCCATACATGCCCTTGACCGTGTGTCTGTGCTGTGCACTCAGTCATCTGAGAATGTAAGGCCAAATCTCAGACAATGGCAGGCACCCACTGGCAGCCCCCCGACCAGGTCCTCCCCCAGTGCCTCCCGCCCACCGTGATCAGCTGTTCCATGGCATGCAGGAGGCACTGGGGGGGAGGGGGAGGAGCAAGGGTTGGGCGTGCTTGGGGGAGGGGCAGAATGGGGCAGGGTGGGGAGAGGCAGGGTGGGGGTGGGGGGTTGGGGGAAGGGGTGGAGCGGGGGGAGGGCTGGGGTGGTGTGGGGGTCGAGCACCCCCTGGCAACTTAGAAAGACAGCGCCTTTGATGGCAGGGGCCCAGACTGCTCAGGGGGCCAGATGTCTTCCCTGGTTCTAGTGACTGCTGCTCCACCCTCTGTTGGAGACTGTCTGCAGGCTCAGGCAGAGGTCACTGCGTCAGTTACACTCTTCCCTACCCTCCTCCCCCAAGAGTAATTGTGCCAGGCTCTCCTCAGATTCAGGCAGACATCACTGTGTCAATTACATCACGGTCAGGTTTTAAAGATTCACTTTGCAAATAGGAGAGCTAGAAAACAATTAAAAAAAAAAAGAAAGCTGGGATTCTGACCGGACTGTCTGATAAACCTGGAAACAGGTCTATAGAGTCTCAATCTGGCCCCAAGGTTTCCCTTCCCAAGGCTCAGATCAGAGCAGCATTAAGTCAGTCAATTCCAGCTGAACTTTGGCCTTAGCTACTTTGGCTCCAGCTGGGAAGGAGGGCTGCAGCCAATCTGAACAGGCATGCTTTGTCCTTTTGGACTGCCGATCAAGTGAACCTGGTGCTCAGACAAAATCCTGCAGGGCGCTGGGAAAGCCTGATCCTCAGTACAAAGGGTTAACGGAGGCTGCGGTGAGCCAGGAAACAGAGACAAAGAATGTGCCCAAATAAAAGGGGGGAACTCAATACCTGGATGGCAAACCAGAGTGAGAAAGAGTGTGCCGCCTGCCCCGCTATGCCAGTGCAGTACCACTAGATGGGTTGTTGGCAGCCAAGACCAGACCTGACACCTCTGCATCTTACAGCACGAGCCTGAGCTAAGAGACCAGGCTCTGCTACCCACACTGTAGTTGGCTCATCATCCTCTGTATGTGGCCCAGCCACCACCGGAGAGGGACAGAGGGCCACACTGAGTGGGCAGGGGCTGTGCCTCATCAAACCCTTCCCAGCCTCTCCTCCCTCCACCTGCCCCGGCACCACACCATGCTGCAACGCACCTCCCAGCATCCCGCTATAAGGCACCACACTACCCAGCCACCTGGCTGCAGTTCCAGGTTTACAATGGCGCCAATGGCTCCATGGAGCTGGGCCGATGCTCAGAAGGGGCCCCAGCCTGCTCCGCTTGCACTGGGTCCTGAGACCCCATCAGCCCGTTGGCTCCCCCCCCCCCCCATCATTTGCTCCTCAGGCCGAGGGATCCTCTCCACCGCCTGGCCCCACCTGCCGGCTCCTCTCAGCCCCCTGGCTGGACCCAGTGCACCTTTGGCTCCGGGCAGTCTCTGCTTCCCATCACCTGTGGCTCCCCATCTATCTCCCCAGAGCTGAGCTGCCTGGGACTGGTGCAGAAGCCTGGGCAGTCTCAGCCAGGTGGGGATGGGGGGCGGGGCGGATGACAGTGTGGGGGGCTTGCCTGGGCCCCTCCAGGCAAGTGCGTCTTGAGAGAGCCCAGCCAGGGCAGGCCTTGGCCTGGCTGATCGTGCCACTCCCAAGGGGCCGGAGCGATTCCCGGCCCTGGGACCAGCCCTGGCTGCGCTGCCGGCTCAGCCCGGCAGACTGGGTGTGGCCGGGAGGCAGGGGCTGAGGAGTGGGTCTCTAGGGGGTGCTGGGCTGGGAGGTGGTGGGGAAGATGTGTGTGTTGAGGCACTAGGCAGTGGGGGTTCTGTGGGGGGTGCTGGGCAGTTGTGGTGGGGCTGTGGGCAGGGGGGCACTGGGCAAGGGTGGTGTTGTGCAGGGTGCTATGCATATGTGGGGGGGTGCTGGACATAGTAGGTCCAGGGGGGCTCTGGCCACAGGGAATTGGGGGGGGGGGGTGCGGGGGTGGGGGGGGGGGGGGGGCTGTGTGGCACGGCATGGGCCAGCCCCTGAGGGAAAGTGGCACGCTGGCAGTACAGGGCCGACGGGGCCACTGTGCGTCTGGCAACTGCTGGTTTGTAAACTGTGCCCTCGCCAGGGCCGGCTCTACCATTTTTGCCACCCCCAGCAAAAAAAGCTGCCCGAACTGCTGAAGCAAAAAAAAAAAAAAAAAACCCGCTCGGACTGTGCCGCCCCAAGAATAGACGGAATGTTGCCCCTTAGCATGTGCCGCCTCAGGCACGTGCTTCCTCCGCTGGTGCCTGGAGCCGGCCCTGGCCCTCCATGGGCCGGGGCAGAGCGGGGCCACCCCTGCCATGCTATGCTCCATTGCCTCTGGCTGGCCCCTCGCTCTGGGGACTTACGTCCCTGCAACATTCTCCATTGCCTCCATGGGAGCCCACAAATATATTTGGCGCCAGGCTCACAAAAGGTTAATCTGGCCCTGCCTGGCTGACCCCGCTATTAGGAACCCCCATCTTCAGGGGGCCCAGGCCCACCCCATCCATGCCTCACTCCCCCATGGGAGGTTGTTCATAACCGTCTCTGCTGAGACGGCAACTCTGGAAGGGGCTAGGAATCCCTCAGGAGCGAGCACCTTCTGCACCCGGGTTGGGAGCTGGAGCCGGGCCAGGCCTCAGGGGCAGGCAGGGAAAGGGTGTTTTACACCCCTGTGGTTGGAAGCTGCCACGGCTCATGTTGCCCTGCCCCCCTCCAGCCCCAGGGACAGCAGCATGGGGTGTTCCAGAGAGAGAGAGACTGGGGGCCAAGCATAGCCTAGCCCTGAGAGGACGGAAATCCCAAACAGGGGAGGGGGACCCGTATGCAGTAGGACAATGCTCCCACTAGTCCCACAGTGACTATTCCCAGACTCCCTGGCTTTCTGGGACACCTAGACATCCTCGCAGCCATGAGAATTAAAGCTGGAAGGGGGTGGGGGAAGATATACGTCTTTTGGGGGAATGGGGGAGAAACCCCTACAATGCTGACAACCTGTATACAACCAAATCACCTACAGACCAGGGAGCAGAGAGTGAAACTGACCAGCCTGGCTTCTGAGTCACACCCCAGCACAGAGCAAGCTGGGACCGACACACAAGCCGGCCAGCCTGCCCTGTGCTCCTGCAGATGGAGGGGAACGGCATGGTGGAAGTTTTAAAATCCCTCTCTCCAATTTTTATCACAATGGTGTCACTTTAAATATGTTCTTTTTATAGCTTTTTCCGCAGGCAGTGGCAGGGGGAGGGAGGCGGGGAAGGGCGTTGGTGTCATGGCAGCAGAGCTTAACCCATCTACATACAGGCCACTCCACCCAGCCACCACCCACCCCCACCAGCCGCGCCTGCCCTTCCCATTAGATTAGAGGAGGGATGGGTAATTTGGCTTGAAACTCCTGTCATTTTCCCCTACAGTTTAGGGCTTGATAAGTGCCGGCACCTCACCCACACCCACACTCCTTTCTGGACGAGCCTGGGGCCTACACAGTACCATGTAGACAGCTCAGGGGTCAATCCCCAAGCCCTGAGAGGCGCAATCTCCACTCCTAGGGCAGCTGCCCAAGGAGATAAAGGAGCCCTGGTCCCGAAGATCCCCCCACCAGGCAATGCATGTTAGGTGGACTGAGAGGGCCCGAGGGAGGGAAATAAAGGGGGGGGGAGCAGTGTAAATTAAAGTGGGGAGGGTTCTTGAGGCAGGGCTGAGAACCCATCGCCACCCCCGCATGCCATGGGAGGCAAACAGCAGCCACAATCCTAGCCCAGCTGGGCAGTTCAGCTACTGTCACAAGAGCCCCCCCAATCCCTGGGGCACAAGAGACTTCAAGGGCAAGGTAATGATTCACACGGCAAGGTGCCCAAGAGCATGCTGGGAGAGGAGAGTCAGAGAATGGGACAGCCCATTCCCCCCCCAACCTGCTCTCCACATTGCCCCCTGCTAGGCTTGGCTTTGTCAAAGCAACACGAAGATACCAGCATGTGGCTCTAGCCTGCTCCCCAGACACAGCTGCAAGGCTTCCTCTCTCAGGGCTGCTCAGCCCATCCCTAAATCTTCTCTTCCCTAGTAACCCAGAGTGGGAGGGGGGTTTATGAGGTACCTCCCTCAGAATTCGCACCTGCTAACAAAGTGGGGGACTGTCAGCCTGCTACAGCCAGTGTGATAGCAGAGGAAGTGTTGGGATTTCAGATTACCGTCCCCTGGAAGGTACAAGACTGGCCAGCCCTCACCCCACCCCCAAACTAGCACGAGTGCCTGTTTAAACACTGCCCTCCAGGGCCCAGTCAGCATCACGATGCTGCGTCAGCACATGGAAACCCGAACATCAGGACGCTCACCAGCTCTGGAGCACCTTGCCAGGATGGTTTCCCACTCCCCCGGGTCTGGCTGCAATAACACCCCGCCTTTCCCTCAGCCACTCCCATCCAAGCACCTCAAGGTGCTGCACAAACCCCTGCACTGTGGGCAAGCACCACTGTCCCAGTTCCCCCGAGGGGGAAACTGAGGCACGGAGAGGGGACGGTCATACACCAGAGCAGAAATTGAACCCAGACACACAGACTCCCAACCCTGCCCTTAGACATCCAGACCACCCTTCTCTCCCCAAAGTCCCACCCATCCAGCAGCTACCCCGTCACTGGCCCAGTGGGGTGCACTCGCTCCAGGGGAGAGGTTCAGGAATGCAAGTAGAGGCAGATTAGGCTAAATCGGGCAAGAGGTAAGTGTGGGGTGTGGAGCCACCCCGCCTTACGGACACACCCGCCTCACCACCTCTCCATAACCCTGGACACAACGCTGCCAGCAGTGGAAAAACACACCGAGTTGCTGCTTCCCAACCCAACCCAACCCGGCCGCTGCAGGCTGCGAGCACTACCCAGGGCTGCCTCTGCATGCCAGGCCTTGCAAAGGAGTCGCGCCTGCACATGGTTGCCTGCGGGGGCAGGCCTTCCAGCTGGTGCTTGCAATCAATAAGGGAAGAGGCAGGGGAAACGGGAACAGAGATGGGGGGCATGGGGGAGCGGGGAGGAAAGAGATCTCTGAACTATCAGAGGCATTCCAGTCTCTGGATCAGTCATCTTAAAGAGGACCTGCCCTTTTCTGCTCCTTTTTGATGGGCGGTGGGGGAAGGGCATTAAAAAAAGTTCCCATTTGAAATTCTGGTCCCGCCTACCCTAAGAGACTGTGGAGTCTGGAGATCTAGTGAAGTGATGACATCACAAGAGCCATCACCAAGTGAGGAGATGGGATTGTTGGTCGGACTTTTTCTAAAACCATGTGTTGGCTTCTATTTAATTCCAATGCCTAATAAACACTGTGGAGAAAGGAAGTATTTGTTAAAGATCTAACATCTCTGCCCCTTCAAAGGGGAAGGTGGGGGGAAGCGATCTAACAATAAACATCCCTGAGGCCACTCCAACACATCACCCAAGGCCATAACGGATATTCCAAATTGTTCTGAAGGGGGAAAAAAAGCAAGAAAGAAAAAAATTGACACCCCAAATTGAGGCCTTCTTTCAACACTGTAAGGAAAAGGAAAAACTGGGCTTGTGCTCCCTGCCCCGCAAAATGCTTCGCAGGTTCCCTCTAAGTTTCCCTCTCCCCTCCCCCCATCCAATGATCCACTATTATGTGGCCTGCACATGGGTACACTGGACAACCGGGGGAGATCACAGCCCCTGCCACAATAGGTCTGTTCAAGATAAAGCAGCTCAGGCACAAAACAAGTGATATTAAGAAGCACAAAGAGTGGATGCTGCACGCTTTACTCCCCCCAAAACGATGGACTCATCAACACAAGCCCACGTCTTACCTTGCTCCGCCATCGGGGGGGTACCCTGGGAGGGTCAAGTGATCCTCTCCAGCCAAGTAAGGAGGGGCGCCAGAGCTGGCTTAGTGTATATAGCATCACAGTGTACCTGGTGCCTACAGCCCAGGGAGAGGGGTTACAGCCACACAGCCCATCCCCTGGGGTAGCCCCTGCTACATGACATGCCACCTCTAGTGTTTCTGGTGCCGCACCCTTTGTGAACGAACCCCCATGCACTCTCTAGATCTCCCACAGCACGGCTGCTTCTCTGTCTCCCCCAAACCCTCAACAGTAGATATGTCAGCGGGAGAGCATCAGGGGGGTGTTTTTTGACAGTCAGGGATGTGAAAAGTTTTATCGACAAAAGTCCTAGTGTAGACATAGCCACAAACATTTTCTGTTCCAGCATCCCCAATACGAGACAGCAATTCCCCCAAACTACCAGGGATCAGCCAGAGACAGCTCAGCAGAGCGCAGTGAGGAAAAAAGCCATGCTGAGAGACAGACGTGGCATCGGGCTAGAGCCACCTGCCAGAGGGGCATGGGCTCAAGCCCAAACTCAGCATAACCCCCTCTCGGGAAGGGGGGGGGCGTGTACCTGCCGAAGACAGACACCCATAGTCTTTTTCCTGCACTACTGTCCATTCTTCCCCAGAGGTCCTAGCTGTGCTGCATCTCATTCCATTACCTGCCCCATGGCCTGATCCAGAGGTGCTGGGCATCCGTGTCCCTAGGCTTAAAGAGCTGAGGGCACTCGGATGGAGCAGCACCCTACACAGGTTCTCCTTTGTGGGCAACCTCTAATGACCAGCTGGTGCATTATCCACGGGGCGGTGACGGGGTGTCGCCAGGCAGCAGGATGAGGGGCACCTCTCTGGGGCTTCACCACAACACAGTGGCATTTGTCACCATGGCACTGGGGCGGTGGTCGCACAATAGGCAGCTGTAAGTGCCTGAGCGGGGGTGGGGATCGAGGGATCAGCCAGCGGGCGTGCCCGTTTCAGGCTGCCAGCTGCACCCTGGCTCCCTCACAGCCCAGGCGTGGCTGAGCCGAGCGGCAGTGCAAGCTCCCAGACACGCAGAGCAGCTGGCATGGGACTCCTTTTATCCCACCCTCTTGGTGCTTTGCAAACAAACAGCTGGTAACCCAGATCAAATGGTATCCCTGGGATACAGATGGGGCAACTGAGGTACGGATCTGGGCGGTGTTTTGCCCAAGGTCACCTAGCAGGCCAATAGCAGAGCTGGGAATAGAATTCAGGGGTCCCAACTCCTAGTCCTCTCCTCCAGCTAGCAGACACGCTCCTTCCCAGAAAAGCGAACTGATGCCAGGTCTCCTGGCTCTAACCACTAGCCGATATTCCCTCCCAGAGCCAGTAAAGAACCCAGGGCTCTGAATCCTTGCTCTACCCTGCTAGCGAACATTCTCCCCCCAGAACTAATGCACAGGATCTCCCCACAAGACCCCACTCCTTCCACTGGGCTCTCACTCTGAAATCTCCCGGGAAAAGGGGGCAGAGGGGCTACTGCCATTCATTTTGCAGCTCCCGCCCCCCCCCCCCTTTTTTTTTTTAATTTGGATGACTACGACTGGACTCAACATAACAGCAGCCGGGGGGAAGAGGGTGGACAGTGTGTGGGGGAGCACATCTGTCTGTCCGGAAGGGAAGAGATGAGGCCCCCTGTGTGTGTGACTATGGGCACAGATGGGGGGAGCAAGTGTGTGACGTGGGGGAGGGGGACGTCACCAGGACAACAGGAGTGGAAGGAGAGCCAGAGTCACATGGCTCAGGCCTTATCACTTTGGGGTCAGCAAGAGGTGTAGGCTGGAGACAAAGTGCCCAAGGTGCCTTGGAGGGGGCGGAGAGGCGGGGAAGGGGCTGTGGCTGAGGCAGGGGTTTTCCTGACAGCCACACTGGCGGTGCGGGGCTCCCACATTCCAGCTGCCCCTGGGGACAGACCAGCACCAGGGCTGAGATCCTCAGGACCCACCCTGCCCCTGCACCCCTCGAATCAGCAGCCACCTGCAGCCTGGGCTGACCTCCCTCCAGCTTTCCATGGGGGAGGCTGCTCTGGTGCCTCACTCACCTACCCCAGGACTGGCTTGCTGGAGGCAGCCTCCCCCGTCCCACCACACAGGCTCCTGGGTAAAAGCTCAGCTCCCAGAGGCCAGAGGGCAGGACCCCTGGGACCCACACCCGCAGTGGGATCTGGGCAGGCGCCAGGACAGCTCAGGTGACTGCAGCTGCTTCTTTGATTTGAAAACTGGGGGAGCTGGATGCACATGGAGCCAAGGGGCTGAGCAGAGGCCAGCAGACAGGGCTAGCTTCCCCCCTGCACTGCTCTGCCGATGCCTCTCACCCCCGACCCGCAGCCCCCCTGTATCCCACCCAGAGGTACCCCAGGGTTATTTTGTGATGCAGACAGACAATCTGCCAAAAGAGACAAAAATGCAGCCAACAAAACTTGCTCCACTTGCGATCTGATCTGAATTTAAACCCAGGGTCTCCAAAGGCCCTCCCTTGTACCACCCCGCCCCCTAGGGTCTCCGGAGACCAGGGCACAGGCAGTGCAGTCCGAGGGGGTCCTGTGGTGGATTTCAACCATGCATTTCTACAGCCCTGCACAGACCTCCGAGGCCCCCTCTCTCCCGCTCCTCCTCCCCTCCCTGTAGCCAAGGCCAGCTCCAACCCCTGGGGCTCTAGCTTCCAGGAGCACTCATGGCAGATGGAGCTCTGGCCCCTTCCCCCCAGCTTTATTTCTGGGAGGCCCTGATTACTCCAGCATCCCTTCCTTCCCTGCAGCCTGACATCTGTGCTGGGCTGCCGCCTTAACCCCCAGATGCCCGGACTGCCCAAGGCTAGAACCGTGCAGTGCGACCATGCACAAGGTGGCAGGAGAATCTACCCAGGCCAGGCCTGGGGCTGGCTCCCTGGGCCAGCTGGGGACCGGTTCTCTGGAATGCTCAGCAAGGGGGCGGGGGGAAGCTCAGCCTTGCTTGATTGTAACCACATTGTAGCTTGTTTCTGGAGCAGCGCTCAATGGTCTAGTCCTGGACTACGAGAGGCTGGCTCAGGGAAGGGGGAGATGTGGAGGTGGGGCCTAGGGACTTCTGCGTCCCTGGGGCTGCACTCAGGGGAGGGGGAGCAACTCAGACTACTCAACAGCAGGCCCTTGCCCCAGAGGGAAATCCCAGCTGCCCTTGACCAAGGCGCCAGCCAAGGCGTAGCAGCAATGAATGGGGGCCCCAGGGATGCACGTGACCCCAGAACTCGAAGGGGGAGGAGCCAAGATATCATCTGCTCCCCACGGGCCAATCCCCCAGCTGCCCCTTGTGGCTCCCATGCCTGATGCCAAGTGTCCTTCCACCTTGATCTCAGCCACTAATGCACCAGCCCAGGAAGGGTTAAGGGAAGACGCAGAGGGGACTGTGGGAAGCAGAAGCGTGGGCACCTTGCCCAGCACTGCTCCCTCCATGCCAACACCGCCTGGAGTGAAGTTCAAGGATCCCCCATCCCTCCAGGTGGCTCCAGGGCTGAGCAGGGCAGGTGGTGCCCAATCCAGGGCAGGGGGCATGGCCCCCAAAGCTGGCAACTTGGCATGGTGAAAACTCCTGGCCCCAAGGCGTCTGCCAGCCCCTCTGGATGGCAAAGCCATAGCCAATGGGAGGCCTGGTTTGGGCCCTGGACAATAGAAGCCAGCTCAGTCCTGCACTAGTGACCTGTCTACATCCCCACAGCACCCTTCGCCCCAGAGCGCAAGTGGGGGGATGCCTCCAACACGGAGCAGCTCCAGGCGCCGTACCAGCCTGCCAGGACAAGGGTCAGTTTAGATGGAAGGAGAGAGATCCCTCACAGGGCGTGACAGCCTCCCATGGGAAGGGGCTCCCTTGAGTTGCTGACACTGGTCAGGAGAACAGGCTGTAGGGCACAACCCTTCCCAGCTCTACTTTCCATGGTGTCTACACCAGGGTTCAGTGCCATCTCATAGTGCCACATTTCCCACTGCAGCCCGCAGGGCAGGTGTGCTGCTGCAATCCCCCAGCATAGACAGGCAAAGGCCGGATTGACTCTTCCAGTGCAGGTCTTAGCCCACTTTCAAGCAGGGGTATGGAGAACAGGCGCACAACAACCGGACGCTCAGGAGTGCAGGCTCCAGGAATGATCGCTCGACACGTTGGCTTATGGAGAGGTTGGGGGTCTGTCCGAGGAATCCAGGAACACAGATCTCTGGCTCAAAGCGGGGTCTACATCGTCGGCCCCAGCCCCTGCATGGAGGGATTAAGGATACAGCACTCCACGCAATGGCATCATCTCCAAGTTCACCCATGGGACGTCTCAGCCAGGAAGGCTCCACAGAATGGAGCAGGGGGGTGAACGTGGGGGATAGGAGGAGCATCCCTGAGAATTTGCTCACACACCAGCCGTGGTATTTCAGATCTAAGTGTTGGGGGCCAAGAACCCCTGATTTAGGGGGTGAGGGAGATGCATGCACCCTGACAGCCCATTTGATTGAGGGGATGGGAAGCGGTTCAGAAAGCCATACCTCTCCCTGGGGCCTGGCACCACCACCAAGTCTCAGTGACTCGGGGGATGCTCCCCATCTGGGGGGTGGGAAGAGGCAAGTGCCCTCCAGATGGAATTTTCCAGCTGGGCTCTAGACAGAAAGGGACAAGCCACTCTCTCCCTCTATCCTCCTGCCACTGGCAGCTCCCAGCCCCAGCAGCTCAACCTGTCAGGGCCTCAGGCTCCAGGCAGCACCTGCTTCTCCTCATTACATGCAGAGGAGAGTCCCCTGGGAGTGGCAGGCCTGCCCAGACCTGGGGCTTTCAGATGTCAGGCTGGGTGGGGCAGATTAACGACTCCACTGACCCGAACCCAGGGAGGGGACATCTGCTCCTCCCTCAGCATCTCTGGGTCAGGACTCCCGTATCCCTCTGTCTGTCCAGCTGTCTCAGGAGAACTCCCCCCCACGTACGGGAATATTCCCTCCCCTACCTCTGTGGCAAAGCAACGTTGTCATCTCCCTCCATGCACGTGGGGGGGCTGATTCCCAGGAACATTCAGGCCCCTCTGTGTCACTCTGGCAGAAGAAGGTGGTGGAAACAGCCTGCTGAGATACCCCTCCCCGCCTGGTGTGTGTGGCCTCCCCAGATAGTGTAGTGCTGGCAAAAGGGCCCAGCTCCCAGGCCCTGGTGTGGCTAGAGTGCACTGCACTGCAGCTGTTCTCTGCTTCCCACAGACCATAGGGAGCAGAGCAGGAGTTGGAGCAGCCTTGAGGCTGCTCTGACTTTATGGCCCACAATGTAGGTTAGCAATTCAGCCCTGCATACAGGGAGCAGCAAGGTGGCTTACAGCCACTGTAACTCCTCACCGTTACCACCCCATGCACAGGAATGGGGAAGCAGAGAATCAGGCCCAGCAGTATCTCTCTTCCCCTCTCCTTGTTCATTTTGCCCCTGTGACTGAGGAGCACTGGCGTCGCCCTCTGACCCGCACTGACCCTCAAAGGTGAGCTGTTCTAGGGCCGGAGCAGCCAAGGCAGGTTCATGCAGCCCCTCTGGCATTGGGGCTGGGGGTGGATGTGTGGCTAGATGGCAGCGTGACCAGAACTACCCCAGGATTCAAGTCCTGACTCACTGGCTCGGGCCGCATTCCTGATTAGAGGGGAGAGTGAGGCCTGACTGGCTGGATTTCCTTTCCCGGCACCACAAGAACTGCTGGATTGAGCCACCTCCGTGCTGGCCGACATGCCGTGAAGACGGTGCCATAGAGGCCACGTGACAGTCCCTGGAAGACTGCGCCAGGACACTGCACAGGGAAAGGACTGAGCCAAGTACCTGGGGTTCAGGCAGAATCGTTCCTCCTGGGGCAAACCTGGTGCTACAGCAGGATGGCCCTTGACACAGGGCTCCACAGCTGCAGGGTCTCCAAAAAGACCCTACTGCAGGAGGACAGGGGCTGAAAACACCCAGTTCAGGGCAGTTATACAGAACAGGAGGCACTTGGCCGTGCCAGTGTGCCGGGATCCAGGGCTAATGGGCGCGGGGGCTAAAGCAGGGGGGAGCCGGTCACTCAGATGCAGTGACCGACAGGGCAAGGGGCCTGACCGGTGATGGAGGGAGGTTTTGGGGAAATTGGTGTTTCAGCATGTGCTCATAGAAGGTCCCTTCTAAGGTGCCATGTGGGCTTCCCCACCGAGCTCTGCTGATGCCTCTTAATCCCAACCCGAAGCCCCCTCCATGATCCCAGCCCTGGCCTCTCCCAGCACCCGCAGTTCTGCTGATGCCCCTCACTCCTGACCTACAGCCCCGCCAATCCTTCACTATTCCAGCTCCCCCCAAGCCTGCAGACACTGTTTTCTACTCTGGTTGGCTCAGCCCTTGCATATTTGATACCAGATGTCACTGCAGAATGCAAGTCAAGAAACATTAGACCTCATTAAAACTCAACCTGCCCTGCTGCTGGGTGTGGTGCGAGTTCTGTAGGGCATTCTGCCCATGCACCTCCATCCTGACCTGCAGCCTCCTCTGCTACTCCAGTCATGGGCTCCCCCTCAGGGCTACCGATGCCCCTCAATCCTGACCCACATCTTCTCCGCTGTTCTACTCCTGGGCTCCTTTCCTCCCCAGACACACAGTTCTGCCAACGACCCACTGCAGCCGGGCCTGCTAGCTCAGCCTTGGGCTCCTCCCTCCCCCAGCTCTGCCGATGCTCCTCATCCTGGCCTGCAGCCACTCCTGCTATTCCAGCCCTGGCGCTTCTCAAGCCTGCCAACTATGCCCAACTCTCCGCCTGCCCAAACATGCCCCTCCAGCACTACGCCGAGCACAGCAGACACCCTGCACGTGACACTCCTAGCATCCTGACTCCCCAGGCCCCAGAGCACAAGCTGGAGAGGAGCACAACTCAGGAGATGCCAGCTTTGCCAACGTCTTGCTCCCAGAGCACTGCCCTGCCTCTCCCACCAGGGCCACCCTCCTCTGCCCCAGAGCGTGGGAGGCAAGGCCCATCTGGAGCACTTGGCCCCAAATCATCCCTACTGCCACAATGCCTGCAGGGAAACTGAGGCACCAAGATGCTATGGGACTCTACCAAGGTCACAGTGCAAGTCAGTGGCAGGAACAAATCCGGATCTCCCAACTCATAATCCACTGATCCAACAGGGACAGACCGGGGTCCCCGAGCCCTGGTCCCCTGCTCGGATCACTAGCCCATGCTCATTGGGAGTGCCACCTCACAGAGTTACCCTGCATTTCACCCCATAGTCAGTCCCTCCCCACTCCCAGCTCCATCAGCACGTGGCACTTCCCAGCTATGCCACAATCGACCAACTGGGTAATTACAGGGCTCAGAGACACACAGCTATTTAATGGGGTTTCCATCTGCCAGCAGTGGTGCACGCAGAAATGGCCACAGAACACCTGGAGCACGTGCCGGCTGCATGCATCAGGAGGCCAGCAGGTACCCGAGCTCCCTGCTGCTCCCTGCAGGGACAAGCCCAGGAATAGATCAGCTTTAGAAACATGGGGCTTCACGCACATGGCTAGAACAGCCACTCATCCCACTGCAACACATATCCCTACCCCCTGTGAACAGGCAGGGCCGTGAACGCAGCACCCCATCCTCTTGAAATATTCATGGCTGAAAGGGATCTGTTGGCTATTATATACCAGCTGTGGGGGGACAGAGGTTCTGCAGGCCACAGTGGTGGAGTAGAATAGCAGGGCTCTCGAAGCACTGTGCTGTGCAGGGTGTCAGGCCTAGCATAGAAGGGGGGCTACAGATCAGAGGCGCACAGGCCAAGTTCCCTGCCTAAAGGTGACTGCACCCAGCAGCATGTGTTCAAGGGCTGATATTGCTGCAGGCTGCCCTGGCATTCTGCAATAACACCAGGTATCAAATATGCAAGAGCTGAGCCAAGTGTCCCGCAGGTCTGAGGGGAGCCGGCACTGCCTGTCCTGACAAAACCCCTCACCGGTTTCTCCATCCCCAATCTACGTGCCCGAAGAGCCCGAATGCTCCCAGAGGTCAAAGCAAATGGCTCTAGGGAGGACAGGGGGGAGCTCTGCCCTCGCCAAGCACAGAACCTGCATCCCTCCCTAAAATACAAGCCCCTCGACTGCAAGGCAGCAACAGAACTGCAGGGACTTCAGCTCAGATCCAGAGATGGGTACTGTTCTGCTGGTCATAAAGCATGTGCTAGATTCTCAGCTGGTGTAAGCTAGTGTAGCTCCATCGACTGCCAATGGAGCGCTGCTGACTGGCACTGGCCCATAGGTCTAGAGGCACCGCGGGTGACCCTGGAAGTCTTACCCGTTTTAAGGCAGAGGAAGGAAATTTACCAAAAACCAAACCCTGCTGGGTGATCTACCCTTCAAATTAACCTAATGCTGTGCCCCATTCTCTAGCCCCCCAAAGCACTTTAAGCACATGAATTAAGTCCTTACCACACCTTCCCTGCCCTCTACATAGTGTCAGCCATGTTTGTTATTGAGATGGGGGAACTGAGGCACGGAGGCCAAGGTCGACATTTTTGTGCCTACTCATTCAGTGTCCCCGTTCTTTGGGGGAAGGCACCAGGGATCAATTTTCAGGGGTACTCAGCCCCTGAACATCCATCCAACGTCAGGTGCTCAGCACTGCAGAAGAATCAGGCTGCTGGGAGCTTAGGGTGGGGCACTCCGAGCCAGCGTCTGCTCAGAATTAGCAGCCACTTTTGAAAGTTTTGGCCTAAGTGATCCAATGGCAGAGCTAGGAACAGAATCCAGGTGCCCTACCTCAGACGCCTGCTCCAAGCAAGGAACAGAACCCAGGCATCCTATTAGCCTCCCCTCCCCTCCAACTGCCCCCGCCCTATACTGTAAGACTGGCCCTGGGATTCCAACCGCCCCTGCTGCAGCCCTACACACAAGAGGGGAACTCCCCCCATTTCCTGCATGTCTCACGTAAACAAACCCTGGCCCTAGGTTCAGATGCGAGCAGTAAGGTACGGTATCCGGCTGTTCACAATGGACACACAGCCCTTTGGAGAGGGGCACTTCCAATTTAAATCTGCAAAGGGATGGCTGGCATAGAGAACAGAATAATGGTCCCCAGGAAAACAAAAACAAGCATTTGCCAAAAGCCTCCACGCTCAGATACCCTCTACCCTGAGGCTCAGGGGGATGACACTGTGGTGTGAGCAAAGGGTGTCTCTTCAAGGCCAGACATTAAAGGTATGGGGGAAAAAAGGGGGGAGGGGAATCTGGTGGTTGGAACTGGGGGTGGGATCAGGATTCCTGCCTTTGATTCCCAGCTCTGGCACTGACTCTCTGGGCGGCCTTGGGCAAGTCATGGCACATCTCTGTGTCTCAGTTTCCCCTGTACAGCAGGGACAATGAGCTGGCCAGCCAATAGGTAGGAATCTATTTTTAGCGAGGCGTTTGGGAGGGGATGCTGGGCTGGAGGCTGCCTGGGAAGTGCCCATGATTTCCTGCCCATTTTCAGGCAAACGAGCTTGACGGCATCTTTTCGGTAAGCAGCATCACCAGGACATGCAGCTCCCCCTTGCTGTACTCTCCTGCACCAGGTCCTGGTTGGGTGTGGCTATGGAGAGTGCCTCTCTCCCCTTCCACCCCACCCCACCCCTGCTTAGACGGAGGCTCTATAGAAACTCAAGGCATGAGCTTCCAAGTGACAGAGCTGTTCACCAGCAGGAGGAGGGTTTTAAAGGGCCAGCAGCAACTGTCGCCTCCGCAGGCCTGGCCCCTGTGAGACTGCCTCCCACTGCCACGCCTGGTGCTTTAAGAGCTGGATTTGTGCCCACTCTGAGAATGTGTCAGGGAGGAGAGTTCCCAGCCCTGCACTGGGCAGGACGGGCTGGTGGGTCTCAGGCAGAAGCACAGCGACACTGCAGTCGGGATCCCCCCTAGTTCCCCCCAGCTCACAGCTGTGACCTTCCAAGCCTGTCACAAGAGCCCGCCTCCTGCTCCATGGGAAACTAACCCTATTCTTAAAGGCACAGGGGCCCCATTTCGTTAACCCAGGTTAGCTGGCCGGGTGGGGAGGGGGCTGGGGGGGCCACAGGAGGCGGTCACCGAGCAAAAGGTGGCTGTCACCACGATTGCAATGCATCTGCATGCTGTGATGTGCTGCAATGAATCAGGAACGTGCTATCTGTGCCGATGATGTGTCTGTACAGCGCCTAGCACAATGGGGTCTCGGTCCATGCACTGGGGCTCCTACGTAGGATGGTAATACAAATAAGTATGGGCGAGTCCCTGTGTCCAACTCACTAGCAGCAGGATAATGGGGTTTGGGGTGGGGTGGGAGGCTGGTTAAAGCCAAAACAGATGAGGGGGAGGGATCAGAAGGCTCAGAGCTGTTCACCAGCAGGTCATGCTTTGAAGCCAGCCCAAACCAAGAACTGTCACCGTCCATGGCTTACTGAGGGCCTGAAACCCAGAGAGAGGTGTGGGAGGGATCTCAGTCCAGTTCTTAGTGGGCAGGTATCTATAACCCACTGTCCCCTCCTATGGCAGCCAGGGTGTGAACGCCCCAGGGAGACCGAGGACCCCCAGAGAAGGGCTGAGCACGTCAGCAAGTGCCTTTGGGCATCTGGAACCTCACGCCAGATCACCGCCATGGAAAGAAGCCCAGTGATGCGCTAAGAAGCTCAGCCTTCATGCCCACCAGCCCTATGTGGGCTGGGATGAGAGTGCCAGCTGCTCCTTACTAGTGCATGGCCCATCCCAGACTCCAGAGCCAGCAAGAATTTCTGCAGAGCCAGGGTGCAAGGTGGCCCCTGGCAGAAGTGGCTGATGGGGCCACGTTCCCCAGAGCAGCAGTCACAGGGCTAACCCTGGGCTGGGGATGTAAACAGCTGCAAACAAACAGATCTTTCAAGCAGGAAGAGACCAGGGCACTCAGTCTCAATACCAGAGGGGAACCGGCCAGACGGCCTGCGGGGAGTGGGAAGGAGAAGAATGGGATTTCTCACCAGTGGCACAGAATGGCCCTTTGCCCCAGTAGCTGGCGGGTGCTGGGATTCACCAGGAAAGGCCTGTCCATGACCCACGTTAACATCCCACGGCCCCAGGGCGAGGACGGTGCAGCTCAGCAACCCAATGAGCACCCAGTGGCTGTACTGCCCTGGGCAGGAATCCCACAGAGGACAGTGCCCAGCGAGGCACACAATCCTTCCGCAGCACAAGCTGGGAGGGCCATGGGGAGAGTCGCTCGCTTGTCACCGCTGGGAAAACGCCCCATGCCAGGGGGCTGATCCCCTTCGGGGCAGGGGGGAGGGCAAAGCAAAGGCGGATCAGGTGGGCCAGCAGGGACCATTTGGCACTTAACCACTCTAGAGAGGAGCGAAGGAGCAGCTACTAAGGAAGAAACCAGCCCATCTCATGTTTGGGACTCCAGAGAGGAGGCACGGAAGGGGACAGAGAGCTGCTGAGATGCCCAGAGCAGGTGGGCGGTGGGGGACAGACCCAGCTCAAGAGGAATTTCAGGGAGAGAAGAGACAGGAGTTTGCATAGTTCAGCGGTGGCTGAAATACCACCCCACCCTGGCGTTACGCTCCCCTCCCGAAGTTGACAGCAGGTGCTTTGTGCATGGGCGGGGCAAAGAGAGAATTCCTGGGTAGACAGTTTCTTGGAACTGCCAGGGCTGTAGGTAGGTACCCCCTCCATGAGCTAGGAACGCCCCGGCCAACACGCCACCTGCAGAGGAGCAGGCAGCTGGCAGCCTCTAGAGCAAGAGACAGGGCAACTTTCCATTCCCAGCACACACAGCCAGGCTCTGGAGGCTGAGTGGCAGCTCCCCTCAGCTGCCAACTCAACGCCAGAGTTCAGATGCAAGAGGGAAATGACCCCTTAGAAGGATTGGACAGATCTCCGCCTCTCTCTCCAACCTCCAGCCGGGGCACGTGGGAGGGAACTGTCCAAAGGACCAAGCATAGCCACGGGAGCCAGAACTCCTGGGTACTAGTTCCAGCCCTGCTACTGACTCCTGCAGCCTTGGGCAAGTCACTTAATCCCGGTCACATGCCCCATCTGTAAAGTGGGCACAACAATCTTCACCTTCCTGACAACAGGGGGCTAGCAGGCTGAATGTGTTCCTAATTTTGGCTGGGAATGCCATAGCCATGGCCAATGGGAGCTGCAGAGCCAGCGATCGGAGCGGTGCCTGGTGGCATCGCGTGGAGCCCACCTGGCCGCCCCTCCACCTAGAAGCGGAGCAACATGCTGCCGCTTCCTGGGAGTCGCGTGGACTTCCGTCCCCGGGAAATGCTGGGGCCGTTGGAGGTCAGCACCACCCGAAGCCCACACCCGTTTCCGTGCCCCAACCCCCTGCCCCTGCCTCCCTCCCAGAGCCTGCACCCCACACCCGCTCCCACACCGCAACCCCCTGCCCCAACCCTGAGCCCCCTCCTGCACCCCAAGCCCCTCATCCTCAGCCCCAGCCCAGAGCCCGCACCCCCAGCCGGAGCTTCACCCCCTCCTGCACCCCAACCCCCCTGCCCCAGCCCAGAGCCCCTCCCACACTCCAAACCCCTTGGCCCCGCCCCAGCCCTCTCCTGCATCCCAAACCCCTCATTTCTGGCCCCACCCTAGAGCCTGCACTCCCAGCCAGAGCCCTCACCCCTTGCCCTACTCCAAAGCCCTGCCCCAGCCCAGTGAAAATGAGCAAGTTAGCGAGGGTGGGGGAGAGCGAGCAATGGAGGGAGGGGGGATGGAATGAGCAGGAGGGGACCTTGGGGAAAGGGGCGGGGCAGGGGTGCAGCACGGTGTTGGGTTTTCTTCAGTTAGAAAGTTGGCAGCCCCTAGCACAGCGAGCGCACGCTGCACTGCCGTTCTAGGAGTGAGATGGGCGAGATGGAGGGAGCTCTTATGTGCCCCAAAATAATACTTGGGGGACAAACGTCTGGCTGATAGTTCCCAAAAGTGACTTGTAGTTTTGGGGGGTCTCAGTGTTAGGAGACACCTCAAAGAGACCAGATTTCCAGAGGGCGGGTGCTCAGCACGGTCTGAAAATCAACTCCCCCACCCCCACCCCAGGTGTCTCAAGCTGGGCCCCCCAAAATCATCAGCCAGCCACACAAATCTCAACCTTTCAGTGTCCAGGCTGATGTGGAGAGACCCAGTGTGGAATCCTCTCTGCAAGCAGCCCTGTGTGATCGCAATAGCAACAGCACAGCTTCCCAGCTCAGGTCCCTCTTTGGGCAGCTGTTCATCGGGGGGGGGGAGAGAGGGGGGTGTTGAGATTCTTTTTTTCTGGGCGCGGGTGGGGGGAGAGAGAGAGGCTGAAACAAGAGTCGGCGATGAGAAGGTACCAGAGGAAAGAGACCAAAGATTATGATGAGGGGAGCGGCAAAAGCTTAGAGAGCAGAGATCCCTTCTAGGGCTCCCTAAACAGGGTCATTAATAGCTTAGGGATGGGTGCCTCCCAAATACCCCTCAGGATGGATGGCTAGAATAGGAGCATCATTAAGATAGCTGCCGAGTTCTCCTCAAGTCTCGGGGTAGGGCCATTGACTGACACTGGTCAATTAGTTAATTGTTATTTTGTTAGTGAATCCACCATGGATTAATCTTGGTCTATGGATCCATGGTGCACACTTTAGAAATTGAAAGCAGCTCTGTTCATTTACTGCCCTTCCCCCATCACCTAATATAACACAATCCAGACACCAGCAGATGTCCTACAGCACAAAACCACAGAGCTCCTGCCCAGTGAGCTCCCCGGCACCCCCAACAGCTACATCAGCCCATGTCCCACCAGCCACCTCTGCAGGAGAACCCATGAACGTCCTTGGGACTGACAGCCCAGTGCCATGCATGGGGACAGTCACCTGCACAAAGGCCGGCTTCAGTGCCATGGAGCATTGTGTCAGTAACACCACTACAGGACCTGCTGTCCCACAGGCTCTAGGGAGCAGTGATACACTCACTAAACGCAAGCCGTTGCAGGGAGACTTCACTGGACACATTATAAAGCTTAAAGGCTCAGATGAAACTGGATTGATCTGGACCGAGGCTCCAGCAGATGTGCCATATGTATCGCCCAGCAGGAAGTCCCCACTACCCCGATTTAATGCATCCTGGGCTTTTCAGACTGGCTCATCATGGCACCTTCTCTAGCTGTCTAGACTCCTGGTCAGCACCCACAATTTATATCCTTGCACGGGGTCTGAAAAATGAGCAGCTGCCAGGGGGAATGGGGGCACCGGTTTATTACACTCCACACTGCATTAGTACACAAGGAAGGGCAATGTTCAGAGCAACTGATCCATTTGTCGACAAGAACTGGTTAGGGGTTAGATCCAATGTACAGACTGTACCTATGGCCCCTGCTGCTCCCGTGATGCAAGACCGCTTAACCGGTGTCCTCCCTAGTCTTTTGGGGTAGGGGAGAGAATGAAGGTGGGCATCTCAGGACCCAAGAGGTGAAACAGCAGGTGTCTCGGTGTCCCATTAACCCCAAACACCACGTGGCAATAATGATTCCATTTATAAATTCCAAAGGCCCCAACTCACTTCCCAGCTATACACAATGGCACTAGTGAAATGCAGCCACCTCTGGAGTAAGAGATCACACAGCACCTATGGGGATGGGGAGGGGAGGTTTGGAGAAAGACCCCCAGGGCAAACCGTCTTAGGCTAGTCGACTCACAGCGCCAAACCAGTTTAATTAACCGGTCTGATTCTAAACTGGTGCAGATCCTTGTATGGACACTGTGACAGACCCAGACCAGTGGGGTACAGGAGTCTGGTAGAGGGCAAATATACTGGTCACTGGATGAGTAGTTTTCTGTTCCCTGAGTGACCAGACCTATTGGGATTCAGGAAGTGGGCAGGCAAAGCCCGCCCACTGCTAAAGGACCCCCCCAGCCTAAGGGGGGGGTCCACAGGACCTGGAGACCAAAAAATTACGGGGGACAACTAATAAAAGAACAGGGACAGGAGTGAGGTCAAAGGGTCAAACGAAGCGAACCAGACGGGGACACCGAGCAGAGAACCCCGGACAGCGCCCACTGCTCCTCGAAGGCGTCAAGGGAGCCAGTGGACGCCGCCCAGAGGAACTCTGCCCGGATACGTGAAAGAACGGAGGACCTGAAATACGCCCCACAGTCACAGGAAACTCCATCGGCCAACCTCCTCACTCTGGTTTTATAGCTGGCCAGTTTCGCTAGGGCCAGAAGGAGGTTGACCAGGAGGTCCCGCGACTTTGTGGGGCGACGGATAGGGTGTGTATAAATAAAAAGGTGTGGAGAAAAGTGCAACCAAAATCTTAACAAAATATCCGTGAGGAGCCCGAATAGGGGCTGCAGCCTGGCGCACTCCAGGTAAACATGCACCAGGGTCTCCCTCACGCCGCAAAAAGGGCAGGTGTTTGGGATAGGGGTAAACCGCACCAAGTACACGCCCGTGCTCACGGCTCCGTGAAGGAGCCGCCAACTGATGTCCCCGGTGGGCTTCGGGATCAGAGCAGAATAAAGACTGGCCCACCGGGGTTCCTCACCCTCCAGAGGTGGCAGAAGGTCCGCCACTTCGTATCGGGGCGGGACGCGAGGGTGAGGACATGAAGAACATGGAGCACAAGCGTGTATAGATGTTTCCTTGGCACGGTCCGGAACAGAACCGGCTGCAGATGGTGCAGCCGGCTCATGGCGAATGGACGGGGAGGCGGCTGGTTGGGTCCACGGGGCAGGGGCTCGATGAAAAAGTCTGGAGGGCTCGGAGTGGAGGGTGGGCGGGGCGTGCCCTCTCGCAGGACCCGGTCGAGATAGTCCCGAGCAGCGGGCGGCAAAGCGACCCTCACCTCCTGAAGTACGCGCCGGGGAGTACGAGGTCTGGAGAGCCCCATGCGCTGAGCGAGCGTCAGGGGATCCAGCCAGTCTCCCCGGTCGTAGTCCAGGAGGTCTCCGACTTTGGTGACTTCTGCTAGGACCAACCTCTGGCGCACCATGGGGGACTCCGCCACCTGCACATGAAGCTGGGGGTAGTGTAGCAGGGGCTCCGCGAGGAGATCTGCCCCCACGGTGGCCGCCACGGACCTGGTCACTGAAGACAGTTTCCAGGTCCGGAGGAGGTCCTGGTAGAAGACCGGCAGCTCGGAGAGGCCTCGCGGAAGACCTCTCGGATGGAGACAAAGGAGCTGCCGGTCATATCGGAGCCCTCGGAAGTGGCGCAGGAAGGCGTGCGCCAATACGCTCCATGCCGGACTACCTGCACCATAAAGGAGCCTCTGCAGGGCCTGGAGGCGAAAGACGTGGACCTGAGCGTGCAGATACCTCAGGCCCTGCCCTCCCTCCTCCTGGGGTAGATGGAGAACCCCCGCAGAGACCCAGTGCAGTCCTGACCAAAAGAACTCCAGAATCAACGTCCGGAGGGTGGCCAGGAAGCCCGAGGCCGGGACCAGGGTGTTGAGCCGGTACCAGAGCATGGACAGGACTAGTTGATTGAGCACCAGTGCTCTCCCTCGAAGGGAGAGACACCGGAGCAGTCCTGTCCATTTCCGGAGCCGCTCCGACACCCTGCCCTCTAAACCTAGCCAGGTCTCCGGCGGAGACGGATGCAAGGCAGAAAGGTAAACGCCGAGATAGAGCAGTGGACCCGCGCTCCACCGGATGGCCTGAAGCGTGGGTGGGCGGGAGCTCGCCTGCCACCCATCCCCTGCCAGCAGGCCAGAGCTCTTGACCCGGGCGGAGGAGGCCGCCGAATAGATGGTCTGGCAAGCCTCCACCCGCACCAAGCCGCCTGGGTCCTGGACCACGAGGAGCATGTCGTCGGCGTACGCCGACAGGACGAGCCGTAGCTCCGGCTCCCGCAGCACCAACCCTGCCAACCTCCTACGGAGGAGACAGAGGAAGGGCTCGATCGCCAGAGCATACAGCTGGCCCGAGAGGGGGCACCCTTGACGTACTCCTCGCCCGAAGCTGACCGGTTCGGTCAGGGTCCAGTTGAGCCTGACCAAACACTCTGCGGAGGCGTACAGCACCTGGAGAAAACCCACAAACTGGGGCCCGAAGCCAAACGCTCGCAGAGTGCCCAGGAGATACCCGTGGTCCACCCTGTCGAACGCCTTCTCCTGATCCAGGGACAGGAGGGCGAATGACAGACCACCCCTACACCCGAGTTCCAAGAGGTCCCGGACCAGATACAAGTTGTCGAAGATGGTGCGGCCCGGGACGGTGTAGGTCTGGTCTGGGTGGATCACGTCCACCAGCACGGACCCTAGCCGCAGCAAGATGGCCTTCGCTACGATTTTATAGTCCGTGCTGAGGAGCGAGATGGGACGCCAGTTCCGTAAATCACGGAGGTCCCCCTTCTTCGGCAATAAGGCGAGCACGGCTCGCCTGCACGAAAGAGGGAGGACCCCGCCCTGCAAGGACTCGGCCCAGACGGTGACAAGGTCCGGGCCGAGGACGTCTCAAAACACGCGGTAGAACTCCACAGTCAGCCCGTCCATGCCCGGAGATTTATTGGTGGGCATGCGGCGGAGGGCTTCCGAGAACTCGGCCAGAGTGAGAGGCAGCTCCAGCCGGTCTCGGTCGCCCACGCTGACCACCGGGAGTTCATCCCAGAGCATTCTGCAAGCGTTAGGATCGGTCGGATCCGGGGAGAAAAGGCCTGCGTAGAAGGCCCTGGCCCTCCCGCACATTTCCGCCGGATCCATGAGGGGGATGCCGTCCTCTGCTAGAAGGCAGGTGACGTGCTTCTTGGCCCCCCTCTTTTTCTCCAGGGCGTAGAAGAAGCGGGAGCCGCGATCCATCTCCCGAAGGAGGCGGATGCGGGATCGAACAAAGGCACCTCGGGCCCGATGGTCCTCGAGGGTCCGGAGCTCTTCCTGCTTCTCCTGGCACGCTCTGCAGAGGGATGGATCACCGGGGCTGGCGGCCAGACGCCTCTCCAGCTCTAAGACCTCCCGTTCCAACTGCCCTATCGCCGCATCCCTCTGTCGGCTGGCGCCCCGGGTGTAGTCACGGCAGAAGAGCCGGGCGCGCACCTTCCCCAGGTCCCACCACCGCCACGCCGAGGGAAAGGCACGCTGCTGCCCTCGCCAGGCCAGCCAGAACTCCCGGAAGGACGCCACGAAGCCCACATCCTCCAACAAGCTATTATTAAAGTGCCAATAGGTCGGCCCCGGCCTCTCCGCGCAGAGAGAGGCTGTCACGGTGGCTAGATGGTGATCTGAAAAAGGGGCCGGCTGGATGCTGGAGGAGCGGGCCCGGGAAAGATGGAAGCATGACATATAGATGCGGTCCAACCGGGAGTGGTATGACCGATGGACCTCCACCCGGACAAAAGTGAATGTCGAAACCTCATCCGGGTGGTGGTCGCGCCAGACGTCCACCAGGGAGTGATGTTCGACGATCTCCCGGAGGACATCCGCGGCGGCCGGGTGCTGCTCGGTCCCCGAGCGGTCCCGTTCCTCAAGGGTGGCGTTAAAGTCCCCGCCCAGGACCAGGCACTCGCGAGGATCCAAGGTGCCGAGGAAGGCGGACGCCTGCTGATAAAAACACAACCTCTCCGGGCCCAATGTCGGGGCGTAAACGTTGACTAGATTAACCACAAGCCCCTCCATGCGGACCCGGAGGTGCAGCAGGCGGCCTGGCACAGCCTCGGCGACCCCCAGCACCTCGGGCCGTAGGTCGGGGGAGAACAGGGTCGCCACTCCAGCCGTACAAACTGTGAGGTGGCTAAAATAGACCCTGTCCCCCCACTCCAGCCGCCAGCTAGCTTCAGCGGCCGGATCCGTATGGGTCTCCTGCAGGAAAATCACAGAGTACCCCCCCTCCCGAAGGAAGGAGAGCACCTGGCTCCTGCGGAGACCCATCCTACAGCCCCGGGTGTTTAATGTTGCAAAGGTGATCGGTGCCATAAGGAGGGCTGGGGGGGATCCTCGCCGGCAGAGACGCTCACGGCCTCCGTCGGGCCGCGCAACAATCCGTGACCTACCCCGTGGGCGATTAAGGAGTCACGGAAGAGGCGGACCCTTTGGTAGGCCGCAGCGGCCTGCCTCCCGGTCCTCTTACCCTCCCCCATGAGGGCTCTCGCGGCCCGGAGGATCTGATGAAAATCCCCCCATCGCTGGAGTGCAAGCTGTACCTTGTTGCGGGAGCCACGGACGTCCTCAAGGAACGCCCGTAGCTCCTCTCTCAGCGTATGGGGGGGTGGGGTCACTGATCTATGGCTTTCCCCCAGTGGGGCTCCTGTCACAGCCCCGTGGCCCACCGAGACGGGCAAGCAGGGGGCAGACCCTCGACGTGGCGTCCGATGGGCCGACGCCACGTGGCCCGCCTCAGATCCTGGCTCAATGGGGGGCGGCAGAGGGAAAATAGCAGCTCCTGGTGGGTCGGGACAGGGAAAAACAAAGGCCGCTCCTTGGGGGTCATCCTCTGGGATAAGGCAGGAGACAGCCCCAGGGGCGGCAAAAGCATCACGGGAAGTGGAGGGGACAGGGACGGGGTCAGTGTCAGGGGTAGGGCTGGAATCAGGAATAGGGACAGGGGAAGGGGCAATATTGGGATCGGGGGTCCCAGCAGCCAGGCCATTGGGTGGGGGGGTAACACCCCGCAAATGGGCTCAGGGATTTACGGGGAGGGAGGTGGGCCCTCGGCGATGCCGGACTCATGCTCCAAGGCAGATGGTAAGGCCACAGCATCCGTAGGTGGAGAATCAACGATGGGACCCCCACCCGGAAAGGAGGTCGGCTGCCCCTCAGCCATGAGAGAGTCCCCAGGCGACTCGGGTCCCGGTTGCATGACACTGGCCGTCACCTCAAGAGGCTCGGCGGCCGCTAGCGGGGTGCCATCTGCAGCCGGGTTGGTGGAAGAGTCCAGGGGCTCCTCGGAGGCGGAAGCGGAAGCAGTGGGTAAGGGGACGGAACATGGGGAAAGGGGGGCCGAGGCGAGGTCGCTCAGATCGAGGCCCGCTGGCAGAGGGTCGTCCTCCCCCTGGGTGACCGGGGTCAGACCCAGGGCCTCGATCTCCTCATAAATGGAGGGGAGATCGCCGTCCACCACCCCAGGGCTCTCCCCGCCAGCACCCGAAGCGACGCTCGCCTTGGTGCTTGCAGGGGCTTCAGATTGTAAGGGGGCGAGAGGGGCTCCATCAGGGGCTTTCATAGGAAAGGACTCTGGAGGAGGGGCAGTGCTATCCTCTGATGTTGCCACGTCTTCCTCAGCCGGCAATGGTGGACAAAATCCACCCGGGGGCAAAGCGGAAGGCGCAGCATCGGTGCCCCCGTTCCTGGTTTTCCGGGGGGCTACCGCATCAGATGGGAGGAGCGGAGCTCGAGCCTTCCGCTTGCCCCGCTTCCCCTGTACTAAGGACCAGCCCTCCATGGCATCATCTGGGGCCTGGCTAACAGGTGTTAGGTCAGGGAGCAAGGGCGAAGGCTTAGGGACTCGGGGAGGTAATGGTGGGGTAGCATGTAGGAGGGAGGATTCTCCCTGGGGCATGCCCTCTTCTATGCCTGGCGGTATCCCTACCTCACCCTCCTCCACAGGCCCCGCCAGATTGCAGGAGGCAGAGGCGGGGCCCTCCCGCTCATCTAGGCGCACTGGGGGAGATACCCCTTGGGCCCGGGAGGGAGCATTGGTGGGCCGGAAAGGAGGAGGGGCGGCTTCGGGCGCCGGGCAGCTAGGGGCGCCGGCGATGACGGGGCCGGCGCCCTCCCGGGGCTCGGGGGTCCCGGATGTCCCTCCGTGCCGGGCCAAGGGGCAGTCCCTCCGGACATGTCCCATCTCCCGGCAGAGGTAGCACTGGGCCTCCCCCGTTGAATAATGCACCCGGTAGCGGGCCCCCTGGTAGGGGACCAAGAAGGACCCCTCGAGCGCCTCACCGTCATGTGCCGCCGGCGGCAGTTGTAACTGTACCTGCCGGCGGAATGAGAGGACATGACGGAGGGCGGGGTCTTTGCAGCCCAATGGGAGAGGGCTGACCACAGAGATTGGCCTTCCCAGGGTAGAGAGGGCAGGTAACAGGGCGGCATTTGGAAGGAAGGGAGGGACAGAAGTCAGGACCAGTCGGGCGCCCAGGTCTTCTAGCGGCTCCAGGGGGACGTACACGCCCCCCACCGCCAGGCCCTTCTCCACTGCCTCCTGGGCGGCGGCCTGCGATGCTAGGAAGAAGACGACCTTTCCGTACATCTTGGAGGCCGCCACAATGGCCGTGGGCCCCACCACTCTCGCCAACGCCCGCACGTAGGTCTCCACGTGGGGCGAGGCGGGTACCAGGAGACAACGGACGCCGTGCTTCCTAGTCAAGGTGGGGAAGGGGCCCCAGCCGCTATAGATGGTAGCAGAGGCGGTGGATGGGGGAGATGACGTAGCGGCAGGTGGGGGGGCCGCCGCCACCTGGGCGTATGCCCTGGGGGCCGGGGGAGGGACACCCACAGAGCTAGTGGAGGGAACAACAGGGAGGGACGCCGCGGCCGGAGGGCCTGGTTTTTTTAGCGGGGCCTTTATCCTTCTTTGTGCCCTGGCCCTTCCTGCCGGCTGGGGGGACTCCCCCAGAGTCAGAGGGGGCGAGGGACGTGGCAGCAGCTGAGGTCACCTTGTTACCCGCCGGTGTTCCAGCAGGGGTGGTAGCAGGTGGCTCGGCAGCGGCGGTTGAGGTAGAGGCTAGGGGGGGGACGATGGTGGGGCGGGTGGAGGAGGGGCAGCAGGGTCTGCCCGAGGGGTCCCACTCGCCTCGTCCCCTGCCATAATGAGGACGGGGGAGAACAAACACTGGAGGGGGGGTAGGGAAGGGGGAAGCAGGTCAACCACTCCTCCCCGCTAGGCTGCAGGCAGGGGAGGAGGGCACCAAAAAAGGGGGTGGGCTGGATGGGGGGGCTATCAAGGGCTAGGGGTCAGTCACTGATTTGGAGAGGGTTTCCAGCTCCTCTAGTCGCACCAAGGAAGGGGGGATATAACTGCATAGGGGCGTGCAGTGAAACAGGGTCAAACTAAAATGGGGAGAGGCACAAGCGCATGGGAGGGGACATGGGCACACGAGGGGAGGGGCTAATCAGGGCAAGGGGACGCAGGGAGAAGGGAACAACCAGGCTGGGAATGGGGCAGGGGAACCACGGGGCTAGCTTCAGAGGCTGGGGCAGGTCAAACAAAGAAAGGCTGCAGAGGGAAAGGGCGGGGCAGGCAAACAAACTGGAGCTAGCGAGGGGTTGGGGCAAGGGAGAGGGGCAAAAGGCTGCAAGGGGCAAATGGGTAGGTAGCAGGGGTAAAGCTGGGGGGAGAGGGTCAGTCCAAAGGAGGGAGGGCACGTGCACCCACGTGCACTTGTAACAAAAAGGAAAGGCAGTTTAGGCTGGCTGCTGTATCAGGCCCAATGGTGGCAACAGGGCGTGGCAAGCCTAGGTGAACAGCTGAGTCCCAGAGGCAGGAGCTTGAGGCAGATGGTGAGTAGCCGGAGGGGGCGGTGGAGGGGGCAACGATGATGGTGGTGGTGGGGATCGGGGGGGGGACACACAGATGGACCAGGGGGCAGGCTCCATGCCACACCCCTTGTGTCCCCACAAATACAGTCTAGATCCCCACCACAAGAGCACAGTTCAAAAGTTACTCAGTCCGGGAGGGCTCCCTCCACGGTGGTCTGTAGAATTCCTACACACTCCCCCACTGGTAGATGGTCCTCTTCTCCTCCTCAGGGCTCCAGCAGCAAACGCAGCAGCTCCAGGCGGCAGTCTGGTGGCCAGCAGGAAGGACCCTTCTCAGGTGGAGGTGGTGGTGGCATCCCCAGCAGCAGGAGCAATGGCTGGGGTCTGTCCCTCCCCTCCTCTGGGGAGTGGGCCAGCAGGCCCCCCCCCAAGGGGCTGTAGCTGGAGCAGCAACAACCAAGGGTGTGGGTGGGTCTAGCAGCCAGCCAGCCAGCAAGCAGGTAGCAGAGAAAGAGGAGGAGCAGCCCCCTACCTCCCTTCCTCCAGGCCAGAGGGCTACAGAAGAGTGATCTATTAGTCCCAGGTCAGACAGGGTTTCTGTTCCCTGAGTGACCAGGACAGGGGCTGCACTAGAGTAATCAGGAACCTGCTAGAACCAGTTCAGGCAGGCAGGCTAATTAGGACACCTGGAGCCAATTAAGAAGAAGCTTCTAGAATCAATTAAGGCAGGCTAATCAGGGCACCTGGGTTTTAAAAGGAGCTCACTTCAGTTTGTGGTGTGAGTGTGAGGAGCTGAGAGTGAGAGGGTGTACTGCTGGAGGACTGAGGAGCACAAGCGTTATCAGACACCAGGAGGAAGGTCCTGTGGTGAGAATAAGGAAGGTGTTTGGAGGAGGCCATGGGGAAGTAGCCCAGGGAGTTGTAGCTGTCATGCAGCTGTTACAGGAGGCACTATAGACAGCTGCAGTCCACAGGGCCCTGGGCTGGAACCCGGAGTAGAGGGCGGGCCTGGGTTCCTCCCAATTGACCTGGACTGTGGGTTCTTCCAGAGGGGAAGGTCTCTGGGCTGTTCCCCAACCCACATGGTGAATCTCTGAGGCAAGAAAATCTGCCAATAAGCGCAGGACCCACCAAGATAAAGGAACTTTGTCACAACACCTATCTTGCTTTAAAATGTGGCTTCTAAACTAAATTGATCTGAAAACTAAATTGCATAAGAGACGAGGAGGGTGAGGTAATATCTTTTATTAGACCAACTTCAGTTGGTGAGAGAGACAAGCTTTTGAGCTTACACAGAGCTCTTCTTTAGGACTGGGTTTATTGACATAAGCAAAGAGTGTCCACAGAAAGGTTTGCAGCATGGGAATTAAAAAGGTCTTTGAACCAGTTTCTGGTTCTCTTATGTATGCAGATATGGCCCTTGGAAGTGTGTCCCGGGAGCTTAAATATCCACCCAGGGACTTCTGTTTATCAGGAATCACTAAAGACTCAGAGTCAGCCACATGGGGTCCAGTTTATCAGCCTGAAAAGGAAGAGGCAGCCCTGCTGGGATCGGAACCTGTGACACCAGCAAATTCCAAACCCGCTGCTTAGACCACTACACCGACCCCCAGGAACAGAGAAGGGTCTGTGAGGGTTGAGTCGCTGTGTTTGCAGCACAGACAGCCTAGAACCTCCCTATCCTCACACACTCTACAGATGCGTGCATGGTGTTGCACATGCACCACACACCATCATCCATCCAATGTGGGGCAGGAATGCCCAACATCACCCTTCTAGCAGGGCTGGCCAGGCCTTGGCTGACACCCATAGGAAGTTTGTGGAGACAGGCCACATAGCGTATGCATACACTGCAAAGAACACCCACAGCAATGAGGCTCCAAGCCCAGGTTAACTGACTTGGGCTCATGCTACGGGGCTAAAAATAGCAGTGTAGAGGTTCCGGCTCAGGCTGGCGCCCAGGCCCTGAGACCCTCCCTATCACCAGGTGTCAGAGCCCGGGCTCCAACTGGAGTGGGAACGCCTACACTGGTGTTTTAAGCCCCATCGCGTGAGCCCTATGAGCCAAAGTGAGTCGACCTGGACTCAGACTCGCTGCCGTGGGGCTTTTTTTTTTTTTTTTTGCAGTGTAGACATACCTATAGAGTCATCTCAGGGACTTCCATGACACTGCGCTCTGCTATAGCCCCTCCCATTAGAGCAGATACAGGTGTGATGCTGGCACACCAGGTCATGCTGGAGAGTATTCAGATCAGTTCACTTGCATATTAGTATAGATCCAAATGAGTGTAAATGTAAAAGTGTATTCAGATGTTTAAACTTCATGAAAACTAGTGGAATGTTACTTGCATTGTTTTCACTCATCTGTTCGTGTTATAATGTAGTAGCAAACATTTACCCTAGAGGAAATGTATCCTGTTTGCACTAAAGCATTAGCCCATCTAAAAGCTGTCCCCCTGCTGTGATGCATCCTTTCCTCAAACAAAGCTCCAGCTGGGATCCAATGCTATTTCTCCATAACAGATTCCTTCACTGGATCAACCCCCCACACTGGTACCAAAAAACCATGAGGAGCTATCGTAAAATCACCTGTGCTGGCAGAGGGGGCTCAGGGCTGGGGGAGAGGGGAGGAAGAGAGTTTAGGCTCAGAAGGAGGTTGTTTGCTTCATAGTCATACCCAGGATCCACTCTTAATATTTACAGCTCTTCCCACAACTGCAGAGAAAATTTCCTAGCTACGTGGCTACGGCCAGCGATGCAGAGGCACCAACAGGGCCTGCGGCTGCACTGTACTGAGGGATGCAATTCACGGCAAAAACTGGGGCAGACTCCACTGGAGTAAAACCAGATGCCCTAGGACTTGAATCTGAAGGCCTCTGAATGTCTCAGCACCTCTGTTCTCTACTATATGGCCATGTGATCTAAGGGCTCGTCCCACGAAGGGGGCAAAGTGATCAGTAACAAGCCACGGCTTGCAGCTGCTCCATGCAGCGAGTCTCTTCCTACATGCCAGTAGCTAGGCTGCGTGGTGTTTTCATGCCTTTAATTCCACCTCTTTGGGCCCCAGGAGAGTCGTTATTCCTCACTCTTGTGTACTGGTAGTGAGACGGGATGAGGGGGCAGCAGAGAACACCACTCCATCCACAAGATCTGCTACCATCAATGGCTGTGCTAAGGAAAGGTGGGCCCAGGTGAGTTGTGTGAAACGCACATGACCTCTCCTCTCACTCATGGCAACAGGTCATCAATGGGAAGACAGGGAAAACCAAAGCCTCTATGAACAGATCATGAGCTTGCAACTGGTGTCTGACAGGTCCAGACATAGGCCATAAGGATTTCTGATGGGCAACCCAGTGGGCTGGAGTTTTATGAGGGGGATATCACCCAGTGACTGAGACAGAATTTGCACAAGAGATGCTATAAAATATAAAAGTTATATTGTAACAGTCCTGTGCATTCACACAGAGCTTTTCACCCAAGGATCTCAAAGCACTTCGTAACACAGGGATGACCTTTTGTAGATGGGGAAACTGAGGTACGGAGAAGGGAAATGACTTACCCAAGATCACGTGCATTGAATCAGCAGCAAAGGTGGTTTAGATTAGAACCCAGGTCTCCTGATGCCTGCTCTAACCACTATATATCACTGCCTTTTCTGTAGCAGCGAAGTTCAAATTCCAGTGTGTCTTTAATCCCCCTTTCTATTAGTTACCTTGAAAGATCACCTGTGTCTAGACAAGGGCTGTGAAAAAGCACCAGGGATGTTTGGTTACTTCTCTACAGACCTACAGCCTGACTGGATGCACTCAACAGATGCTGGTTCTTTCCCCCAGTGCCGAGCAAGGCCCTGAGATACATGATCCCCAAGTGCATCAGGTTCCAAATATCTCAGCTCCCGGGACCCACAGGTTCAGATTTGGATGGGGAGACTCTGTCCTTGCTCCTCCCCGGATAGAAGTCCCCCAAGATCCAGGCTATTTGCATGGGGCTGAGTGGGGTGAGATTGGGGAGGTGAGAGCTTTTAAACCAAAGTTCTCACCACTGCAAGGGCATTAGTGACCTGAGAGCCCTTTCACAGCAGGGTGGATTTGCCCTGGTTTCCTTAACCAAAATGTGGGCATGGTTGAAGAGCCACCCCAGCAGCAGGTGCCTGTGAGATGGGGGGGGAGGGTGTCTTTGGAGATGAGAGGCACGATATACACCGGAACAGCTGATTATCCAAAACAGAAAACGAGATCGCCCTCCCCCATGAGCACATATGCGTTACACAGCCGTACACGCCTGCAAACCACAGGACGCTGTCTCTCACCCCATGCACTCCCACCCCCACCTCACACACTCAAGGGAGGATGCATTTGCGGGGACTTCCTCACCCCATGCAGGAAATGAAACCTGAACACCGGGGAGCAGCGTCAAAAACCACCTCCGGACCCGGAGGGAGGCAGACTTAGAGGCGCTGGGATCTCTACGGCCTTAGGACAACTGCTCTGCATGACCTCAGCAGTGAGGACGAGGGACCCGGCCACTGCGTGGAATGGCTCAGCCCAGTGCATGCTGGGTCTGGAGAACTGAACCCCCTCAGCATCAACGTAGTGGGAGACCTGGGAGGTGAGGAACACTCCAGCCCCACCAGGAATCAGAGGTGAAGCTGTAGAATACCTGCCCCACTGGCGATGGAGGAGCAAGCATCCCTGCTCCTCTGGCAATGGGAGAGGCTAGTGGGGAAGCTGCCCGGCTCATCTGGCAGTAGTTTGCTGTGAGGGACGGGCTCTTTCTTGATCCAGATTCAGGGCAGTGGTGGTGCTGAAGTTTAATCAAGGGCCAGGCACTGAAGAGGCCTGAGCCCTGGATCCTGGAGGAGAAGATCAAATCCCAGGCACAGCAGTGTCTGTGGATGGGGAAGTTACAGACTGGGAGAAACTAGAGGTGAAATGCAGGGAGTGCCCGGTAGGGTTGGCACCAGTGTGGTTAGTACAAGGCGGGACCTGCTGCAGTTGATGTGTCTGGGCACATCATAAGAACGGCCATACTGGGTCAGACCAAAGGTCCCTTTAGCCCAGTATCCTGTCTTCCGACAGTGGCCAATGCCTGGTGTCCCAGAGGAAATGAACAGAACAGGTAATCATCAGGTGATCCATCCCCTGTTGCCCACTCCCAGCCCCCGGCAAACAGAGGCTAGGGACGCCATCCCTCCCATCCTGGCTAATAGCCATTGATGGATCTATCCCCCATGAATTTATCTAGTTCTTTTTTTAACCCTGTTACAGTCTTGGCCTTCACACCATCCTCTGGCAAAGAGTTCCACAGATTGACAGTGCATTGTGTGGAAAAAAATACTTCCTTTTGTTTGTTTTAAACCTGCTGCCTATTAATTTTGTGTGGTAACCCCTAGTTCTTGTGTTATGAGAAGTAAATAACACTTCCTTATTTACTTTCTCCACACCTGTCATGATTTTATAGACCTCTACCATATCCCCCCTTAGTCATCTCTTTTCTAAGGTGAAAAAGTCCCCGTCTTATTCATCTCTCCTCATATGGCAGCCGTTCCATACCCCTAATCATTTTGGTTTCCCTTTTCTGAACCTTTTCCAGTTCCAATATACTTTTTTAGAGATGGGGTGACCACATCTGCGCACAGCATTCAAGATGTGGGTGTACCATGGATTTATATAGAAGCAATATGATATTTCTTGTTTTATTATCTATCCCTTTCTTAATGATTCCCAACATTCTGCTTGCTTTTTTGACTGCTGCTGCACGTTGAGTGGATGTTTTCAGAGAACTATCTGCAATTACTCCAAGATCTCTTTCTTGAGTGGTAACAGCTAATTTAGACCCCATCATTTTGTATGCATAGCTGGGATTATGTTTTCCAATGTGCATTACTTTGCATTTATCAGCATTGAATTTTGTCTGCCATCTTTGATGCCCAGTCACACAGTTTTGTGAGATCCCTTTGTAGCTCTTCAGTCTGCTTTGGATTTAACTATCTTGAGTAGTTTTGTATCATCGGCAAATTTTGCCACCTCACTGTTTACTCCTTTTTCCAGATCATTTATGACTACATTGAACAGCACAGTCCAGACCCCTGGAGGACACCACTATTTCCCTCTCTCCATTCTGAAAACTGAGCATTTATTCCTACCCTTTTATTTCCTATCTTTAAACCAGTTACTGATCCATGAGAGGACCTTCCCTCTTATCCCATGACAGTTTATTTTGCTTAAGAGCCTTTGGTGAGGGACCTTGTCAAAGGCTTTTTGAAAGTCTAAGTTCACTCTATCCACTGGATCCCCTTGTCCACATGCTTGTTGACCCCCACAAAGAATTCTAGTAGATTGGTGAGGCAGGATTTCCCTTTACAAAAGCCATGCTGACTCTTCTCCAAGAAACAGTGTTCATCTACGTATCTGATAATTGTTCTTTACTATAGTTTCAACCAATCTGCCTGGTACTGAAGTTAGGCTTACCAGCCTCTAATTGCTGGGAATCTCTCTGGAGCCTTTTTTAAAAATTGGCATCCCATTAGCTATCCTCCGGTCATTGTCACTGAAGAGCGGGGCTTGGGGTTCAGGCTCCCAGTTGACACCCCCCGGTCTCTGAAAAAGGGGGGTGGCAGATGTCAGAAGGACAGGAGCAGAGAGGAGGCAGGGAAGATTTGGGATGTGGTTTGCGGAGGTGGCTGCTGCCCAACGGGAGTGCTAGAGATGGTGTCAGATGCAAAGCAGCAAGGGAGAACCCTAGGGAGAAGTCTCAGGAAGAGGGACACGAGAACCAGATTTCCTCGCAGGCAGAGCTATGAAGGCCAAAGCGCAGGCTGTACAGGGGATAGCGAGCAGCAGGAGGGGCTCAGGAATGGCAGAGCAGGTGGCTGAGGGGCCAGCTGGAAGGAGGAGCAGGTGTGGATGGGGAGACAGCACACAGATGGTTTGGGCCAGTGATGGGGACAGACACATACAATATGGCCAAAGCAGAAGAGAGAGTGGGGGCATTGGAGTAAGGAGGAGTGGACATGATGGGGGTGGCTAAGGGAACTGAAGGAGGAATGGAGATCAGCAGGGACTACCATGGGCTCAGCACTTGTAGTTTGGTGCCAGGATTCCTTTCCAAGGGAAGCTGCAGCGGCACTGAAAGGAGGGAGGGGACAGGCAGGTTCCAAGGAGACAAAGAGGTCACAGAATATTGGCTCACAGCGCAGGGTGGCGAGGCAGAAGGGAAGGTTACAGGCGCCGCAGAGGGAGGAGACCTCAGTCATTCAGCTCCCAGGAGAGGACCCAATATTCACGTACTCATAGTGTATGGTCCACACAGGCCAAAGGTGAGGGATAGCTGCTGTGAGTGGAGGGCTATGCACTCAGGAGAGGTTACACCCTAGAAGCAGCAATTAAAAGCATGATCAACTGAGCAGAGAGGGCATTAAGGACAAGGGAGTGCTAAAGAGGCCGGATTAATATAGGGATGAGGGCTGATCTGGGGCAGAGATAAGGGGAGATGGAGGCGTGTCCTGGTAAGACCACATGCAGAACAAAGGCAGGGTAGGGAGGTGATCCCAGGGAATGCGCTCCTGAAGGGAGTTAAAATCGGATTTAAGATTATGGGCTACTAAGGTATGGACGATTTTAGTGTAGTTGATTGTGTGATTATACTACACACAACATGGCTAATGCAGGGCTCTGAAGAACTGTTTACAGAAAACAAATTAGCAACATATTGAACCTTTCTTTCCCTAAAATCTGACTAGACTAATTTAACACATGTTAATGTCACATCTGCAAATCCTAGTCTAAACACGGCTTATATTACCCTGGTAAAACGGCCTAGGTTACAAATTAAATCATTCATTGCATCACAAAAGTCCCCAGTTCAGATCAGGGCCCCATTGTATGAGAGAGTCCCTACCCCAGAGAGTTTACAATCTAAACAGACAAGCCAAAGGTAGTATTATCCCCATTTTACAGATGGGTAGACTGAGGCACAGATATTAAGTGACTTGGGGTTACTCAGGGAATCTGAAATTAGAACTTGCATGTGCCAGTCCAGTGGTTAAACCATCACACAACCCTTCCTTCTTCCACTGTTGGTTTTCTATTAGTGCTCTACTTGGGACCAGACCAATCGGTTGTGTTCTCAGGTAGTCATGCACTCTATGGTATCTCTCGTCCAGCACTTTGCAATTCTGGTCCAGCATTACCATCCCATTTTACTGGTAGGTAAACTGAGGTGCGGGGAGGGGAAGTGACTCACACAGCAAGCTTTCAGCAGAACCCAGCTGGCAAGCACTTTGGCAAAGTGTGAGGCACAGAGAAGCCAGCAGCAGTTACGTGTGAACGGAGCAGATCTGATCAGGATTTGTACAGTGCCAATAAACACAGTCTCACCACTGCCAGGTGACTTTGTAGAAGGAAACCACATGCTAAGAACGCTCCGAGTCAGCTGGCTGGGGGGCACTGGCCCAGCAATGGTGATACCTGGAAGGGACAATTTTAGCTATGAAACAGCATTAGGTACCTTGATGCAAGGCCACACACAGGAGGAAAGCACAGCCGCCCCACAGCCCTGCATGACTTCTGAGACCGTGCCTGGAGGGGGGCAGGGGGAACAAGGCCATGAGTTGCTCCCCCGTTCCCAGAATTCGGGCGGAGCAGGGGGAGGAGGAGGGGAGGAAGCTAGGCTGCCAGTTGCGGAAGCTGAGCAGTTGTTGTGCCCAGAGCCGGGCCCACAGGCGAGAGGAAGGCAAACATGCTGCAGGGCTGTGCAATGAGCAGCTGCTGTTTGGTGGTGGTGGTGGGGGGGGGGGGGGGTGTTGGATTTTGTGTTTGTTTGGCCTAATCCTCTGACCCTGTCGGCTGCTACACCTCCTGAACCTGGGACCATTGTGCAATGCTAGCTGGGGGGCCTGCGCTGGGCTGTGGCACAGAGACGCAGCTGGGTGTGGTTAGCAGGTTACCACACCCCTGCCCAACAGCAGGGCCCCTCAGCAGCCCAGCCCTGCTAATCCCCAGCTGGGAGGAGAGGGCGGGAGCACGGGGCCCAGGCAGGTGCTCTCCTGGGGACGGTTTCTTTTGGCTCCAGAGCCACAGAAAATCTGCCCTTTTTTTTTGGTCCCAAAAAGACAGCTGGGGAGGAGGTGGAGGGGAGAGAGCAGCCCAGGCTCAACTCTGACAGCTGGGGAGGGGGTGGGGAGGATGGCACAGCGGACACAGACCCAGGGTTGGCAGGATAAGCAGCAGCTCACACGCGTCTGCCTGACAGACCCCAAGAGTGGCTGCAGAAGCAGAGAAGGGCGCTCACCCCCGGTGCAGGGCCTGGGGTTGAGTGGGAAACAGCAGCGGCACAAGGGAGAGGGGAAGCCCCCAGTTTATACCCATCTCTGGGGCGGTAAGGAGCAGGAGGCTAAGCCCACTTGGCCCAATCAGATCAGAGCAGCTGCCCCCCATCCCCCCCAATTCTGACCAGAGGAAGGGGCAGCCTCCAGCCCACCAGGTGTCAAATCCCTCTCTGAGCCAGCAGCATGTGCCCTAAAGCACAAGGGTTGGGAAGAGGCCAGGTTGAAGTGGGCAGAGCCCTAGCGAGAGGTCCTCAATGAAGAGCTTAGGAGACCCTACATCAGGGGTTCTCAAACTGGGGGTTGGGACTCCTCAAGGGGTCATGAGGTGATTACATGGGGGGTCATGAGCTGTCAAAATCCACCCCAAACCCTGCTTTGCCTCCAGCATTTATAATGGTGTTAAATATATAAAAAAGTGTTTTTAATTTATGGGGGGGGGGGGTCGTCGCACTCAGAGGCTTGCTATGTGAAAGGGGTCACCAGTAAAAAAGTTTGAGAGCTACTGGGGTACATCATCATACAGCACAGCTGGCAGGGTACACGTCCCCAGGTGAGACCCAGCTCCTTGGTCTCTCTGCCAAGACAGCCAGCAAGGGGTTAACCACGAGGCAGACACCTCTCCACAGCAGACTGGGCGGAGGCCACCAAATCCATCCCCACGCCCCCAGCCACAGCAACTTGGTGGGCTCAGGCTGGCACAACCTAGTCTTGAATGACCCTCTGTCCCTTTTCTAATCCCCTGGGTCCTTCGCTCCTGGGTCGAACAACTCCAGAAACCCTGCTGAGGCCATTATGTTTGGCTGGGATCTCACACCAACATGGGTGGATTTTGGAGATGACTCGAACTGCAAGGCTGGGATCTAGGCTACACACACACCCACACACGGATACAGCTCTGCTCAAAGGGTCAGATCCTCCGAGATCCTGGCCCCAATATTTCACAGAGGCAACGAACCCAGCTGGATTGGTACACCCAGCCCTGCCCCAGAGTGGCACTGGGAGCTCTAGCGCCCCCTGCTGGCCAGCAGGAAGCACCTCTTCACCCCATGCCAAAGCTCCTGCAGCATGAAGTGCTTTGTTGTAAAGGGGCGGGCACGGTGGCAAGAGCCAGAGCACAGTGAAGCAGCCTCCCCGCTGGGGTTCCCCTTCGCCAAGGACATCTGCAAGCCCCACGGGGGCCTGCTGCAAGTTCTCAATGTCACACAGGCTGCGTACGCCTATGAACAGCTCAGGCAGAGGCTGGCAAAGGCCCTGGAGTAGCCCGCTGCAGATAGGCCCAGAGACAGTCACGGGTGTGCAGCATAGGAATCATGTACAGTTGGTACCGGGGACAGAGTTTGGCCTTCTCTCAGGGAGGCGTCACAGGGTTGGGACATTAATCATTGTTATTTACTTGTGTCGCAGACGCACCTAGATGCTCCCAGCTAAGATCAGAGCCTCATTGTGCAGAACACTGTACCTGCTGGCAGCGTAAGAGACATTCCCACCCCATAGAGCTTACAGTCCATACAGACAGGGCACGGGAGGAGAAATCGAGGCACAGAGAGGTGATGTTACTTGCCTAAAGTCACCCAGCAGGCACAGCTGAGATAAGAACCCATGTCTCCTGAATCTCCGCCATATCCTCTAGCCCAGGGGGTCTCAAACTGGGGGTTGCGACCTCTGAGGGGGTTGCGAAGTTATTACATGGGGGGTCACGAGCTGTCAGCCTCCACCCCAAACTCCACTTTGCCTCCAGCATTTAGAATAGTGTCAAATATATAAAAAAGTGCTTTTAATTTATAAGGGGTGGTCGCACTCAGAGGCTTCCTATGTGAAAGGGGTCACCAGTACAAAAGTTTGAGAACCACTGCCCTAGCCACTGGGCCACACCAGCTCTTGATTCAGGGGGGGGAATTTGCTTAGGAAAGCAAATATTTTATGCTACTTCCATTGCTTCCTGCATCTGACCTGGCTGCAAGAGCTGCTGTCTTGGGAGCAGAAGCATTTCCAAGCCCAGCCAGACACCGAGCAGCAGAGACGAATACTGTGGGACCCTCTTGCCTAGTGGGTTTGGAAGCTAGCAGGCCTGGTTCTGCCAAGTACTCACTCTACAGCCTGGGAGAAGTTTCTTCCCCTCGTTGTGCCTCGGTTTCCTCATCTGTAACATGGGGATAGTCATGTTTTGAAACGTGCTTTGCGATCCCTAAATGAAGGTGGGCAAAGTTCATGAACAGAGAAGTTCATGGAGTTTACTTATCCCCCCTCCTAGGTTTGAACTGGGTTCAGTCTGGGTGTGAAGCGACGGGGCAGAGGGGCGGGGGGGTAGGGATATTTGGAATCCAACCAATCCACCCTGCCTTTCCCCATTCTGGAGCCAGGTGGCCTTTGCCCAGTGCCTCAGTACAGAGGGCACGGGCACAGTCATGCTGGACAGTTACCAAGTCCTGTAGGTTTCATTTGATGGCAGGAGGAAAAATATGCCAGGCCAAGCCTGGTGTTAACGCTCACCTCTCTGCAAAGTGCCCTTCCATGAGCATTCCCCCTGAGTGGCTGGAAACGGGAAGAGACCATTCTGCCCAGGAACATCCACCTATGCCTCAGGCACAGACAGAGCAGAGGTTACCCAGTCATCTTTGAAATGTGACAGCTTGTCCATGGTGACTGTCCTGCTCAGCAAGGCCTTGCTGAGACTAAGGTTTGGGAGGCATTATATGGGTTTACCTGACTAACACGTGTGTTAAAAGGCACACTGCCTTGTCTACACATGTTGGCTAACACCTTCCCAATCCTAGCCTAAACACAGGTCTTCACAGCACATGTAACCCAGCTGATCCGCAACCAGGTTAGCCCAGCGTGGTGCAAGCCGCTCCATAGCAAAGGCCCACCCACCTACCACGTTCTCCCTGTTCTTGCACTCGCCCGCGTGAGTCATGGCCCATGGTGCTCCGTGCTAAGACACTCCAGGATTCTTTCCCAGGCAATTGTGGGAGACTTTGTCCGTCCTCCGGGGAGAACTGTACCAGCACCTAAGTGATTTTTGCTTGTGTCCTCGCTGCAAAGAGGGCAGGGTCCAGCCCAAGTTAAACTGAAGCCAGGTTCTATCCCCCAGCTGGGTCAGCAAACTGGGGCTTAAAGCACCGCCACACCCAAGTCAGAGGTTTTCTATGTGGACTGTAGTGGAGGGAAAGGGTCTGAACTAAAATCCAGGTAAGAGTCCACGTTAACTATGTAATGAAGACATCCCTAAGAGACCAACCAGCACCTTTGCTGAAGCTTAAGCTCAACCTAATTTCTTTCTGGAGTGCCAGCCTATTGGAGAGTGCGAATGGTGGGCGGAGACCAGCTGTCCTGCAGAGCGATGTCCTATAGCCACAGCTCAGGGACAGAGCAGCAGGGGCAAGGCAGGCTACCCACCAACGCGCCTCAACTAGAGCTGGGTCCGGATTTGCCACGGACTGACAAAGAAACGGGAAGGTTTTCATTTCGTTCAGGGGATTTTCCAACTAATCAAAATATTCACAACATGTCTAAATTTCCCTTTCAGTTTGGGGCCTGTCTTCCCCTTCCCCCCCCAGAGGAAACCCCCCGCCCCATGCTGCTAAGAATGAATGAGAGGGCATTTCAGCAGTAACATCCCCAAAAGCCACTCTGCTCTCCAGGACCCCAAGAGCTTCTTCTCACGTCTAAGGAGACGGAATATCTCCAGCAGGACCCGCCAGCACCTTCATCTGATTTGCCTTCAAATGGTTACACCTCCCTAACCTGAGCATTCTGCAGTACAGTGTTGGTACTACTTAGACTGAGTTCTTTGGGGGAAGGGACTGTCTTTTGTTCCATGTCCATGACTGGGGCTCCTAGGCACTACAGAAAACCAAAATAAATATTAGTCTAGTAAACCCAGCCAACATCAGTGCCTCATTGTGCTACGTGCTGTACAAACCTAGGGTATGTCTACACTACAGGATTAATCCGAATTTAGATAATTCGAATTTGGGAAACAGGTTGTATAAATTCGATTGTGCGCGGCCACACTAAGCACCTTAATTCGGTTTTAAACCACATTAATTCGGTGGTGTGCGGCCACACTAACCCTAATTCGAATTAACAAAATCGATTTAGGCTCTACTCCGTTCGTCGAGGTGGAGTACAGAAATCGATTTAAAGGGCCCTTTAATTCGAATTAACTGGCTCTGTAGTGTGGACGGGTGAAGGGTTAATTCGGATTAAGGCAGCTAAATCCGAATTAAAGTCCTAGTGTAGACCAGGCCCTAGTGTCAGGCAGTTCCTGCCTCAAAGAGCCGACAACCCAGATGCTCAGACACTACAGTGATGAACGCAGTATAAGAACCTATACAGAACAGAATCTAAGACGACAAGACAGAACGGGAGAAAGGGATACAACCACAAGCAGAAGATGGGGACCTGAGGCACGACGAGATTAAGTGATTCACATAGAATACATAGAATATTAGGGTTGGAAGGGACCTCAGGAGGTCATCTAGTCCAACCCCCTGCTCAAAGCAGGACCAATCCCCAGACAGAGCCACTCTCCCATAGGCTGGCACTCCAGAAAGAAATTAGGTTGAGCTTAAGAATCCTAAGTGGCCCCCTTTACCCAAGGTCACACCGGATCTGTGTATTTATATACCAGTCTGTCTCCAAAACAGAAAAAGGAGGCACCATTTTGGGGTGACAGAGCAAAAAAGCATATGCAACCACTGCTGGGTTGCAGCAAACTAATGGCCAGGACCCAGGTCCTGCAGACACGACTGATGCACAGGGATTGTGGAGTTCAGCATGCACCAACTAGGAATGGCTGGAAGGGGCAGGGAATCCCCAAGGATGAGACAGGGCAGCACAGAGAGAAAACCCAGCCACAGAGCGCAGTTCCCCTTCGGTGATCTCTGGCAAAGCCAAGGTGCTCCCTTCGCTCCAGCCCCAGTCAGCACGCACTGGGCCCTATGGACACACACTGGTATGTCTCAACAAGAGCCCTTTTGTTGAGGGGCAGAGGCTAATTCCATTCAGCTCCCTTAAAAAAAAAAAAAGACCCGGAGCAAACAGGGCAGCAGGCTTAGAGCAGAGATCGGATTTCCCAGGACGGCATGTTCTGTGTTACCCTGCATGCCAGCAAGGGATCCCGGGGTCGTGAACTCCAGCCCACTCCGACATGGACACACTGCGGGGAATCGGAGGGCAGGGTCCGAGGTGGGCTGCTCCAGCCAGTGAAGAGCAATGCTTCAAGGAGAATCGGGGCTCACGTGGGGAGCCCGATGGGTGGAGGGGAGGGAAGGAGCAACAAGCTTAGAAGAAACAGCTGGAAATCTCTGTGTCTCCCCTGGAGGCTGCACTGGCCAAGACCAGCCGTCATTGGCCAGTGACGGTCACGTAGAACATAGCATCACATGGGTCAGACACAAGCTTCCTGTTTGTTCACTTTGGCCATGGCCTGGGACCCATGCCAGATTGTTCCCTCCAGGAGGAGGTAGTTTGGATTTGGCCTGCACCGGGGAGTTTCGCACCTGTTTTAAACCTGCATAAGCCACACCAGAGCAAGATCTATATATCACCAATGCAGTGTTTTCACTAACGGTTTGACCTGCAGCAGTTACATTGGTGCAAAAATCCATAGCACAGGCAAGCCCTAAGTGACCCAAGCTTAAGGCATGGCATGCAGAGACTCCCAGGAGCCACAGGTTCTAGTCCCCACAAGGTCAGTTCAGCTCTTAGTCCTTCTGAAACCTGTATGCACATTACACAAGTGAGACCTCAAAAAGCTTGGGATGCCCTGAACAATAGGCCAGCACATCCAAGATCAACAGCTGTGTAAGAGTATTTGCCCCCAGGCCCTTGGCCACACATTTTCCACTGCCATTTCCCCAAGCTGCCATAATATTTACACATTTCCAGTGTGCCCATCCCTATGGCGCTTGGGTACCAGACTCCATCCCAGAAGTGGCTGCACAGTGAGGTACAAAGCAATTCTCGGATATAATGAGCGTGAAATGCTTTAGGAGGAAGTGGCTACATTTCTAGTGCCATGGTATGTAGCAGGTATAGCTCAACATCCACAGACTGCAAAGGAGCCATGCAGAGAAGAGGTTAAAAAAAATACAAGCTCAGGATCTCAGTTCCTAAAGCCTACAGAGGCTGGGCGTGTCCCAGAAGGCATACCTCAGAGGAAGAATTATACCCCAGATGTTGTAGCAAACATCAGCTCCAGTTCATGCAGCCACAGATCCAGATGGCTAGGAGGTACCTGCCTTGGGAGGAGTAGCCAGCAGTTCAACAAAGGTTCTCATACCAGCTTCCCTCTCCTGCCTACATGAGGCTAGGCAAGACTGCGTCTAGCAATCTAATTCTTAAACAAGTAGCTCAGCCTTGAGAGTGGTCTCATTTGGGATGATCTCCTTCATTTAAATCAGTGTTTCTCAAACTGGGGTCGCCGCTTGTGATGGGAAAGCAAATGGGAGCTGCTGGAAGCGGCGGCCAGTATGTCCCTCGGCCCACGCCGCTTCCAACAGCCCCCATTGGCCCGGAGCAGCGAACCGCGGCCAGTGGGAGCCGCGATCGGCCGGACCTGCGGACGGGGCAGGTAAACAAACCGGCCCGGCCCGCCAGGGGCTTTCCCTACACAAGCGACGACCCCAGTTTGAGAAACACTGATTTAAATCCATTCAAGCCAATGACGACTTCCATGTGCATTTACACTCGCCAGGAATGAATCCATAGGTATGGTGCTATGGGCACAGGGTTTTTCAAAAGGTTTATCTGTTGCAAACATGTGCCAGTTTTACAATGCAGCCCCTGGCAGCACAGATCAAGATGGAGCATTGCTTGTTGGAACGTGTAGTCTCCAGGGTTTGCAATGCTATTGAAGAGACCCGGGAAAATTGGGCTTATGCCCTTGTTTTGCTTCTTTAGAACGGAGAAGGGTAGATATTAGACATTCAGGTCTTGTCTATCCCAGAAAGCCTCTGTGATAGAGAAGTACAAAAGCAGTCCCATCACACGAATCCACAAAGTGAAAGTTGAGCAACAGAGAGGAAGAGACTGAGCAGTGTTTAAATCTCTGGATTTTTTTTATATTTTTTTTTAAACTACCTGTTTAACTCCAATGCCTAACACAGGTGGAAGAAAAGATTCAGCTCCTCTGAACTCAAAATAGACATCTCCAAGCAACCTATTCCCCTCCCCCCCCCCCGCACCATGAGTCCTCCAGAAAAACTAAGAGAATCTAGATTTGACAGTCTCAATATTCCAAACATACATACACACACACATATATATATATATATATATATAAAAATAAAAAAATAACCTGTCACAATTCAGAGTGACTGCACTTGTGTCCCCCCTCCATGGTCGCTTGAGGGCACCCACTCTAGGTTCCTGGCCCCCCAGGCATCACCTCTCTTAGGCAGAGAAGTATGTCCCTCCCCTCCTGACTGGGGTTTTTCCAGGTTGCACAGTTCCCTGCCTACAATGTGTTATTCCCAGCAAGCCAAACTGCCTAATCAGGCCAGCGTCCGCACTTTGCTTTCTCTGCAGAGGCTATGAACAGTGTAATTGCCCTCGGTTATGTGTTACTACACAGCTCTTTCTAACCGAGCACGTTTATTCTTAAGGTGAAAGCATTACAGAGACAATGTATTAAAAACAGTAAAAGAACCTACACGCATATTAATCATCCCCAACTCTAACACGGGTCCTTCAAACCCCACCAAGGAGTTTTCCCTGTGGTTACAAGATCAGAATGGTTTTAGCTCAGAACTAGCACCCCCATGAATCTTTCCTTCATTCAGCTTTGGCCTTCGATCTTCAGATTCCAGGGCCAGGTAATCAGCAGGCAGTGGACCCCTCCTCAGGAATTAGCTTCAAAAGGTTGGGCATTTGCCTAACCAGAGGTGAAAATTCACATTCGCTTCCCCTCCCACTAGAGATTCCCAGGCAAACCACTTGACACTGTCCAAAAGTCCATTCTTGTCTGGCCCATAGCTCAGTATAGTCCTCTGACGTTCCTAACACTTCCCAGGGCTCACATCCCATCTGCCCCCTCAAGAGGTTACATACAATCCCAGCCCACATTCATACATCAACTTTGTATTTAATATACTGGACTCCACAGATATTTTAATTCAGTAAGGTTTTTCAAGGACATTTCGCTCCCTGTCACAGTACCTTTTAGGACTTCTTCAGAGAGATTAAAAAAGGCCACCCAATCGATCTTTGAAGAAAACCTCTGAAAAAACCAAGGGAGCTGGAATTGGCTCTATTTCTATTAACTGAGAGGCTTTCCTTGGGTTTCTGTCTCTGGGGGAAATGACTGGGCAGCCCTGCTAAATGAGAGCCATTACTTGTATCTAAGCAGCACCCAACTGCCCCCCTAGCCACTGTACAGACACAGTGAGTGACAGTTTTGCCCCAAAAGCACAGAGAGGGAAGATGACTTGCCCAAGGTCACACTGCAGGTCAGTGGCAGATTTGGGAATAGAACCCAGGTCAAGTTCTAGTCCACTGCCCCAACCACTAGACCATACTATCTCCCGAATGAGCCCTTTCACAGATAGAAACATTGTCGAGATAAATAAAATCGGGCACCCATTTTAAGGCTAACCTAGCTCCTCAAAACACCAACTTAAAAGCCTCAGTTCTGCCCTGTTTGCCAATGGCATTCCGGGAATTAGAATCAAATTCCTATGGAGGGGATTTCATTAAGCAAGCCACATCCTCTTGCAACCACGCTTCACGATGCTTAGAAGTCAGAGAGCAAGATCTGAGTGTCTGCAGCTGACAGTGAAGACTAATAAATGCATATTTAGAGAGTGGGATTCGGAATGCAGGAGGCCAGTACCAACCAACCAGACTGGGAGACACATGTCCACCCCAGCATATCAGCTGGAAGGATGCTTGACAGTCACATTGGGGAAAACAGATAGTGTAAAACGTGGAAGGATTAGAGTAGAAAAAGAATGGATAAGACACCTGACCAGATTGGCATGACCAAGGAAAGAAGGAGGGTTAAAACCAATGGAGGTTACAGGTGCCACTGGGAAATGTCCAGGCAGATAACACGACTGGAGAGCAGTTCATCTGTGACCATCCTAGCACAGCTTCACTGACAGTAGCAACTGTGGGAAACTAGTATAGACCAGCCACCTCCTTGCTACCACCACAGCACCTATCACTGCCTAGAGCAGATTCGTCAAGGATTGGAGAGGACCAGGGCAATGACAACCTCACATAAGTGTGAAAGGCAAGTAACTGAGGGGAGGGGATCAGCAGAGGTTTTACAGCCTTGTTTTTTGTTGACTCCCATTAAACTTCTATGCCCAATTAATATTCTAGAGAAAAAGTATTTGTGAAAGATTAAACATCCACTATCTGTTCAATGAAGATGGAATAGAGCCCATCTCTGAGATCTCCCAACAAGTCCTCCAGCAAACCCAGGGAAGCTGTACAGGTAAAAATAAAATGAACAGATTAAAAACACATACAACTTGCTGACCTCCTTCTTCCATCAAAAAAGCTGCAAAAAAAAGGCATGAGCCCAAAATTTTATTTCTTTCATAATCTTTTACAAGTCACCTTTTAATTAACCCAACAAATACAGCGCTATACACCAAGAGCCAACTATGCTCAGAAATGTACCTGTTCCAGTCAAACCAGGGAATCTGGGTCACTGAAACCAACTCTGGTAACACCCATTCTAAACCCTAGTAGCAAGTCCCTCATTCAAACCCAGGATGCTACAGTGGAATGTCTTCAGAGGTGTATATGTGAATTACAAAGGGTGGGATGACAGGTGTGACTGGGCTAGGACGACTGGTGCAAACAAGACACACATCCATAATGATCACAAAAGACACCATCAAGTATCCGACATGCTGGCAAGCAGGCTCAGCAGTCCGGATTCCAGTTTTGTGCTCTCCAGCAATTAAGACTGCTCTGGATATAGATTTCTTTGGTTCCTGTTTACACTAGTTCCACCTGTCCCTAACTGGGAGCTGAAGCACTGTGGACCAAAAGGACTGCAGAAGTCTGAGTCCCTGTGCATCCTGAGGCAAATCACAATCTCTCTGTGCCTACTTATACAGTTGTGGTGAAGCACCCAGACCCAAATAGTACCAAGAGGTGATCCTCAGCACCCTCTGAAGTGTTACCATCCACAGGGACCTGAGGCACATGGAGACTGACTTGCTCAAGGTCACACAGAGAGTCTGTGGCAGAGCTGTGAATGGACCCGAGATCTCCTGAATCCCAGTGCAGGGCTCTACTCCTCTGTGAAATGGAGATAATGATACTTGCCCCCGAGATCATAAAGGCTGCATCAGGAGTTTAGACTTCTCTTTCAACACACTGTTAGAACTAGGATGGAACATCATCTTCAGATGCATGAGTCGAGAACAGGCACCATGCTCTTCTTCTAAGGAGGAAGGCTTCCCACCTCTGATCCCATTCAAATCTTCTGTGTACAAACTCCCTCTCCCCACCCAGGTGATGGAAGAATTCCAAGAAGTTAACCCTAAAACTAAAGTTTCAGCACTGTCTATAATGTGCTTACACAACACCTTCATCATCTAATACTTAATTAAATTACGTTGCCCAATCAGCCCCCTGGCAAGGAGGTAACAATTGTCCCTATTTTATGGATAGAGAAACTGTGGTACAGAGAGGATATGTGACTTGCTCCTAGGTCTCAGTCCAGCCACTAGACCACACGTCTAGTTAAGAAGGTCTGAACTCATGTTGACCCCAACTGTGGAACTATACAACATTGCAAGTACCGGCACACACATGGCTGTATGAGTCTCCAGTTTTCTGAACACATTCCAGGATTTGGAACAAAGACTGTAAACCAAGGCTTCCAAAAGTGACTAGTGATTCTGGGAGCCCAGCTGAAAGGGGACTGATTTTCAGAGGGCAGGTGGCTCAGCATTTTGCAAGAGTCTCAAGTTGGTGACCCAAAAGCCACTAGTCACTTTTGAAAATCTGGACCTAAGCTCTTCAGAACATGGACCAGGCACTGATTGGCAGCATGTAAACATAAAATGTTCTCTACTAATATGTCTCAGTACTTTTCCCACCAGTGTTTAGCCAAAAGAGATGTGTCTAGAGTCCACATTTATTCACACATGTACGTCAGTTTTTTCCCCCCATCTTTCAACTGACATCCTTTAAACTGCTATCCCCAGGCCTCAATTCAGAGGATGCAGAGAGCCAGCTCTCTGAAAGATATACCATTGAGATGCACCTGTTCCATATGCACCACTCTCCCTCACCTCAGCTTGGCTCCATCTCCAAGACCGGGGCACCTGGCTTTGCCAGCATGACTGCCACACTCTGCAAAGACCCAGACTGAAAGCTAACTCGTGCAATAGCCATCTACACCAAGAGGGCAAGTGGCCACCACCCTGTGCTCCTGAAATTCTGTGCCCAGACACCCTAGCCAGACTAACTCATGCCCCCAGGGTGTCAGGCCAGGCCACTGCCCAGATCAATAAGCGACCCACGCACACGCTTTACCACATTGCACTCCAAAAGCAAACAAGAGGCAGACACATAGGTGCCTAGCAGTCAGGAAGCAGTTAAACCACGCAACGCATGGTTAATCTGTCTCCTAAATCTGCAGCTCAAACGGTGGGAGGGCAGGGAACGTGGCAGGGCGCACTCCCCACTTCAGAGTGAACCCCAGATCACCCCTGGGGCAGAGGGAGACTCTACCGTGCAGGGCAGGCCCAGCAATGTCACTGACTGCAAGGAAAGATCTCACTCTGCACCAACGGAGCTTCCACTCCCTCTCCCCTGCTTCTGGAATGACTTTCCAACCAGCGCAACCTACTTCTCCCTCCTTCCCTCCCAAGTGGTGCACTACCCCTTTAAGAGGCCAGGCAAGATGGAGCCCTTGCCTTGTCCACTGCATTAAAAAAAAAAATCCCCAAACCAAACCCCCTTCGCAGCGCCCCGATCCGCAGGACTGAGAGCGCGGGGCGGTAGAGGCTCCCGTGCCCTGGCTGGGTGTGCACAGCCCTCCCCCGCTCCCCAGGGGACACTGAGGCTTGCAAGCAGCCCCCACTCCCGCTGATCTGCAAGAAAGAGGCTGTTTCCTAAGGTGGATCCTCCCCCTCCACCCTGTGACCACATGGGGGGGGGGAACCACAGACAAAATGAAAGGGACTTACTTTCTCTTTCTGCTCCTCGGAGTGCATCTCCTCCTGCTCCCCCTGGGCTTGCTCCGGGGGGGTCCTCCCTCTGCCTCCCCCTGGGCTCGGGCAGGCACGGGGCGAGCTCTGGGTGCTTAGCTGTGCTGAAGGGAGGGGAGGGTGGAGTAGGTGGGTGGGGGAGGCTCTGGGCTTCTTGGAAAGGCTCTGCTCCCACTCAGCCTTCCTCCTCTTCCCCCTCTCCTCTTCCTCGCCTTGTGTTTGCTGATGGCAAGGACGGGGCTGGGGGGGGCAATGTTGTTTTTTCCCCCCTCTCTCTCTTTTCGTTTTCACCAGCTGCCTGTCCCTGACCCCACCCAGCGGCTCCACCCCATACACTGCTACATGCCCTGTCAATCATCAGCCCCTTTAAAGCTGCAATGCACAACTTGGGCTCCCCCGTGGGCTTATTTGGCCGCCCACACGGCCAATGCCCAGCGCTGTCCGCATAGGCTGCAGGACCCTCCCGAGGCGGGTGGAAGGAGCCCCCACCCCTTCCCCTGATCGCCTCTGTAGGGGGTGATTCCTTGGGGTGGGGGAGCTGCATGGATGGAGCTGCTACTCCCTCCCTGACTCCACCTACCTCCTGTGCACAAGTCGGACTGAGCGGCTCGGCAACACCCTAGCAGCTAGTTCTCCTTGCTCGGCCTCTTTCAGTTTCATCGGGCTGGTGAACGCGGCTCCCACTGAATTTGGGGGGCGGGTGGGTCCCCAAGGCTACACCGTCCTCCTCCCCCCACGCCCACTTCTGAGCCCAGAGACTTTCCACCGCTGAGCCTAGATCAGGACAATGAACTCTGCTCCCACGCCCTTTGGGGAACTGGGTGTCCAAGGAGAGCCCCCCGCCTCGATCTGGGTCGTTAACAGAGCGCACTTCTCAAGGGGGGAGGGGGTATGTGCGACGGAGCAGAAGCCAGGGCTGGGTGTGGGAGGAGCAGGAAGCTGGTCTGTGCCCAGCTCATGGGTGGTGTCTGCAAACTCCAGGGAGGGGCCGTTGTTTTCCAGCCCTTTAGCTCCATCTGCTTCTCCTGCGTTCGAACAGCCCGGCTGCTCGCTCACACCTTGCTAGCTTGGGAGCTGCTCTCTGCAGAGCGGCTGGATGGCAGCGATTCCCAATGGCTCCCCCCAGCCCAGTGGGTTGGTGCGGTATGGCCCATGCAACCTTGTGCCCTCACGCTAGCTAAATAAATTGCCTAGATCAGATGAGTTTTTTATTCCCCCCCTCCATGCAAAAATTGCTTTGCCTCCCCTGAGTGCTCTTGTGCCCTTATAGATGCGACTGTTCTTGACCAAGCTAGACATATATGGTCTTTTATTAGTTTTTCTGCTGGAGCAGACAGTTCAACTGAGACATCCCTGGCAGATGATTCACTTGCCATCAGATCTGCAGAGGAATAATAGGGACAGTTGCTCCAAGCACCTCGATCTATCTCCTATCTGAAGGACAGAGGGAATTAATTCCCTGTGGGCTAAAAGCTGGTTTTCTAGTTAAAGCTGTACTAAGACTAAGGCTTCTCCTGCAGCTCTTTGATTTCCATGGTAGCCCCTTTCAGCAGAGGGCACTTTGCAGGTGTTCCTTTCACCTGCCTCCGGGGTGCATCCTGGTGGCTATTTGAAAGCAAGCTCCATGCAAAACCGTTGTCTCAGGCAGGAGACAACCGAGCACCTGAAACGGCAGGTGGCACTTGACTCAAGTGGCATGTAACTACCGAAACTGGAATCCATCCAGCACACAATGGAGGATCTGGGTGCTAATTGCCCAGGGATCATTATTAGCCACTGAGGACGCCTCAATTCTACATCTCAGAAAGGTGGCAGAAGCACCACCCCCCTGACACCATTAGCTAGACATTGGTATCATCCTCATAGAATCTGAGCCATGCACAGTCAATGGATTTTATCCTCCCAACCCCCCTGGAGGTGGATTAATCTCCTTTCACAGATGGGAGCTGAACCACAGAAAGGGGAAGACAAGGGGAGTTTCCCTCAGAAGTCTCCCATCTAGCCGAGAGGAGGGCTTACCCCAGCCCAGGAGGTATGACAGCATGCCTTTGAGGTAGAACATACAGCAGTGGTTCTCAAACTTTTGTACTGGTGACCCCTTTCACATAGCAATCCTCTGCGTGCGACCCCCCCTTATAAATTCAAAACACTTTTTTATATATTTTATATATTTTTTATATATTAACACCATTATAAATGCGGGAGGCAAAGCGGGGTTTGGGGTGGAGGCTGACAGCTCGTGACCCTCCATGTAATAATCTTGCGACCCCCTGAGGGGTCCTGACCCCTGACATACAGGGAATGCCCACCCAGATCAGATGAGACAGGTCCTCTTGGGTCATGGGATTACCTTTCGACAAAGGGTAAGTGGGGGGCACTTATTTCCATCTTGGGTGGGATAGTCCTTCCTCCGCATGGCCACCCCTGCAAGTTATCCGGTGACCTCTCCACACCTCCCTCTGGATCTGGCCCTTCCACCCTCCATCACTCCTGATATCACAGGTTCCCAGGGCTCTGAAGGCTGCTCTCCTTCCCCAGCCAGCTGGCTTGCCTGCATGGACAGACAGCTGGCAATGGCTCTGAGGAGGAGGCTGCCCACAAGAAGTGGCAGGAGAGGGGACCCATCTGCCCCTTCTGTTCTGTGACCACCTCTGTCCTTTTGAGGAGGTGTCCAGGGATGAAACTGCAGGGCTCAGGAATGTCCGACTGGTCCACATCCCCAGCTTCCTGCCCACCTCCCCTGACCCACTGGTGTCTGGATACTGGGTGGAAGGGTGGAGTGTTCTCTCTCTGTCTCATTGGTGTCTGGATCCTGGGTAAACAGGTGCAGGCTCAGCTGGGTTGCTTCCCCTGTCCTCCTGGCATCTGGCTCCTGAGTAGAGGGGGGAAGGAGTTCTCACCCTGTCCCACTGGTGCAACAGATGTGGCTGCTGACAGTGCAGTTTCTGGCTCCTGGGGCTGGGAGGGGAAGCTGGCCTCACCCCTAGGAACAGTTCTTTCTCATGGCTGGGCGGGGAGGCCCTTGAGCCCCTGAGTGGGGTGAGGGGAGGGGGCTCATTGTTGCCATGGATACATTTCTCAAGTCACATTTCATTACAAAGGGTGTTTCCAGCATCTGAAACTCGCACTAAGAGAAGCCAGGAGAGCTCGGGGAACCGGCCAGGCGAGCAAACACCCTGGGCCTTTGGAGATGTGCTTGTTCAGTTGCTTTTCTAAGGAAGTTTGCAAGAGTGGTGAGGGCTTAAAGGGGCACTGTCAGGCTGAACAGCATATAGATCTGTCCATGCTCTGCACTGCTGTCAATCATGGTGCTTTCAGTGCTGTGTGCAAAGCACTCAGAAGTAGGAGCAGGCTATGTCAGGACCAGCCACTGCTAGTAATTAAGCCCAACACACTTTAAACTCCTCTAGCTCGCTCTTCTCGCTCCTACCATGAGTTTATTCTTTGTAGCTGCTGGGCTGGGATGCGGAAGCCAGACAGGGCTGTATGGTCAGTTTCACTTCCAGTTTCACCCTCTGGTGAACTCAGAACATGTTACAGATCTGTGGGAACTCAGCTCCCCCTTTCTCTTGGTGTGGTCAGTGGGGAAACTGAGGCTCAGAGGAGCAGGTAAGCTATTCTCCCCAGGTCACACCGGGAGCTCATCTCACTTTATGGTGACCAAGCTCTAACAGGCTGTGTTGTCTGGGTTTATGACACAGCAGGAGAAAATGTTTTTAACCCCGCAAACTGTTGTAATTTTTCTTGTAATTTCATAGACTCATAGAATTTCAGATGGGAAGGAACCATGCTGATCATCTAGTCTGACCTCCTGCATAACACAGGCCAGAGAACTTGACACAGTCATTCCTCTATCAAGCCTTTCATATAAAGATTTGCATTCAGTGGCCGTGTACTATGGAGTCAGTCATTGGCTATAGGACACAGAACCTTTCACCTCCAGATCACTGGTTCAGCTGCTGCCCTGGGCAATAGAGAATGGAGACCTAAAGACGTGACCATCTAGCAGCGGCTTGGAGTTTATGTGAAATGATCTGGGACAGGTGACTCCATAACAAAATTACTGGCACTAAGGAGTTCTCTTGGTACACCAGTAGAGAGGCCAAGGAGTGAATGGGCCATGGATACTGGGTGGAAGCATTGGCACCAACACTACACTATTGTTAAGTGGACCGGACGCTTAATGCAGCATATTGCCCTTGGACTCCATTGAAACTTTGGTTGCATTTAACATCCAAATCCTCCTGCCTGGGGTAATTAACAGGCCCATTCCTTCACCCAGATCTCCGCTGATGCGGACTTCGTCTGCCAGGACAATAAGGCAGAGCACTAACTGGCCAGAAGACCTCCCCTTCAGCATGCAAAAGGGAGTCATTTGATGCATGAAGCACTGAACTGCAGCCACTTCTGGGGGTGGAGCATAGCAGCACAGCAATGACACTCCATGATTTTCAAGAGGGGAAGTAAATAAAAAATCCTCCAGGTAAAACTGAAGGGGGAATCTCAGCTCAACAGAAGTAATAATCACACAGAGAATCCAGGCAGGACAATGGTATTACCTACACCACAGGTTTATGAAAAGTCTCCTGGGGTCTATTGAGATCACAGTCACAGGGGGCATGGTTGAAGACCTTAGTTGGGAGGTTCCATTTAGCACACTCCCTGATTGTGGGGTACCCTGTGTTCATCTGTTGCCTGCTCATCTGATGGCTCCCCTCTTTGGGCACGTGTGTCTGACAAAGGCAGGCCAACTCAGATGGGCCGGGCCTGCAATGGGCAGAGTAACAAGTGGACTGAAATGGCTTTGAAGGAGGAAAGTTCCTCTACTGCTCTTGGGTGGGTCTCTGTGCTACCTTCCGAATCCCCCCATGCAGCCATAACAGTAAGTAGAGTGCATGATATTTGCAGGTTGATCAAACATGGGTCTGGAGTGAGAGACTCCCCTTTCCTTCCAGCCTGTCCCCCCAGATCAGCTATCTTGTGTTCTTGGCCTGCTGATCCAGCCGTGTTTGTGAGGGCAGCATCCTAGCAGCAACAGTGGGATGAGCCAGACTTGGAGATGTCACATCCAGATTCCTGACTGGGAACAACCAAAGAAGATCTTGGCCCTTAGTGAAGCCATCCCAGGTTTTACACTGAGCCTGGTGTAGGATGATATGGGATTTGGAGGGGTCCATGCTGTGGGGATAGCCATGATTAATAAAGCTCATGACTCAAGTCACAGATTCGTAGAGGTCCCACAAAGCCTAGGACACCGTATCTTCAACATCATGGCCTGTGAAAGTCCCCAGTTACTGTGCAGCTGTGTGCTCAGCACCACTTTGCAGGGGACCTGCACTTCACTCCAGGTCTTTCCATGTCCCAACAACAGGGGCTGCGGGCATTGGGGAGGGGTTGTTCAGTGAGAATGTGAAGAGACCCACACCCCTCCTGGCGGGCAGAGTCAGCTCCCTGGGACACGTTCAGGAGGACAGCATTCACATGGGACACTCCCTGCTGCAGGGAGTCATTGCTACCAATAGCTTGGGCTGATTCCAGAAAGGACCTGTCACTCACAAGAGCAGATCTGCATTCATGGTCAGCTAGGCTCAGAGACCCACTCCTCGTGCTCTAGGGCAGGTGCCGATGGTAGCGATCTCAGCCATGGGTCAGGAGGGAGGCACCCCTGGGGACAGCTTTGCACTCAGGTGCAATGGGAAGGGGGCTACGTGCGCTCAACGCTCACTTCCGATGGGCCCATGATGGCAGCCTCCATTGTCCGCTTGTTAAATTTCCAAACAGGCCCCTTTGTGTGTGGGAGGAGCGCCCCATACACTTCTGCAAAGCTGCCTCATCATCCCTTCAAACCCCTCCTTAGAATTCACCTTTGCCGTGACACCTAGAGAAAACTTGACAAGAGTGAGGCTGCAGGCGTGCTGAGCTCACTGCCCGTCATGCTGACCAAGAGTGTCTCAGGGTTGTCTTGTACTCTCCAGTCAATCTATCTGGATCCATCTGTTGTTGCTTATCTTATACGTAGCTTGCAAGCTCTTTGGGGGCAGGGGCTGTCTTTTTGTTCTATGTCTGTACAGCGCCTAACACAAGGGAAACTTGCTCCATGACTAGGGCTGCTCAGCGCTATGGAAATACAAATAATACACCTGACCATGAACCCTCCAGTGCTGCTCAGTGGCAGAGCCAGGAAACCTGGCGAATTGGACCACTGATCTGCTGAGGAATGTTGTAAGATTGGTCCCTTACCCCACCCTATTGGAATGTACCACCTAGCATAGGCACTGACTCTGTGGGTACTTTGGGGCTCATGCACACACCGAAAAATAATAGGGAGTACTCAGCACCTGCAGGGCCAGCTTAATCTTTTGTGAGCCTCGGCGCATGGACCATGGCCCTGCCCCCAGCTCTGCCCTGCTCAGCCTCTTCCTCCCCGAGGCCCCGCCCACACTCTGTCCTGAGCCTACATCCACGTGCCTTTCCCCCGAGGCCCCACTCGCGCTCCGCCCTGCACCTGCTCAGCCTCTTCCCCCCGAGGCCCTGCCCGTGCTCTTCCCCCACTCAGCGTCTTCCCCCAAGTAGGGTTGTCAACTTTCTATTTGCAGAAAACTGAACACCCTTGCCCCACCCCACCCCTTCTTGCAGGCTACGCCCCCGCTCACTCCATCCCCCCTCCCTCGAATCATAGAATATCAAGGTTGGAAGGGACCTCAGAAGGTCATCTAGTCCAACCCCCTACTCAAAGTAGGCCCACTCCCCAGACAGATTTTTGCCCCAGATCCCTAAGTGGCCCCCTTAAGGATTGAACTAACAACCCTGGGTTTAGCAGGCCAATGCTCAAACCACTGAACTATCCCTCCATTGCTCATTCTGCCTAACCCTCATTCACTCACTCATTTTCACAAGGTTGGGGTTGGGGTGCGGGAGGGGGTGAGGGCTCCGGCTGGGGGTGTGGGCTCTTGGGTAGGGCTGGAGATGAGAGGTTCAGGTTGTGGGAGGGGGTTCCGGGCTGAGGCAGGGGGTTGGGATGCCGGAGGGGGTGAGGGCTCCGGCTGGGGGTGTGGGCTTGGGGGTGGGGTCAGAACTGAGGGGTTCACAGTGCAGGAGGGGGATCTGGGCTGGGGCAGGGGGTTGGGGTGCAGGAGGGGGAGAGGGGTGCAGGCTCCAGGCTGCATTTACCTCATGCGGCTTCTGGGAAGCAGTGACATCTCCCACCGGCTACTAGGAAGAGGTGCGACCACATAGCTGTGTGCACTGCCCGCACCTGCAGGCCGCCCCCTCAGCTCCCATTGGCTGCCTAAGAGCCAGAGCGTGATGCCGGCAGCTTCCCGGGAGTCATGCAGAGTTGGGTAGGGAGCCTGCCTGCGCCGCCAACTGGACTTTTAATGGCCGAGCTGCCAAGGTCCCTTTTCAACCAGGTGTTCCGGTCGAAAACCGGACACCTGGCAACCTTACACCCGAGGCCCCACCTGCACTCCACCCCATCCCCACTCCTCCTCTTCCCTCGAGGCCCTGCCCATGCTCTGCCCTGCCTCCCAGTCAGCCTCTTCCCCTCAACTCACACGGGGGCAGAGAAGAGAGCAGAGAGGAGCACCCACCAGCAAAAACAAAAGTCAGTGCCTGTGCCACCTAGGCCGGGGCAAAAGTATTCTGACTGTTGTCCCCTCCCCATACCACTTGGTTTGCCATTTGTTCTTGAAGTGAAAGCTTCTCACTCTAGCCCCATGCCCTGGCAGCTGTGGCAGTGCCACGCCCAGCCTGTCATAGCCACTTAGCCTTGGGTCTGGTGCAGCTGCTCCGGGATCTGGTGCTATCTAGCAAGCTCGCCACGCCCTGGGTGAGGGCGAGATTAGTCTGTGCTGTGGGGTTGGAGGAAGGGCAAGGGTGGGGCAGGGAGGGGCAGAGAGAGCACCTGGCTTTGCTCTGTTGCTATAAATTCTTTTTGCTAATGATCAGATAGCACAAGAGAAACACAGGAGTGTGCAAATGCACTGGGGCCGGATGGGGGAGGAGAGTTTAAAAGGTAAAAGACACAAATACATGGGGAATGGGGAAGAGAGGTGGGACTAAAAAACAGAGTCTTCACCTGCTGAGAGGCTCTTACTCTACCATTTACACCAGCGGGAGTCACTCCTGATTTATACCAGGGCCAGAGAGTGCAGGGGCTGTTGAGCTCTGGGTTGAAGGCAGAGAGTGGGACAGCAAGGAGGCAAAGGAGGAGGAGTGGCGGGGGCAGGATCCAAAATGGAGGGAAGAGGCAAACAAGGAGAATGAACGCCGGTATCCAGGCTGGGTGAAGATGCTTCATCTCTTCTCTTAAGAAGCCTCACCAGTAAGGAAACCCTGATCTGGTGGCTCCCTGGGGTTCTCTGCATTTGTGGGAGCCCCCGTCCCCGTTGTTTGTGATGGGCTGCAGCAGAGCTGGATGGGCATCGTCTCCACCCAGGACCCTGATGGAGATGACTCAGTTGCCCTAGCTGACAGGGTTGATGGGATCTGGAGGCCTGAGTGAGGAAGCTTTAACGCAAGTGACCAAGCCTCCATGCCCTCAGGGAACCCCCATGGAGAATCCCAGCCTCTGCCTTCTGCAGGGAGGGCACCGGGTGGGAAATCCAACCAGCTCAACAGATGAGGAAAACAGATCTAGAGAGAAGCCATAGACAGTGCTGTTGAATTCCACTCATGTAGGGCCCATGGAGCTACCCCGACTCACACCAACCGAGGAGCCAGCCCTTGCTCTCCCTCAGAAACCCTAAAGTGCCCATCTCCATGCCATCAGGTCAGCATGCAATTCATTACTGCTAAAGAGGACTGATCAGAAAATTGGGGGTTTCCCCAAGGGAAACTGTCAGCTTTTTGTCAGAAAAATCTTGTTTCCACGAAAGGCCGAAGATTTCCAGGCAAGCAAACACCTTCTGCAAAAATTCACCCTTTGCCAGAAACCCAATTTTCCATCCCCCAGCGGTTTGGATGCACAGCTGAATGCAAAGTGTTTGTAAGTTGTTTCTGTGGCACACTGGCCCAAGCAGTTCAGAATACCTCCAGGACTAGTCAGAGCTGGGTCACATAGAATCATAGAATATCAGGGTTGGAAGGGACCTCAGGAGGTCATCTAGTCCAACCCCCTGCTCAAAGCAGGACCTAATCCCAACTAAATCATCCCAGCCAGGGTTTTGTCAAGCCTGACCTTAAAAATCTCTAAGGAAGGAGATTCCACCACCTCCCTAGGTAACCCATTCCAGTGCTTCACAACCTTCCTAGTGAAAAAGTTTTTCCTAATATCCTATCTAAACCTCCCCCACTGCAACTTGAGACCATTACTCCTTGTTCTGTCATCTGCTACCACTGAGAACAGTCTAGATCCATCCTCTTTGGAACCCCCTTTCAGGTAGTTGAAAGCAGCTATCAAATCCCCCCTCATTCTTCTCTTCTGCAGACTAAACAATCCCAGTTCCTTCAGCCTCTCCTCATAACTCATGTGCTCCAGCCCCCTAATCATTTTTGTTGCCCTCCGCTGGACTCTTTCCAATTTTTCCACATCCTTCTTGTAGTGTGGGGCCCAAAACTGGACACAGTACTCCAGGTGAGGCCTCACCAATGTCGAATAGAGGGGAACGATCACGTCTCTCAATCTGCTGGCAATGCCCCTACTTATACAACCCAAAATGCCGTTAGCCTTCTTGGCAACAAGGGCACACTGTTGACTCATATCCAGCTTCTCGTCCACGGTAACCCCTAGGTCCTTTTCTGCAGAACTGCTGCTTAGCAGAACATGACTTCGGGCAAGGTGATGGTCCTGTGACATCAGCTCCTGAGTCAATTTTAAAGTCAATAGTCTTGCCAGGAATATTCAGTTTCAGCAATTGTGCCTTCCCCACTCTAAGGGCATCACAGATATATAGGACGAGTCGGTCCCTGTGCCCTCTTAATATCCCCAGGGAAGGGCTGAGGGAGGAGAGGCGGAAGCATCCTAAAAGTGGGGGGGCCACAGGTGCCTGAACCGGGGCCCTGCCCCACCTCCACACCATCCCTTCTCCCTGAGCCCCCACACCACCCCTTCCCCCAAGACTCTGCCCCCACACCACCTCTTCCCCCAAGACTCTGCCCCCACACCACTCCCTCACTGCCTTTTCCCCCAAGACCCCGCCTCTGCTTGCTCCTCTCCACCCCTTTCCGCTCATCACTCGCTCTTCCACCCATAAAAAGTGGGGGGCCATGGCCCCCTGGTTCCCTGTTCCAGCACCCCTGGGCTGAGGTCCCATTTCCCCACTTTATGCTAGGGAAACAGACTCTGTAAATTGCCTGCAGGAATTTCAGGCTCTCTGCCTTTCTGCATCCTGTAGTGTGGACTCTGCATGAATACAGCAGCATGCTGGTCTCGCCTGGCACAGGGAGGTAGAGAGGAAGGATGGCCTAGTGGTTTGGGTGCTGACCTGGGTTCAATTCCCTACTCTGCCCTTGGGCGAGTCCCTTAGTCTCTCTGTTGCCCGTCTGTAAGATGGGGATAATAGCGCAGCATGGGGTGGGAGTGTTGCAAGGATAAATCCATTGGTTGACTGTGAAGTGATGCTATCGTGATGGGGACCAGATTGGCACCTCAGCTCCCCTGATGCTCAGCCCTGTAGGTAACTAGTCCTGAATGTGAGAATGCATCTGTGATTATTAGCCAGGAGAGAATAAAGGTAACCATGGCCCAGGGCTAACAAACCCCTGGAAACCCCCTATGTAATTCTTAGGCCACATGTTCCCCTCCCTGTGTTTGCAGACTCTGGCATCTGGAAGGGGCCCGTTTGGGGCATGCACTATTTTCACTGATCCATTTCACCCATCCCTACCCGTCACAGTACATGAGTTGGGCTCAGCGCATGACGTTTTTCTCAAGAGCCCAGGTACCCACTTCAGCAGCCCCAGAAACCAGAGATGGGACATAGCTGCCCGGTTTGCATGCAGATCTGAATTTCCCTGAGGTTCCAGTGGGTTTGGATCCAGGTGCAGGTTCATGCCCATCTCTGTACAGGGGTCTGTGGCCTCCTCCTGCCACACTGTCTTTATTCCCACCTCCTAATGCCCTCCTCTGCTCTGTGCATCCCAGACACAGAGACCCGCACTGGGCTGCAGACACCCTGGCAAATCAGCACGTGCCATGCAGAAGCCGGGCGTGTTGCGCCAACTTGGGAAAACCTCCCTCTAAATGTGGAGATTCATGCACTGCACATAGGTGATGTCACCGACAGCCAACCAGAGAGCTCCAATTGTATCTGGTGTTGCCATGGAAATGGTTGTGCCGTTACAAGTTCAGCGTTGCCACCTCACTGCAGGATCCCGGGGGCGGAGGGCCATGAACTAGGAAGCAGCAAAGGCTGCGGTTCACACGCAGCTCACAAGCACATGAAAGGCTCCATCTTGCAGCTTGATGGCCTGCGGAGCAGACTGAGGCCCAGATCCTCAAAGGTTGAAATCAAGGGGAATTAGGCACCTCAATACCTTTGAGGATTTGGGCCCGAGTCCTTACCCATCCTCAGCGGAGACAAGACCCTGAGCTAGAGTCCAAACTCATCCTGCTTCCTAGGGTAACTCCGGCTTCCTCTCTTGGGCTTCCCTTTAAGACCTTCTGTCCTACTATCCTCCCCCTGGAAAGCCACATCATCCCCATACATCCCAGGTGCAGTTCAGAAGCTGCATGTGCCACAGTGAGCCACCCCAGCACTCCCCTGCACTCCCCCTCCTTCTCAGCTTCCTGCCTGCCCCAACTCTGCGGCTGGATGGCTGTGGGAGCCTCGACCCTGCTCTTCCAGGCCTGGCCTTCTGCCCGGCTGCCCCAGCAAACCTGTCCAGAGCACAGAACAGCAGCCGTGATAAACTAGGGAGCGGTTTTGTGAGGATAAAGGAAGAGACTGAGAGCCACATGTGACCAATGGCACACCTGAGCCCAAGCACCTAGCCATGAAAGTTTATAACCTGTCGCCTGGGCCCTTTTGCATTCTACAGTACAATGGGCGGGGGGTGGAGGGGTGTTATTCCTCAAAAACAGCACAACCATTCAGCACAAGTGTCAGGGTTTCTGCCCTTCATCACCCAGAGCTCACCCCAGGTTCTACTGGGCCACCTGCCAGCTCCAGGGGAGGGCAGGAGTATTCTACCTCCTTAGTTAGGAAAGGCCCTGCACACAACTCCGTGTAATAGCTCCCGAAGACGTGCCTGCTAGGACCGATGGGCCCTTAGTCAAGGAGTGCAGATCTGGACCCAGTGGAGCTCAGATGGCCAGAAATGCAAAGGTCAGATCTAGTTCCGGATCCAGGTCTGGATTTCCCCAACATTCAGGGGAGGGGGATTCCGATCTGGTGTTTGGACCCTTCCCTACGCCAGACATGGTGATGGGTCAGGACAGGCAAGCTCTGCTGCTAGACATGGCAGCGCCCTGTGCCTCCTGGGAATGGCTGACCAAGGCACATTTAGCTTCTTTCCTTCTTGTCCTTAACCAAGCCATCTCCACACAGGGGAGGTCTCCTGCTGTCGTTAATGCTCATGGCCACTAGAGAGCAGCACAGCTTCAAGAACAGAGCGAGCCTGGTGTAGCTTTTCAGCATCCTCGGACACTAGTAGAGCTGGGGTCTGGGCCAGGCAGGGTAATACCATGTGTTTGGGTTTCTGTTTATCTTTAGAAGTGCATGAAACTATATCCCAGACATCGTATCCCAGGAGAGTAACCTCAGGCCTAGCAGAGACCATGTGCATTGCAATGACATAGGGTATCCCAGTCCTTAGCTACTGACTTACCTCCTTGGCTTTAGCATCTGAACCACATAGATTTACCTAGGATGGGCATAGGCACACAGCTGTTCTGGAGCAGGGCAGTGGTTCTTCTAGTGCGGTCTCCTGTCTCCAACAGTGGATGTTTCTGAGGCAGTGCCAATGCCCATGATACACCTGGAACTGTGCTTGGAGATCCCAGCAGTCAACCCTTGCTGGAGGATATGTGCCATATGCTGGCCTGGAATCAGTGCTAACAGAGCATTCCACAAGGGCATCCCCCACTGCCCCGACAATGCCCTTCCATTCTCAGGGGGTCACCAGCGTTGTTCAGAACATAAGGGAGTCCAGGAGCCGCTGGGCTAGCGAGGAGATCCCACTGTCCATGAGGCTGAAAAGCGACTGTGGACATTTAAATTCCCTCTGCAGCATCAGCATTACTGTACTGAGTGTGTCCAATTGCTACAACGCTGGGTTTAAATGAATGTAGTAATTCTGCCAATGAGCTCACTAAGGTACAGAGAGGTGGAGTGATTTGCCCAAAATCACATGGTGAGTCAGTGGGAATGGAACCCAGGACTCTTGACAGCTGGCCACCTGGCTGTCACCACTAGACAACATGGCCTCCCAAACAGGGCAGGTACCAGAGGTTCATTTTGTGACAAGAATTCAGAATTGCACCCCGCCCCCCCTCCACCTCCCCCAAGGGTCTGCATCTGAGCTGGAGCTGGGCAGATGCTATCTCTTTTCCTGAGGCCAATAATTAACCAGAGAGCTTGGCGGGGATATATTTCCCGAGAAAGGAGCACTCAGAGCAAGTAGTTTCCTTGGTAACGGATGTTTCAGCTGGAGCAGAAATAGTTTCCCTGCAGCCCTGCGATATGGATTGGCAGTAAGGGTGGCAACCGCTACCTTGGGGAGAGGTGACAGTGCTAGAGAAAATGGGTAGGGAGGATGCAGCAACCACACCTCTACAGGCTTCATTGGCCAAAAGCAAAGGTGCAAGGGTGAGGAAAGCAGAGACTGGAGAAGAGCCCCAGATCAGAACCTTGTTGCAACGACACAGGCAGAGTCAAATGTCACTGTCCCAGTGCCCAGAATACCCCGAATGTCCCCACAAAGATGCATACATGCTGCCTTGTGGTTCACCCTGTGACACTCTGTATTTCAAGGGAACACCCTACACCACCATGTTCATCCTTATAATATGACAATGCAAAGTTTGTCACGTTGGGAGTCTTCGGAAGGCTCACGATGCATTGAGCATTGTTGTTATAGTAATGTTATAGGTTGTAATTTCATGTATATAGTTATGAGGTTGAAAACGTGTCCTCATGGCTTAAAACAAGCCCTGGCAAAACTGTACAGGAGCAGAGGGGCAGTTCACACCTCAACAGGGCATGTATGGGACAAACCCAGCCCAGCCTCACAGGAACAAAGGACACTGGCCTAGGCAGCAACAAAGGATCTGTTGGACTCTCGAGTGAGTCACCCCCCCTTCCCTTGGTCAGTCAGGGACGACGATGAGATAATGCTCACCTGACTCTGAAGGGGGTGGGGTGGGAAGCCAAGAGAGAAGAAAAAACATGATAAAAGGGAGAGACGTTTGCCACGCTCTCTCTCTCTCTTCCACCTCCATCTACAGACACCACCATCAAGCGACTGAAGTGCTGATCAAAGGGGAGAGCCTGGCTGAAGGGCAACCAGCCAGCCTGTGGTGAGAAGCATCTAAGTTTATAAGGACACTGAAAGTGTTAAGATCAGCTTAGAAACCGTTTTGCTTTTATTTCATTTGACCAAATCTGACTTGTTGTGCTTTGACTTATAATCACTTAAAATCTATCTTTTGTAGTTAATAAATCTGTTTGTTTATTTTACCTGAAGCAGTGCATTGGGTTTGAAGTGTTTCAGAGACTCCCCTTGGAATAAAAAGCCTGGTGCATATCAATTTCTTTGTTAAATTGACAAACTCATATAAGATTGCAGCATCCAGCGGGCATAACTGGACACTGCAAGACGGAGGTTCCTAGGGTTGTGTCTGGGACCGGAGATATTGGCTGGTGTCATTTGGTTGCACAATCCAAGCAGGTTACATGCCAGAGGCTGTGCATGAACAGCCCAGGAATGGGGGTTCTCACAGCACAGCAGGGTAAGGCTCACTCCCAGAGTCAAGAATTGGAGTGGCCTAGCAGATCACCGGTCCAGATAACAGTCAGGGGAATGTCACACACCCCCAGCTATGACAGGCATTTCCTCTGTTCTGTGAATTGTGATTTTAATTAGGATGGTGGAGGAAGGAGTGACATCATCCAACATGTGGTGTGAGCTGGACCTCCAACGGCAAGCCCAGAGACTGAGAGTAAGGCCTGGTCTACACTACGAGTTTAGGTCGACTTTAGCCACGTTAAATCGACTTAAGCCTGGACACGTTTACACTACGAAGCCCTTTCTGTCGACTTAAAGGGCCCTTTAAACCGGTTTCCTAACACCACCTCGACAAGGGGATTAGCGATAAAATCGACCTTAGGGGGTCGGAATTGGGTTAGTGTGGACGGAATTCGACATTACTGGCCTCCGGGAGCTATCCCACAGTGCTTCATTGTGACCGCTCTGGACAGCACTCTCATCTCAGATGCACTGGCCAGGTAGACAGGAAAAGCCCCGCGAACGTTTGAATTTCATTTCCTGTTTGCTCAGCGTGGAGAGCACAGGTGACCATGCAGAGCCCATCAGCACAGGTAACCATGATGGAGTCCCAGTCCCAGTCCCAGGATCGCAGAAGAGCTCCAGCCTGGACCGAACGGGAGGTACAGGATCTGATCGCCATCTGGGGAGATGAAGCAGTGCTCGCCGAACTCCGAAACAGTAAAAGAAACGGCAAAACATTAGAAAAGATCTCCAAGGCCATGAAGGACAGAGGCCATAACAGGGACGCGCGGCAGTGCCGCGTGAAAATTAAGGAGCTAAGGCAAGCCTACCACAAAGTCAGAGACGCAAACGGAAGGTCCGGGGCAGAGCCGCAAACATGCCGCTACTACGCGGAGCTGCATGCCATTCTAGGGGGTGCAGCCACCACTAGCCCAAGCGTGTTCTATGAGTCCCTCTCTGCAAACGGGGAAGCGGGTTCGGCGGACGAGGAAGATGAGGATGGAGAGAACATAGATAGCTCACAGCAGCAAGGAAGCGGAGAAACCAGTTACCCCAACAGCCAGGATATGTTTGTCACCCTGGACCTGGAAACAGTAACCCCCGAACTCACCCAAGACCCTGAGGGCACACAGGGGACCTCTGGTGAGTGTACCTTTGCAAAAATTACACATAGTTTAAAAACAAGCGTGTTTAATGATTAATGATTAATTTGCCCTGGCAATCGCGGCCAGTACAGCTACTGGAAAAGTCTGTTAACGTGTATGGGGATGGAGCGGAAATCCTCCAGGGACATCTCCAGAAAGCTCTCCTTCATGTAATCCCAAAGCCTTTGCAAAAGGTTTCTGGGGAGGGCTGCCTTATCCCGTCCGCCATGGTAGGACACTTTACCACGCCAGGCCAGTAGCACGTAGTCTGGAATCATTGCATAACAAAGCATGGCAGCGTATGGTCCCGGTGTTTGCTGGCATGCAGACAACATCCATTCCTTATCGCTCTTTGTTATCTTCAGGAGAGTGATATCATTCACGGTCACCTGGTTAAAATGGGGCAATTTTATTAAGGGGACATTCAGAGGTGCCCCTTCCTGGTCTGCTGAACAGAAATATTCCCCGCTGTTAACCACGCGGTGGGGGGGAGGGGTGAAGTGACCATCCCAGAGAATTGGGTGTGTGGGGGAGGGGAGTTAGTTGGGTTTGTGCTGCATGTTAAACCTGAAATCGCATCCCCTCCTTTTACATTGCAAACCCATTTTAAATGGCACGGGTGCTTGGTATGGGAAATGAGGGCAGAACTGTTTGAAACCATCCCCACATGTTAAGAAGGTTAAAAAAGCCCAAAGACTATATGTCTTACCATGGCTGCCTGCAAGCTGAAATCTGTGTCCTGGCACTGCGTGAGTGATCTCTCACACCAAACCAGGAGACTCTCAATATAAGAGGAAAAATGCGACCTTGTAACGAAAGCACATGTGCTGTGTGATGTTGTGAACAGCAAAATCTAACGTGAAAGAGTCTACCCATTGTTCTCTAAAATGTATCTTTTTTAACAACCTCTCCCTTCTCCACCAGCTGCAAATCTTACTCCTTCGCAGAGGCTAGTGAATATTCGAAGAAGGAAGCGAAGGACGCGTGACGAAATGTTTACTGAACTTCAGACTGCCTCCCACGCTGACAGAGCACAGCTGAATGCGTGGAGGCAGTCAATGACTGATTTTAAAAAAGCCCAATATGAGCGAGAGGAGAGGTGGCGTGCTGAAGATGAGAAGTTGCGTGCTGAAACGCGGGCTGAAGAGGAGAGGTGGCGTCAACTTGTAATCAGAAAGCAAGAGTCGATGCTCCGGCTGCTGGAGCATCAAAGTGATATGCTCCTGCGTATGGTTGAGCTGCAGGAAAGGCAGCAGGAGCAGAGACCGCCGCTACAGCCCCTCTGTAACCAGCAGCCATCCTCCCCAAGTCCCATTGCCTCCTCACCCAGACGCCCAAGAACACGGTGGGGGGGCCTTCGGCCACCCACTCACTCCACCCTAGATGATTTCCATAGCAATAAGTTTTAAAGTTTTAAATTGGAGTGTGTCCTTTTCCTTCCCTCCTCCCCCACCCATCCCGGGCTACCTTTCCAATTATCCCCCTAGTTGTGTGCTGAATTAATAAAGAATGCCTGAATGTGAAGTATCAATGACTTTATTGCCTCTGCAAGTGGTGCTCGAAGGGGGGAGGGTAGTAGGGGAGGGTGGGGTGGTTGGTTTGCAGGGAAGTAGAGTTAACAGGGTGGTGGGGGAGGGGCAGAGGGTTCATCAAGGAGCAACAAACAGAAGTTTCACTCCGTAGCCTGGCCAGTCACAAAACTGGTTTTCAACGCTTCTCTGATGCGCACCGCGCCCTGCTGTGCTCCTCTAACCGCCCTGGTGTCTGGCTGCGCGTAATCAGCGGCCAGGCGATTTGCCTCAACCTCCCACCCCGCCATAAATGTCTCCCCCTTACTTTCACATATATTGTGGAGCGCACAGCAAGTAGCAATAACAATGGGGAGATTCTTTTCGTTAAGGTCTGAGCGAGTCTGTAAGCTGCGCCAGCGCGCTTTTAAACGGCCAAATGCACATTCCACCACCATTCGGCACTTGCTCAGCCTGTAGTTGAACAGGTCCTGACTGCTGTCCAGGCTGCCTGTGTATGGCTTCATGAGCCATGGCATTAAGGGGTAGGCTGGGTCCCCAAGGATCACGATAGGCATTTCAACATCCCCAACGGTTATTTTCTGGTCTGGGAAGAAAGTCCCTTCCTCCAGCTTTCGAAACAGAAGAGACTGCCTGAAGACGCGAGCATCATGTACCCTTCCCGGCCAGCCCACGTTGATGTCGGTGAAACGTCCCTTGTGATCCACCAGGGCTTGCAGCAGCATTGAAAAGTACCCCTTGCGGTTTATGTAGTCGGTGGCTTGGTGCGCCGGTGCCAAGATAGGGATATGGGTTCCGTCTATGGCCCCACCACAGTTTGGGAATCCCATTGCAGCAAAGCCATCCACTATGGTCTGCACGTTTCCCAGAGTCACTACCCTTGATATCACCAGGTCTCTCATTGCCCTGGCAACTTGGATCACAGCAGCCCCCACAGTAGATTTGCCCACTCCAAATTGATTCCCGACTGACCGGTAGCTGTCTGGCGTTGCAAGCTTCCACAGGGCTATCGCCACTCGCTTCTCCACTGTGAGGGCTGCTCTCATCCTGGTATTCTGGCGCTTCAGGGCAGGGGAAAGCAAGTCACAAAGTTCCATGAAAGTGCCCTTACGCATGCGAAAGTTTCGCAGCCACTGGGCATCGTCCCAGACCTGCAACACGATGCGGTCCCACCACTCTGTGCTTGTTTCCCGGGCCCAGAATCGGCGGTCCACGGCATGAACCTGCCCCAGTAACACCATGATTTCCACATTGCTGGGGCCTGTGCCTTGTGAGAGGTCCATGTCAATTTCCTCATCACTATCGTCGCCGCGCTGCAATCGCCTCCTCCTCAGCTGGTCCTGGTTTGGCTTTGGCATGTCCAGGAGGCTCTGCATGTTTTCCAGGACAATGCGCGTGGTGTTCATAGTGCTCATAATTGCCGCGGTGATCTGAGCGGGCTCCATGATCCCAGTGCTGGCTATGGCGTCTGGTCTGAAAAAAGGCGCGAAAGTAGTATCTGACGGACCAGGGGAAGAAGGGAGGGAGGGAGGGGCGAGTGACGACATGGTGTACAGGTACAGGGAATTAAAATCAAGAAAGGTGGCTTTGCATCAGGGAGAAACACAAACAACTGTCACACAGAATGCCCCCCCCCCCAAAGATTGAACTCAAAAGCCTGGGTTTAGCAGGAGGAAGGGGGGGAAGCAAATGAATACAGAATAAATCTATTTTTTACATCTTAAGACGACGGTGCAGCATGACTGATAGCCCTTGGCATTTTCTGGGTGCTTGGCAGCAAATACTGGGCGCTTGGCAGTTAGCCTTCAGGTCTATTGCACGATCTGATACCCAGTATGACAACGATGGATACCAGTCGTAATATACTATCTACTGCCCAAAAGGCAAGGGGTTGCTGCTGTGTAGCAATGTTGCCCCATCCTGCGCATAATACGTCTGATAACCATCATCATCAAGGCAAGGGGGCTGGTGCAATGCAGCCCCACGGCTGCCAGCCCCATGTCTGCCAGCACCCAGATAGCCCTCGGCCTCTTCTGGGTGCTTAGCAGACAATATTGGGCACTTGGCAGAAAATAGCATACTACGACTGATAACCATCATTGTCTGCCCGGGTGCCCATGATCGACAGCCACTGCAGTACGATGACGATGGTTACCAGTCGTAATATACCATCTTCTACCAAAAGGCAAGGGGCTGGTGCAATGCAGCCCTACGGCTGCCTGCACCCAGATCGCCAATGAAGGCTACCAGTCATGCTGCACCGTCTACCGCCAAAAGGCAGTAAGCTGCTGCTGCTGTTTAGCAATGCAGTCCCACGTTTGCCGGCACCCGGAAGAGATATGGTGACGGTGAGCTGAGCTGAGCGGGCTCAATGCTTGGCGTGGTATGTTGTCTGCACAGGTAACCCAGGTAAAAAGGCGCGAATCTATTGTCTGCCGTTGCTGTGACGGCGGGGGAGGGGCCTGACGCAATGTACCCAGAACCCCTCGCGGCACTGCTTTGCATCATCCGGGCATTGCGATCTCAACCCATAATTCCAATGGGCGCCGGAGGCTCCGGGAACTGTGGGATAGGTACCATAGTGCAATGCGCCGGAAGTCGACGCTAACCTCGGTACTGTGGACGCGGTCCGCCGACTTCATGCACTTAGAGCATTTTAGGTGGGGACACACACAATCGGCTGCATACAACCGGTTTCTATAAAACCGGCTTCTATAAATCCGACCTAATTCTGTAGTGTAGACATAGCCTAACTGGGGAATTCTGCTGAGCTCGGACAACACAGATTTGCGGTCATCACCGGCAACCACTCAGAATTAGAGATTTCAAAAAGAAAAAGCTGGTGTTTGAGATGGGGGTGGGGGAGTGGCCAGGAAGGGCTACTTGGATGGATGGATGGATCTGACACAACTCATCTACAGCCTGTTGGAGTGTGCTGGACAAACAAGTAGATGTTGATCATCTCAACAGGGTGTAAGTTACACCCAAAGTGATGCTACCACATTGTCTCAGGGGATGTCTCAGGGGAGCAAAGAGGGAGACATTTGGTGGCTCACCTTTCAGGGGCACAATTCAAGAAGTGGGAGTGGGTTCCCAGGAAGGAGAAATGGTTAGAACTAAACAACTTACTTGGCAGATCACTTCCAAGAGCTGTGTGAAAAAGGAATCAGCTAAAGCTGCTCATGGGAGCTTTGAGACGCACACTTGCTCCTCCATGCATAGACAACAGCAGTTATGGGTGTTGGGGTGGGGTCCTTGGGAGACTCTGCGTTCCAGCATCTGACCCCTGTGTCTTTGTTCCCCTTTAGTGGCTGGACTTTATAAAGATGTTTATAAGGACTGTCTACACAGAGACACTCAGGAAAATTAATCCAAATTAACTAAAGGTGTAAATTTAAGTGGATTAGTTAAACCTTATTATACCTGTGTGGACACTCTTTTTCAGAATTAAAGTGGCCTTTTCTCAGTTAAGTTTATTTCAGTGAATACAGCTAAACTGAATCATGGCCATTTAAATTCTAAGTAAGAAAGTCCACACAGTGGTTTAATACAGTTTAACTAATCCACTTTAAAATTTAATTCAGATTAATTTTCCTGTCCTGTTTAGACAAGCCCCAAGTCTGCCTCCAAGCTAATGGGTCTGGGTTTTCAGCACAAGAAATAGAATCATACTTTTAGATCCAGAGGTCCCTACTTCTATCCCTATAAACAAACCCACTCATAGGTTGTCTTCTTTAAAGTGATTAATGCAAGACAAGACGTGTTTGCCATCTAGATGTCATGCTGATCTAATGCCAATAGACATGTAGTGGGGCCCATCTGTACTGGGTTGTGTAGACTCCACTTGTACATCACCAAGTGCGGAGGGTACTGTCTCCATAACAGACTCCTCAGTGAATATTATGGGCATTACTGTTTACTCAGTTTGGCATTAGGACCATCTACTGCCTCAGTTTACCTTCTGCCCCAGTCAAACATATGCCCCACAACTGGGGTTTTTGCTTTAACCCTCCCCTTGTGGAGTCTGGTTTTTTAACATCATGTAACCATTTAATTCAGAACTAATTTTCCAGCCTTTCCTTTGGCTTAATAGTCTGTTCAGTCCTTACCAAGAACAAGCCATCCTCAGGGCCCTCTCTCTGCTGCATCCTTGGCCAAGCTGCCTGGTGGAGGGAGGGGGAGGGTTTCCCATGATAAAATCCACCACCAGTAAGAAGAAATCCAAGGACATGCCCCTACAGGCAGCACGTACTCAGTAGGTGCCTTGTCTACACTGGGAACTTGCTCTGAGTCCAGCAATCAGTGACTGGCAACTGACATAGCTGCATCAGTGCATCCTCCTTTTATTAACTGACATTAGGACTGCATTGCACTAGGCTTTCTGCAGATACATAGTGAGAGACTGTTTCTGCTCCAAGCAGGAGGGAACTCCGCCAGTTCAAATCACAGTTTTCTTTGTCTGTGCTTGGAGAGACACAGGTGTAACTATATCAGTGCTGACCACTGATTGCTGGTAATTCCCAATACAGACAAGGCCAGAGGCCTGAAGAGCGTCTGGCTCATTCGGAGGAAGTGATAGAGCCATATACTGTGTCTGGATTTTTTTTCTAAAAAGACCATTATAGATATTCATGTTAAGAATGGGATGAACGAGCCTGATGCTTCAGGGCATCATCAGCTGACCATCTCAATGGTGGAGGTCAGGAAGGAATGTACAACCCCCTTGCCAGTCCCCCCAGCACAGCAGTACACAGCAGCCCAGATGCCTGGTTGGGAAATTGGGAGGTTTTGTGCCAAAGGTATCAGCGCCACTGTGAGAGGCGGAATTCCACATTGGATGGCCCCCTGGTCTGACTAGATACCAGACCAGATTGGTCTGATGAGGTTCCGTTCCTATGATTTCTGTCTAATCTAATTCAGTATTTTTCATGCGTCTGGAAGAGGCTTTAAAAATGATGACATTACTAGAGCCAATGCCGCTGGGATGGAAAATCCCCTAGCTTGGGGGAATCCCCAGCAGAGATTGACTTGATCTCCCAGAAAGTTATTTCTGTCTCCCAGTCCAATTTAAACACAGCCACACAGTTGAAGCCTGTTGTGTAATTAGGGGTATTTTTAAATCTAATTATATTGATTCCACATTCCACGACCAACTGCATTGGTCATCTCCTCCTACAGAAGATCCAGCGTGGTTTTACCTGCTGCGTTGCTCCAGGGTCCTGTTGTCAGAGGGACTGGGAGTGCTGTTACGTAGGGCTTGGAGTTAGTATAGCCTCTGTAACCAGTCCTACCCATTTGGGATGTGGTCACAGCTGGTTAGCATTGCAATGGCTATCTCCCTAGGTACCTAGTGTGACATTCCACTCCATATGTTTTATGGAAATATGCTTATAAGTGTGAATAGGATGTAACTGGAATATGCTTTATGCAAAAGATCTCTTGTAAAGTATCATTACAAAACTTATAATCTACTGAATATATTCCTCCTATTTCTACGTATGTATCTTTCTTGTATCTGAAGCTAGAAATATGAAATATAGCTCTGAGGTCCTATTGCAATTATGCAAAGTGTGGGCCATTAATGGTGGTTTGGAAGCTTCATGGCTCCCATTGACTAGGACAATTGGTTGTAAATGGTCTGTTTACTTGCAAACCTTCCTGGGTGCGTGCAGGCCAGCCCTGGAAGAATGGAGGCTGGGGTCTCGCAGGACATGTGAACATGTCACCTGATACTGGAATGCATCTTAAACCTGGTGCTTTTCCATTTAGAAGGAGGGGTGGGGACCCAGAGAGACAAAAGATTCCTGCCTTGTGACAAAGCTATAAAAGGGGGTGGAACAGAACAAAGGGGCTTCCAGTCATGAGAAAACCCCTAGTTTCCACCTAAGATGTCTGTTAACAAGGACTGTACCAGGGGAAAGGATTGGGCCCAGACTAGGAAGGAGTCTAGTCTGTGAAAGAAGCTTATTGGAACATCTCTGAGGGTGAGATTTTACCTGTAAACAAAAACAACAAGGAGTCTGGTGGCACCTTAAAGACTAACAGATAGTCTTTAAGGTGCCACCAGACTCCTTGTTGTTTTTGTAGATACAGACTAATACGGCTACCGCCTGATACTTGATACCTGTAAACAGTTTCTTAATAGATTAGGCTTAGACTTGTGTGTTTTTTGCTTTATTTTGCTTGGTGACTTACTTTGTTCTGTCTGTTATTACTTGAAACCACTTAAATCCTACTTTTTATATTTAATAAAATCACTTTTGTTTATTAATGAACCCAGAGTAAGTGATTAATACCTGGGGGAGCAAAAAGCTGTGCAAATCTCTCTATCAGTGTTATAGAGGGCGGACAATTTATGAGTTCACCCTGTATAAGCTTTATACAGAGTAAAACGGATTTATTTGGGGTTTGCATCCCATTGAGAGCTGGGTGTCTGGGTGCTGGAGATAGGTGACCTGCTGAGCAGTTTTTGGTTAAAGTCTGCAGCTTTTGGGGCATGGACCAGACCTGGATCTGTGTTGCAGCAGGCTAACGTGTCTGGCTCAACAAGGCAGGGTTCTGGAGTCCCAAGTTGGCAGGGAAAACAGGTTCAGAGGTAATCTCAGCACGTCAGGTGACAGTCCCAAGGAGGTCTCTGTGACTGAACCCATCACACCTAGCCATCCCCCATCACCAGCTGAGCACCGTATGGCCATTAGTGGAGTTTAGCCTTTCAACAGCCTGGTGAGGTAGGAAAGTACACATATTACAGATGAGGAAACTAAGGCCACTGTGTGGCTTAATTCACTTGTCCAAGGCCACACAGAGGACATGTGGCTGAGCTGCAAATAAAACCCAGGTCTCTGAAGTCTTGGCTAAGTGCCCTACCTAGTAGACCATGCTTCCTACCTAATAGCTAGGGAGTGTTCTTTCCAGAATCTTGATTGGGAGTTTACCAGCCCTCAAAGAATCTACCTCTGGGTTTACACTGAGCCTGCTGCTCATTGAGCCAGGATTTAGGGAGAGCAATCCATCCTGCATGGCTACCCCAGGCAGTGCAGTTGTGATCAGTAAAGCTCCTAACAAATCGGCAGCTGATTAAAGGATGGATGTTTAAACACGGTACATAATTAGCAAATGGAGCTCATTGCCATAAGATCTCCTGGAGGCCAAAAGCTTAGCAGAATCCTCCCTAAAAAGGAATGGGTTTTTATATGGCTAATAGGAACATCCAGAGTTATAACAGGAAGGATTAACAAAGCAATTGTTTTGGAAGGGATATAAACTCGCCTGCTTCAAGGCATAAGCCCCAACCTCTGACTAAGAGAGGTTGGCAAGAAACTTTCCCTGGGGACAGGTTATCCCATAACTCCCTTCGGGGGCTTTCTTGCACCTTCCTCTGAAACAGCTGGGCCTGTCTGCTGTCAGAGCCGGGCCTGTCTGCTGTCAGAGCCGGGCCTCTGGGCAAGATAAACTATTGGTCTAATCCAGGATGCCAGTTCCTAGCAGGTCTCAGTGCCTTCACTTAAGGTTCTCCCTGTACACAGCCAGGCCTTGGATAGGTATGGGAGACCTCCAGGGGAAATCCTATGCCAGATGATGGCTGGCAGGTGATCCAGAAAATGGGGCTCTCTCTTCTGAGTTCGCACTGACTATACTCCAAAGTAATAACCCACTGAGGAATGCCTCCCTCCCCCCGCTGAACCAGGCTAAGATGAATAGGAACAAAGCACCATTATTCTGGAATAAGAGCGTCCACACATGGAGTTAATCAGGAGTGGCTATTCTGGAATAATTCCATGCATAGACAAGCCTTAATGGCAGGGGGGGCAGAGGAGGAATGCAGAGTCCTTGGCACGGGGAGGAAGGGGAAATGGGGGGCACACAGAATCCCTCACAGGGGAGGAGAATGGAGGAAGGGTACATGGAGAAAACAGAGTCCCTGGCATGTGGTGGAGGGGCACACAGAAGGAGAGATGGGGGACACACAAAGCCCCTGGCATGGGGGATAGGGTAGGGGAGTTGCAGGGAGTCCCTGAAATAGAGGGGGACAGCAGGATGGCACATGGGGAGCATGTGCAGGTGGAACAGAGGGATACAAAGAATATGTGCCACGAGCTTGGCCTATACAGGCTATGAAGTGTGGGTCCCCTCGTCAATTACTCGTTAACATCTCGACACCGGCTAACAATCACCCCTCTGTGTCACTGCCTTTGGAAATACTCCAGAGAAGCCTGCCTGGTTTCTGTTCAGACCGAGGCCAGATCACATGCCGTGGGGGAAACTTTGCTTTGGCAAAGCATGGCTTCTGCTGAGCTCTGGCATGCAAGAGACATTTAGTGTCAGCTCCAAGGTGAGCTACCCACTTCCCTGTCTGAATCTGTGTGAGGAGCTGTGGTTTGGCCTTCAGCACAGACCTAGATCTCCCTGGGAAATTCCCACTTCCAGGAGGTCTTCACCTCACTTCGCTGCAGTCCGGGATCCCATCAGCTGCTTTGTGCCTTGGGGTTCAGATTCTGGAGGCAGGTGGGATGAGGCTAATCCAGAGCTGAAGGTAGGAGGAGAGAGCAGCAGGGAGGATTGGGCTGCAGGATGCAGTGGGGGACCGACAGCTGCCATTAGTCAAGGACCTGATTGTCAGGAGTGCTGCACATTCACTAGCGCCCACTGAAATCCACTGGAGTTTCAGCTGCTCAGCATTTCTGAGGCCACGTCTACACTACAGACTGTGACACAATTAAGATCGGCGTACAGCCGCTGCAGTTAGCATATCGCACACTTGGTACTGCGTGTACTCACCAGGAGTGCTCGTGTCGACGCAAAGTGTGGTGCACCATGAATAGGTATCCCAGTGTGCCATGTGCAACCATCTGGTGCAGTGCCTTCTGGGAATGTTTCACAATGTGTTGTGGGATAGAAAGACTTGCCTAGGGATCTCTGGGACTTAGGGATCAAGTTCCAACCATGCAACTTGTGAATCAGGTCTTGCTGCTTCTGTGCCTTGGATTGCAGAGAGGTAATTCTCCCACAGTGGACAAAATAACTGCATTGGCACAAAGTGTTAGCACTGCATGAAGCTGGGTGCAGCGCTTGAAGTGTAGGAACTGAAAGCCATGCTGCAGGAACTGTGGCAATTGGGTCAAGCAATCATCTGGGAGAGCCTCCTTCACACAACCAATGAAATGTGTTGCATCCAAATTAGCTCTAGAGTCAGGGTGGTGCCTGGTGGAGTCACCTGTGATATCACAGTGCTCTAGGACTCTGGGCATGGCATAGACTCAAGCCATACTGTAGCTGAAAGCCCAGACCGTGATCCCAGTGATGACTGAACCTGGTGATATTCAGAACAAAAAGAGCTCTCAGCCATGCTGCTAACTGTTTCCATCGCTTCACACTGACTCAACAGACATTCTAGGCCTCAGAGTGACACACACAGCAACACTCCTGGAATCTTATGATACAGACTATGCCTGGTCGCCTATGGGCATGCCACCCTCATATGATCACTGTCACAACACAGCCTCGCAACACTCACTTGGGATTATGGGAAGCTCGGATCCCAGTAGGTGGGACAGATCCATGGAGATTTGAACTGTGCTCTGAATAGCAGCTGAGATGGTCGTAGGGGCATTGTGCTAAGGAGCATGGCTCAGATACTCAAGCGATATTTAGGCACCTAACTCCCATTGAAATCAAAGGGCGTTAGGTGCCTAAATACCTTTGCAGTTCTGGGTCCACAAGCCTAGGGACTGAGTCTCAGTTATATGAGGCTCCTTTATGCCACTCCAGCAGTGTAAAGGGAATGTAAGGTAGGCAGAGATGGCTCCCTAAGGATCCCCCGGTGCACGTCCCCAACCAGCACAGAGTTGGCATGAAGGCTCTGCACCAGCCCCTGGCATAGTGGGGTGGGGGGATTGCGGACATGGCCAGGATGCACTGGACTATGGCTTTTCCCAGCTCTGCTTATAGGGACCACGAAAAGGGTGTGTAAGTTAGCGCAGCCTTGAGGCTGCTCTAATTTGCACCAGGGCCTGAGTAGGCTCCTGCACAGCCCAGAATACAGGGTGGCTTCCCTGCCCCAAGCAGTACTGGAGTAATTGAGAATCAGCTCTAGAGAATGCAGTGCCTTGAATGTCCATCCGGTCCCAAGAAGAAATAATGGCATTCCCCTTTAAGAGGCGGGGCCCAAACACAGCTGGAGGAACAGGACAGAAAGGGTTAAATGTGAATACAAAGTGTCTGTATTTATATATATCTACACACAGATAAAAAACAAGGCCAAGACTCTTCCAGTCCCTCCCTCCCCTTGCGGCATTGCTAGAAGACAGGGGAGGGGAGTGACTCCCCAGCTCAGCGGAACAAGCCACACTGATCTATTTATAAGCTGCAAATGTGTGGGTGGGTGGTCTGGTGGGAATTGCCTCATTCACCTTGATACTCCCCCAAAGCCTGGAGGGTTTGTGGGTGGTGGAGACCTTGTTTCCTTTCCCTCCCCCGTTGATTCCACAGCCGCTCCAGCGTGAAGAGTTATTTACCAATAAGGGCCATCACCGAGCGCAGGGCTCCAGGAAATGGTGCGGGTGCTTCTGCATTTCGGCTGCGTGCACGCTCTCACCTCGGAGGCTGCTGAGTTGGAAATTCCCAGCCGCGGCCACTCATCAGATGCAAACCCCCTGGGTTGCTCTTGTGTGACTTGGACAGGGGAGGAAAGCAGAACCCAAAAGCAGAAATTGGTGGCTGTCCGGCTATCATGTGCCGGGAGTGGAACAAAAGGCAGCAAAGCCAGCAACCACTGACCCACATCATGGATGGCCTGGCTAGTCGCTGCCTAGATAGTGCTGGTAGTATTCATGTTCCAGTAGCACCTAGAGGCCTGACCCAGATCTGGTCCCATTGTGCCAGGCACTGTACAGTCACACAGTGAGTGATTGATATCTCCTGTCCTGAAGTAGGATGATCCAGTGGTTAGGGTAGTAGGGTGGGAATTAGAGGACCTGGGTTCAGTTCTCTGCTCTACCACCGGCAAGTCCCTTAGCCACCCTGTGCCTCAGTTTCCCACCTGTACAATAGGGACCATGGAGCCTCAGGGAGCACTACCTCACACAGCTGTTGGAGGCGGGGGCAGAGCTGTAAAGATTGTGGGGGGGATCAGGTACTGTGATGAGGGGGCAGAGAGGAGCAAGCAGTGGGTGGGGTCATGGGTGGAAGAGGCAGTGTGAGAGCAGGGTCTTGGGGAAAGAGACAGTGTGGGGACGGGGTCTCAGGGGAAGGAGCAGCATGGGGGGTGGGGCTATAGTTCAGGCCCTGGTGGATCCCAGTTTTAGGGGGTTTCCGCTGTTCCTGGTGCACACTGCAAAATGACAGGGCTTGGACCCAAGTCATAGCAAGATTTATGTTCTGCCCACCACATCTCCCTTCCAGCGGGGTTGTAGGGGTTCTGAGTGCTTGCTGATCCGAGTCAGACTGATCTGTGTGTGGACCAAATGGGGGCTTGAGCTGAAACTTGGGTCATAGCCTGGGCTTAGTGTACAGTGTGGATGTACCCTCAGCGTTTAAGCAGTTCCAGGTTTCTGTTAAAGGAAGCTTTATCGGCACCAAGCGCTCACGACATGGAAGGCCTCTCACAGGGTCTCAGGGGAGCAATGTCTCTGCAAATGCTACAAGCAGCATTAATTGGGTGGGAGTAGGGGAGCAGAGGGGGCACAGTTTCCCTCTCCGCCTTCCCCACCTAGTGGAGTGAGCACAAGGATACCCCTCCCCAGTGAAGGTAGGGAGAGCTCCCTCCCTCTACACCCCCACTCCTTCTGTTAACCCCTTCTAGGCAGTACTGGAAAATGCCCACACTTGGGGTGAAGTGGGGAGTCCCTAGGGAGGGCCTGAGCCACAACCCCAGAACCAGATGCCCCTCAAAATAAAGAGAATTTGGATCCAGGATCAGCTGCTCGAACCCATCTCTAGATTTTACCAGCCTACTTGACAGCTTTCAGCTGTCCTTGGACTGGACCCACCCAGGTCTCAGCGTGATGGTCCTGTGTGCTCCTTCCACTAAGTGGCCCCTGCTGTGGAGCAGGGAGAGTGCTATACAGATGGTAATGGAGATGGCCTGGATCACACGGATTGCCGAGTGTATGGAGTAGCCAAACCTACAGAAAATGCGTCATTTACTGGAGTTTCTTCTCATACCAAAATCCCGAGCAGTCGTATCGCTTGGGGTTGGTATGATTGTCCTTTGTGGCCGCTGAACCTTTATGCCTTGTCAATATACACTCTTCGGCCACCCACTGACGCCCCTTTCTGCTTTGTGGTTGATTTCACTCTTACCCACACTGAGATTATTATCACTGGGTAACTGGGCTGCTTTCTCCACTCAGAACTCTTTGCATCATCATTGGTTTCAGTTGTTTGCTTGCTTGTTACAGTATGTGGCGGATGAACTGTGTGAGAAAAGCAGAGGGTCTAGCATACCTCAGCTGAAATCAATTTTCATGCGGTTGGTATGACAGGGCTTACAGTGCACCCTTCAGTGGCCCTGCTTGATTGGGGTTTTTTTCAGGCCTTGGACCCCTTACAACTCTGGCCACTTTAAGCACCGAGTGTGGCCACATGTACGACAGGAATTGCATGTGCTCTTCTGTGTCTGTGACTGGAGCTGGGCAACTAACTGATTTTTCAGTTCACTGGGCAATTTCAAAATGTCAAAAAAAAATGGTTTCAGGTTGGATTGAAAACAAATGGGTTTTTTTAAAAAAAATTCAGCCAATCAAAAAGAAAAAAAAATAGTTTCAAGTTGAATGAAGCATTTCACTTCAATTGTGACCAATTTTCAACATTTTTGACTTTAAAAAAATAAAATTAAAGGAGAATTTGAAACGAAAATTAGTTCCAAATGAAAAATTGAAAAATGAAAGCTTCATTTTGAAGATGCCCGCATGAAACACTTCAATTATTTCAGATTTTTGGAAGCATTTATTTTCAGAAATGAACTGTTTGGTAGAATCAACAAAAATTCATTACATGGTTTGGTGTCACCAAATCTGCATTTTTTTTGCAGATTGGCAAATTTAAGCTAAAAATGTTGCCCAGCTATGAAATGAGGATGAGTTGTGTGTCTGCATCTGGTGTATGAATTGTGTGGAGTCTATAGTGTGCAAGTATAATTTGTGTAATCAACTGTGTGTGCACTTGTTGTGCCATTGCACCTCTGCATGAATTGTGTGTGTGTGGGGGGGGCACTGTGTGTCACTCTTTGGGTGTTGTAGGTACTACTGTATGTGTGTATGAATAGTGTCAGTCTGTGTGTGGGTATGCGTTGTATGTGCGCATGACTTGTGTGTATGAACGTGTGTTTTACCACACATGTGTACATTTGCATTGGGCGAATGTGGCAGCATCCTGTGTGAACTGTTATGTCGGGAAATTCTCAATGAAAATATTCAGGGTAGAAATATAGCCCAGAAATGACGTCCCTGGAAAATGTAACAAGGGTCTCCCCTCGCAGACCCCTGGAAAGGCCAAAGGTGGGATGTGCGCGCCTCTCGGGGACCTTGAGTTTCTTTGCAAACTTCCCACTGTTGCGACACTGAGTGCGTGGGCAGACACCCTCTGCCCTTTGTGCGGGTGTGTGTGTGGAATGGAACAGGCTCCCTGCCATTGAGAAATTCACCGGCGCTGCGGGCGTGAGTAACTTTCTCTGCTCACCCAACAGCTGACGATGACTCCTCTTCCTCGGTGAAACTCCCACAGCGCCGCCGAGCAAGTAGCGACGCTTCCTGGTTGCGATCCGCAGCGGGACCCATGTGCGACACCACCGACACGGAGAGACCGGGGCGCTAGGGGCGTGACATTAGGGGCGTGCCCCGCGGCGGCTCCTTGCCTGGCACTCGGCTTCACCCCTCCAGCGTGCCGGACAGCCCAGCCCCAGCCCCGAGCATGGAGACGGGCCCCCTCCTCGCCCTGCCGCACGACAAAGCAGAGCTCCTGTCAGAGCTGCAGAGAGGGGCCCCGCCGCTGGATTTCTGCCTAGAGCAGGGCCCCCGGCTGGCCAGACCCCAAGACGCTCTGGCTCTCAACGGGTAGGTAAAGCTCCGGCGGGGCCGGGGGTATTGGGAGGGGGCGTGTGGCGGGTGTTAGGTCCCATCAGAGCTTTAGCCGGGAGGGAGCGACAGGCATCAGCTGTGCTCTCGTCCCCCCAGTTGCTGGACGGGGGGAGCTGGGAGCGGGCAAGGGAGCTGGGAAGTGAAACAAGCCCCAGGGGCTGCCTTTACCACCTCTTAACGCCCTGCCCTGTTCTTCAGCGCGGGGGTCCAGAGAGCCCCTCCAGGGGGCTTTTTAAAGGAGTGCTTCATGGTGTCTTGAGAGCAGCAGGAAGTTTGAGAGAAGGGCTAAGGCTGGTGGCTGTGTGTGAAGGGGAGACATAGGGAGTTAGGCTGCCAGGTTATGACATATATACAGAGCAGAAGGGGTGTGTGTGTGTGTGTATACATAGATACACACAGGCATGTAACCAGGCCAACAGGCACTGGTTGGTGGTTGTGGCCAAAGCTGTGACATCAGTGCTGCTGTGAAACAGGTGTGGACTGGGAGTTCTGTTCTGTGAGAGCCAGAATCCAATTCTGGATGGCTTGGCAGCTTCCCTGCTCATTGCTGAACCCCAGTGGCTGCTAACATGGTTCCTGTGCTTGCTGGCCCCCAACACACACACCTCCCAAGAATCACAATATAAACCCACGTTGCTGGGGTGGCTGGAGACCAGCTCTTTGAAGGAAAAAACAGTCCTATGAATCTATCAGGAAGACTGTGCTAGATTCGTGTTTCCAGCAACCATTTTTAAAGGGCAGCCCAGCTCTGAGAAGTGACTGAACGAGTGGCTCTACGCACATCCCTGTTTGTCTCAATTGGTTTGGTCTCCCAGTCAAGAGATGACTTTCTGTCTGACAGTCTTACAAACCTGGGAATCACCCCGGGCTCTTTCTAAATTGTGCATCATCATCACCCGTAATAAGGATTCTTGGAGCGAAACTTAGTTGTTAATAACAATAACGACAGATGAGCCAGACTAGAACCTCACTCAGCTTCCCATCGCTGTGGTGGCTTGGCTGAGCTGACAGGAGCAGAGCATTGTCATTTGCAGGAAAGGCATCTATCTAGGTATTTATTACTGTAGTCGGATCTGATTCTCAGTACACACAGGGGACAGTGCTGTGGGATCAGAGGGTAACTTTTCTCTATAGTCATTTTCCTGCTCTTAACCACCCATCAAACACTCTTCTACCGAGCATAGCTTCAAATGCAGCATGGACAGGAGCTTGCTGGAAGTTGGGATAACATTTCAGGGAAGTAAATTATTTTTGATTAACAGCTTCACTCTGAGCAGAATGACCCAGATCCCCAAAGGAATTTAGGTGCCCAGTGATTTACATGGGAATGAGGCACCTAAATACCTTTGAGAATCTGGGTCAAAACCACTATAGCTGGAATTTTAGGGCCACAATTAGGACCAGATTTTTCAAGAGCTCAGCATGTTGGGTGGATGTTGAGTGCTGAAAATCTCAGTCTGAAAATCTGGCCTTAGAGTTACACTGGGAGTTCCTGGCTGCTGAACCGATCCTTATTTAGGAACCAGAATGGGAATTGACGGCTTGAGAATCTGGCCCCATAACAAACATCGCATCACAATGCATTGGAATAACCTGGGACGGCCATTATACAGCACTAGATACACCAAGATTCACATTTTAGTTTACTTTACAATAGGCGCCACTAGATTATATAGCAGCTTAGGAACTGGCTCTATCATCGGTGTCATTCCAATTACTCCAATGGAGCTGTGTCAATTTACAGCAGCTAAGGATTTGGCCCATACAATTTTATTCTTTCTCTCTCTCTCTCTCTCTCTCTCTCTCTCTCACTCACACACACACACACACACACACATATGCTTTTGTTCAGATATTTGAAGATAGTAAATAGCAGCTTTCTGCCACATGCAATGTTTGTTACTGACCTGAAACTCAAACAAAATTGACCAGGTACATGCCTCTGGGCAGATGGAGCCTGTACATTCTGCATATCAATGAGCAAGTGATTTGCATAAACCCTCTGTGAAGTATACACAGAGCCAATGATTGGTGAGTGTGGTAACCTCCAGGACCTACAAGCATTGTTTAGGTGGCCCATTGTTCTCATAGACTCTAGCAGGCCCCGTATTCACACATTGCCCTGTTTTCTTTCATACACAAGATACCACACAATCACCAGAGATTTACATTATCATTATTTCGATTGCAGTAGCACTTAAGGCTCCCAGGCAAGGATCAGGGCCCCAGTGGGCAGGGACCATCTATCTATGCAGGAGACTGACTTTTCTCAGAGGCTGGTCTAACTAAGGGCCATCACAAGCTACCTTCCACTCCAAGCGCCAGGCGGAGTCGGGATTTGGACTACTCCTACCTGCCCTCACATACAGAGCAGCATCAGCATTTAAAAACAAAACCCAAACCAAATCCCTCCCCAAACCAACCATTCAGGGCCGGCTCTTGCTTTTTCGCCGCCCCAGGTGGTGGGGGGGGCGGCCGGAGCCCCGGGGGGAGGGCGGCGAGCCGCGGAGGGGACTCGGCTCTCCGGGGGAGGGCGGCGAGCCCCGACTGGGGCTCAGCTCTCCCCCTCTGGCGGCCAGAGCGCCGGGGGCAGGGCAGCGAGCCCCGGCTGGGGCTCGGCTCTCCCCGCCGGCGGCCAGAGCGCAGGGGGGAGGGCGGCCGGGGGGAGGGCGGCCAGAGCGCCGGGGGGAGGGCAGCGAGCCCGGCTGTGGCCCCGCTCTCCCCGGCGGCCGGAGCGCCGCGCCGCCCCCCTCCAGGTGCCGCCCCAAGCACCAGCTTGGGTGCCTGGTGCCTGGAGCCGGCCCTGCAACCATTCCACTGTGCCCACAGTTCTCCTCCTGGGGAGAGGATGCGAGAGAGAACGAACCACATGCTTAATGCATGACTGGAAGGTCAGATACTGCGGTGATGAAGGCAGGACAAGGGCCTCAATAGAACTGTGTGTGTGTACAGCACCTGACATGATGGGGTCCTGGGGCGTGCTTGGGACTCCTTGGCACTATCGCAATACAACTGACAATTGCACTGGTCAGACAAATAACACAAAAGCAGCCTCTGCCCTAGGCTGCTCACAATCTGGGATTTAGACAGAAGGTGGTAGGTGAATGGGCAGTCATAGAGGGCAGGTTGGGAGAATAAAATTCCACTAGAGACAGATGAGTACGTATAAGTTAGTAGTCAGGGAGGTCTCAGTAATCGCAAGTGACCACTAGCCTAAGCAGTGCCAGCTGGGCATGATTTGTAGGGATCAGCAAAGGCAGACGTTAAGGAGAAATTTAGAAGAGGCTGAGGTCATGGGAGAAAGAAAAAGAAAACATGGGGTGAAATCCTGGCTCCATTGACTTCAATTGGGAGTTTTCCCATTTATTCCACCGTCACCAGGATTTCTCCCACAACTCCTCCAGTCTGGGATGGCAGTGGGAGCTGCTACTGCAGGGGAGAGGAAATGGAGCGGCCGGCTCCTCACCCCTCTAGTTTCAAGGAGGCCCTGGGAATTGGAAAGCAGCTTGGGTTGGGAAGGAAGGTTGGTTCTTGTCTCAGGCCAGTGTGGTGACACATTCCCAGTTCCAAGGTGCCCAGTCTCCAGCCAGCCCGCCTGCCAAGCTTTGTTCTGCTCCACCTGTGACATTTCATGCAAATGGTTTAACAAGATCATGTGTGTAGTTGAAAAGAATTTGACTATGCGTAAGCTTTTATGGTCAACACACCCTGCCCTGAGCAGTGGCTGGGGTAGGGGCTTGAGGATGTGGGGCAGTGGGAATCCGAGTGAGGAGCTGGATGGATTGCTGCTGTGGCTAGAGAGGTATGGGGGGCAGCAAAGCTGAAAGAGAAGGAGGAGGGGTGGGCTGACTGCTCAGTGAGTGCTACAGCAGCCTATAGTGGCCAAAAGATGCAACTGCAGAAAAATCCTCCCAGAAGAACGTGAGAGGTGTCAGCTGAGATGCAGGAATGTGTGGTGGCAGGGCTGCCTAATGCATGGCTGCCATGTGAGCTGTGTAACATTCGGCAGCCCTATTTGTATTTATTGTTACTGCTTGTGCTGTAGCCACAGCTGGAGGCCCCCGCCCCATTGTACTGGGTGCTGTGCAAACAGATAACAAAAAATGGCCCCTTGCCTGGAAGAGATGACATGGGAGTGACTGCAATGCTTGTAAAAGGTGCTGCACGGTTGGGCAGCCCTGGAGATTGATGTCCTATTGATCCCAAGAACGGGGGCAGCAAAGGCAGGCAGTGTCTAAGATTCCCCACTAGTGTGCATCATTCCTGCTCTAATGGCACCATTAGGCTTCTCCACGCTAGGTGTGTTTGTAAAACCTGATAGTTAACACATCATAAAATCCTAGTGCAGGCACGGCACGTGTTAGTTGGTGCCTAGGCGAGGCAAACCCTAGCAGGGATTTTAGGGGACACCCAGATTGCGATCCCGGTAAACTGCTACTTACCCTGACTACACTGGGATTTGAACACATGAGCTAATATTAGTGTAAGCCACTCCCACTCAAGGTGGCACTGTGTGTGTCACCCCCTAGTTGTGGCTGTGTCACATAGAGGGTGATCTCCTGCTACACCCTGACTTGCCCAACAAAGCCTTTTAGCTCAGGCAAGTAGAGGCTCATGCCTGTACATCCAGAGGTGCTAGGTTCTTTCCCTATTGCCAACAGCCTACTCATTTTAAAAACACCTTTTATCCTGGTGTGGACAGACCCTTTGAGAATGACAGGGGAATTCTGTCTTCATAGCCAGTTCGATCTTTGTCCTCCTTGCTGGGACTGCTTATAAGGCATGTATGTGGTGTGTGTGTGTGGGAGGGTCAGTGCTAATTATGGTGAGACCTCCCCCTTCCCCCCCCCAAAACAACCCACATCTAGGCCTCTCCTGTGACAGTGCATAATCATAGGGCTCACTGGACATGCACTCACTGATCTGTTTAATATGCATTGACATTTCTTACCTTCCAGCTTTTCGCTGAACCCTGTGGACATGGGAGTCATTGTCTAAGCCTCCTGCCCATAGCAGGGACTGAACCTCACAGCCCAGTCCAAAAATCAAAGGCCCTCACATGGGTCCTAGTTCTCAGATTGGACTGGTTTATGCCTGGGCAAATAACCCACAGCGATGCTAATCTAGCTAGAGATGTAGTCCATGCTACTCCCATGCAGGGTATGCTGGGGGGAAGCTAGCTAGAGCGCTTCTGAGAATATGCAGAGTTACAAATAGACACCATGACATCATTGCAATTAAAGCTCTGGCACCTGTCGGGGGGATTTCCCAGCTCTGGTCTCCAAGGCTATTTGAACAACAACAGAGATTCATTTGCACAGGTGAAATGTTACCTGCAACCAGCAATTATTTAGTTCTTTCCGATCACAGGTTCCAGGGCTGATAATTGAAGGACTTGACTGTTCCTGAAATCATAGGTAGTATTAACACTGCTCAGCACTGACACCGTGCTTTACTGCACATCTTCAAAGCACCAAGGTGACTCTGATCTTAGTAGATCACAAGATGCCAGATGATAAAATCACATCATTCTGATTAGCATCCTGTTTCACTTATACAGAAAGAGAGCCAGATCCGCAGACTCTCATACATATGAGTTGGCGTTATTTTAGTGCGTCTATTTGTGTGAGTGAGGGTTACCCACAAGAGTCAGGGTGTGCAGGACTGGTCCCATTACATCATGGTAGTAGTAGCTGATATTTAAGGAACTGATGGGGCAAATGCTACATGCTATTTCCAAGCAAAGACCCAGGCTGCTTTTACAGGGCAGACAGAATTAAGCCCAAATTTTAAAAAACTGACCCCGTGATTTTGGGTGCTCAACATGAGACACTGTGGCCTGATCCAAAGAAGTGCTGAGCACCCGTAACTCTACCTAAAGTCTGTGGGGGATGAAGATGCTCCGCACTGTTAAACATTAAGCCCGAGGTGTCTCAAACTACAAGCCTGAGTTGAAGCCCAATTTAAATACAGTTGTGGTTCAATGGGGCTTGATCACAGGTTGGTGGTGTAGTGTGTGAAGGGCTAACCCTATGTGAGTATCACTTCCCCTCCCGGGCTCCGGGGGCGCAGGGTCCAGAGGCCTGGGGGCTTCCCGAAGCCGGTAGCGCTCGGGCAGCTCGGCGCTTACAGAGCCCAGGAGTTCAGGGAGCACAGCAGCCGCCGGAGCCCGGGAGGGGAAGTGC
>NW_020664488.1:610097-708897 GCF_002925995.2 Terrapene triunguis | reverse complement strand
AAAAATACTGGTGGCAGGAGGAAGGGATACATAATACCCAGCTCGCTTTTCCAAACCTACTCTCCTCATCTCTAATATCAAATTAATCAGGGAGTCATACCATCTAGAGGAACTGTACGGGGACAGAGAAAAGCCCAGCGAGCCTGATTCAGAGCCCACTGAAGACACTTTTTATTTAGCACTTTACAAAGGAAGTTAGTATCATTATCTCCTTGTTAGGGAAACTGAGGCACAGAGAAGCAGATTAACTTGCCTAAGGTCATGAAGCTGGCCACCGCTAGAGCCTCGTCCAGTGTACTACCCCCTCGGTGACACCAAAGACACCAATGAGTTAGCTGACTGTGAGGGAGGTGGGGAGGTAAAGGACATAGGTTTGCTGCTTGCGAAAGACACACTGCAGCTCCCTTCTTAGCATATATTTCCAGGAAGTGGTGCAGTAAGGCTGGGTGGAGAAAGATCAGTGAACAGAAACCCCTTTCCTACCACATGTGAATTTAGGATGCTGCAAGTAGCATCCAGGGCCTGTCTGCTTCCTTTGAATGTTAGATGCTGTTCTGACGGTGTCCATCCCCATTGCAGAACAAGAGGGAGTACTACGAACAAACCCTCATCCAGGAGCTCAAGAAGAACCAGCATTTACAGGAGTACGTGAGGCAGCTAGAAGGCAGACAGCACCACGACAGGGAGAAGAGGACCTCAGCTGTAAGTTCACTGTAAACCCTCCTCCTCCTCCCATAAAGGAGTCTAAGAACGGGGACTGGACCAAAGCTGCAGTGTTACAAACACAACTGAAAGTGATTCATTGGGTTGGAAGAGTTCAACTTTGTTATTGCATAGAAAACAGCCACCACCTCCATTTTCACTCAGGGAGGGCAAGGAACCCCACACTCTTTAGATCAGCTCCTAGCTGTAGACTCAAAGGCCACCTGTGCTTGGCATTTGTCATATTGCTAGGTGTGAAAGACACCAGGTCAGTGCTGATGCACAGCCATGGCTTTGACAATGTCCCGGAGCCATGCAAGTTGCTGCAGCATATAGCCAACTCTATTAACAACAACGCACTAAGCAAGTTTAGGGTGACCAGATGTCCCGATTTTATAGGGACAGTCCTGATTTTGGGGGCTTTTTCTTATATAGGCTCCTATTACCCCCCACCCCTGTCCTGATTTTTCACACTTGTGGTCTGGTTACCCTAAGCAAGTTTGACTCAGCCGAAATTACTGAGCTTCGGGATGCAAAAATCAGAATGAAAGAAGCAAAGAAATATTCTCAGCAGCACAAAGAGTCCAGCTCCCACCACAATCCTGTCCTCTAACAACTGGGGATGGCCTGGTGCTCAGAGCAGGTTTAGAAGACATGGAGATCAGAACACCCACTCTACACCAGCATTCTCTGGGTGGGGCTAGAACAAGAGTGGGAGAATTATTGACAATGTATGTGCCTCATCATGTGACCTCACCAGCTTGTCAGCACCTATAATTTCTCTTTCTTCCCGATTTTCGAAGGACTCCGGTTCCATCTATCCTGGCTTTGAAGTACAGATAACCACACCTACTACAATTGCACCCAAATGTGCTCCAGAGTTTGGCTGGCCAGCATGGATGGGGATCCAACTGTGTTAAAACAACAGTGCTCAAACCTGGCTAGGAATCGAGGCTAGATCGAGGCTCCACTATAGATTGGCCCCATCCACACTGGCCAGCCAAACTGTACTAGATTATTTCAGCTACAGACATGCTGAAGCTTTCAAACACTGCTTGAGAGCCAGTGCAGACATCTTATTTTGTTGTTATTTGTATTAGAGTAACGTTTATGGGCCCCAGGTTGTGTCCCTGTTCTGCTAAGCTCTGGCCATACACAAGAGAGTTTAGACTCTAAACAGGAGGGGAAACTGAGGCAGAGTGGGGCAGTGACTTGCCCACGGTCACACAGCAGGTCAGTGGCAGAACTGAGACTAGAATCCACATCTCCCAACTTCCAGGCCACACCTATACACGGTCCAACTGTTTCCTTATATCATACAATAGCTAAGCCCATTGTTTCAGGTGGCTCTTAGATGGAGTTGCTGGTAGCAGAGAGATGTGGTCTTGAACAGTTCAGTTGCCCTCCAGTTAGAACGGCTCATGATCCAAAATTATATCGGAAACAAACTGAAAAATGCAGAGGAGATTCAAATCTCCCTGGAGAGACTGACAGTAAATGCAGGTCTTCAGGAGCAAGCTTCTCTGGTAGCACAGAACCCCTTTGTTAGGCTGGGCACCTGGAGACCTTAAATTTACCTTCATGCTTTTCTTACCTGCTGACTCATGCATGGTACCACTTGCTACCATGGGCATGACCTAATTTAGGGCTTCTCAGCTGTTTCCATATCATGGTGCCACATGCAGCCACTCCGAACTGGCCTGTCTTGCTGGCTCCTGCAGCAGTGCTACAGGAATGGGAGGGTGGCTTGTGAGGCTCTGCTACCCAAGAATGACTTTGCTATAAGCAACAGATTCAGTGTCAAACACAGCCCCACCCAGCCCCTCCCCCTATTGTCACCTAGAGACCAAACTACTGTCCCTTATCCTAATGTATTGTGACCAGGAAGAGAATGAAACACCCAGGGCCCAATGTACAAGTGACTATTTAGCATTTCTAAGAAGCTGGTCACCAATGTGCTGGATGATGCCAACAGCTGACCTTTAAGCCTTTCCTTCCTTAGGGCTCTGAAGTATTGGCATCTGTGCCCTGGGAGGAATTTGTAGATGCCCAGTTCCCGCTTCCTATAAAGAGCCTGAAGGAGAATTCACCCAAAAAGCACGAAGAAGCCAGTCAGAAAGTGCAAGGGGGTGAGACCTACAAGCCCAGGAAGTGCAAGCACTTGGCCCAGGTGAATAATAGCTCGGATCCTGTGAAAGAGGTGACTGACCTGAAGGACCAGCTGGAGGCCTTGAAATGCCAGGTAACCAGGGGTCAGCAATGTGTCCATGGTAAAAATTTTGAAGTCCGTGGTAATTTTTCAAAAAATTGAATGACAATGACATGCCCCCCCCCCCATGTCTGTCACTAAGTACGGTAATTTTGTCAAGTGTCCGTCACGCAACATGGTGGTGCCGACCCCTGCAGGTAACCCAGCATCAGTCATGAAGGATGGGTGCTCATGGGGAAAGGGACTGCTGGGGGGAGGGGGAGGAGAAAAGAGAACCGCACTGAAATGTTTGCTCAGGCAGGTGGGAGAGGGAGCTAGTCTCAGGCGAACATCCAAGAGTGGTGCACTACTCCTCTCCAACCTTTCGCAGGAGGGACTGAGTATTGGCTCTGTGCTCTGCTCCTTCACCAGCTCACACCACCCCGCTGCATCATTTTAATCCCCCATCCTCCCAGCTTGGAGCGATTCTGGAAGCATTCTTCCAGCACCACCTTGTTAGAGTTCAAACAATGTTGTTTAGTTGCTAGCGCGCTGGACCAGGACTTGTGAGACCTGGGTTTTAGTCCCAGCTCTGCCACTGGGTTGCTGGGTAACCTTGGGCATGGCACTGTCTCTCTGCTTCACTTTCCCCATCTGTAAATTGGGGATAATGGTCCCTAAGTGCTTTGAGATGGCTATATAAGAACGAGGTAGTATTATTGGAGTAGCAAGGGGAAGAAATTAGCATGACCAGTCCCCAAAAGGTGGCAATGACTTTTGCATGACAATCAGCATAAGACTGTAGAATGATCATCCCTCCCTAGCATACTGGCCGGTTACCCAGCCGTGACAGAGCTTCCAAGCCCCTACTGACAGGCATCTCTTCCTGCTTTCACAGACAGAAATTTATGAGGCGGATTACAGGACAGAACACAAAGACCGGGAGCGAATCAAAGCAGAGAATGAGAAGCTACGGAAGAAGGAGGAGGAGATGAGGCAGCAGATGGCACTTCTGCAAGAGCAGGTGAGTCCCCTGAGTGCACTGGTCAGCCTGTTAATGCAACTCAGTTGCAGGGAAGGAAAAGCAACAGCCAGCAACTAGGCTGTATTTGAGGCTTTCTCAATGAGGGCAGAATGGATTTAGGAACATGGGGCTTGCCATACTGAATCAGATCACTGATCCTGCTGATTTAGCCTCCTGTCTCTCGCATTGACCAGTGCCTCAAGCATAAGAAAATGGGGAAGACCCTCCCTGATATACCTTGCAAGCTTTTCTGCCTCCAGTTAGTGTAGCTGTATGTGCAAGGGAATCCTTTCTGAAACCTGAATGATATGTGATTCTCCATATTGTCTCTTGGTTTGCAAGTTACAAGTGTTAGTAGGTCCCATTTTCTTATAGTGCGGTGAAGATAGAAGAGCACCTTCCCACTCAACAGATCTGTTCCTGATGTATTTAGAGCCACCACGGAGATATTATGGCGATTGGTGCTGTAGATATTAGATCTGCTGCTTTTGATGACAAAACTTTACTGCTGTCTCCGCGGAGCCGACACAGCTACCGGGGAACGAGCTCGGGTCGGGTCTGGCTCATGGATCACCAACTTTGTTAGCTAAGGTCCCTCTAAAGCGACATGCTCTGCCCTCAGTCTACAGCTGAATATTCCCAGGAAATACAACAGGTGCAGAGGAGAACCCTGCTTGACTTTCCAATCCCAGCACGAGGCTGAACTGGTAGTTAGAAAGACGTCCCTTTCCTTGTGAGCAGTCAAATGGAGGAACCAGCCACAGTCCCAGTGTCCTTTCTGCCCCGGGCTACTTAAAAAATGAAGAGGGTTGCTTTTTGAAAGCGATGTAAGAAACTCATTCCAGCCAGTCTCTTCTTATCATCTGCAACCTCCCCCAATCTTCAGGGTTTAGCGAGTCTGCACCAACCGTTCATCGCTGCAGTGCACTGCCAGGCTCCATGCAGTTTAATGACACAAGGCTGCCTGTCCCACTTGTCCTGAAACACTCTCTTGAAGCCAGAGGATTCTCACTAACCAGGGATGCGGATGCTACAAGGGGATTATTTCCTAATCCCTGAAGATCTAGCAATCTAGAACATAAGAACGGCCATACTGGGTCAGACCAGTGGTCCATCTAGCCCAGTATCCTGTCTTTCAACAGCAGCCAATGCCAAATGCTTTAAAGGGAATAAACAGGGCAATTATCAAGTGACCCGTTCCCTGTCGCCCAGTCCCAGCATCAGGTAGTCAGAGGTTTAGGGACACCTAGAGCATGGAGTTGCGTCCCTGACCATCTTGGCTAATAGCCATTGATGGACCTGTCCTCCATGAACTTTAGTTCTTTTCTGAATCCAGTTATAGCTTCAGCCTTCACAACATCCCTGGCAACGAGTTCCACAAGTTGACTGTGAAGAAGTACTTCCTTATGTTTTAAACCTGCCGCCTATTAATTTCATTAGGGATCCCAGTTCTTATGTTATGTGACGGAGTAAATAACACTTCCTTATTCACTTTCTCCACACCATTCCTGATTTTATAGACCTCAATCATATTCCCCCCTTAGTTGTCTCTTTTCCAAGCTGAAAAGTCCCAGTCCTTTTAATTTCTCCTCATAGGGAAACTGTTCCAGAGTCTGATTCATTTTTGTTGCCTTGCCCTTCTCTGTGCCTTTTCCATTTCTAATATATCTTTTTTGAGATGGGGTGACTAGAACTGTACACAATATTCCAGGTGTTGGTGTACTATGGATTTAAATAATGGAATTATGATACTTTCTATCTTACTGTCTATCCCTTTCCTAATGGTTCCTAACACTTAGCTTTATTGACTTCTGCTGCATATTGTGGATAGTTTTCTGAAAACATCTGCTCCATGACTCCAAGATCTCTTTCTTGAGTGGTAACAGCTAATTTAGACCCCATCATTTTGTATGTACAGTTTGGACTATGTTTTCCAATGTGCATTCCTTTGGATTTATCAACATTGAATTTCATCTGTGATTTGGTTGCCAAGTCACCCAGTTTTGTGGACTAACACAGCTATAGGGGAATGAGCTGGGGTCAGGCCAGGCCTATGTATTTATATAGTACCCAATCACCATGCCAAGTGCTAGGTAGCTGAATAGCTGGAATTGTTATTCTGATCTTTGGAAAGTACTGGCCAGTTGGGAAACGCGGATCAGAAAAGAGGAGATGGGAATTATTCCCTCCCCAAATCAGCATGGACTCAGTTTTAACTATGTTCAAAAGTGTTCATGGTTTTAGCTGCACAATAGCTAGTGCCTCAAGTTGCACAGAGTTGGCCAGAGCCACCTCTGGGCTCACCTGCCTCTCCCTGCGAATTTTTGTTTTTCCTTTGCCTTCCCTGCAGCTTAAGATCTTTGAGGACGACTTCAGGAAGGAGCGGTCGGACAAGCAACTGCTTCAGCGCCTCCTGAAGAGCAAGGCCAGCCCCAAGGAGCCCATCCTTGTTCATCGCTGCAACAGCCAGGAGAGGCCAGTGGTACCCGCCTTGCCTGCGCACTCCACTTCCTCCACATCCAAGCGAGGCAACTGCAGCAAGCACTGTGAGAAGCACAGCCACAAGCAAGGGGAGTGTGCCAAGCACCACTCGCGGGATGCTGAGGCATAGGCACCCCATTCAGCAGAGACTACTAGGAAGGAGAGACATACATCTTCCAGGCAGCACTTCTTAAGCTAACATACATGGTCTCTCCAGCAGTCACCTGCTGCTGGATGCATGTCTCCAGCCACAGGAACCAGCACTGCTCTCCTGCAGAGGCCATCAGGAGATGCTTTCAACACCATAGATGCTTTCAGCAGCCACGCCTTCCATTGGTTATAGCTTAGACCAATCAGGGCTTGAGGTTTCAGCAGCCCCATAGAGCAGAAGCCCAAGTTAATTTACTTGCTTCCTCCCTATTTTTCTCCAAGCTACTGAAATAAGAATGGAAGGTTTGTGCTTGGATTGGAGCTCATCTCTTAGAGCCATCCAAGCAGCTTCACCTTGCTCCCGGGCATCACCTGCTTAAATCTACCTTGCAAGTAATTCTGGGGCAGGGAAAGCTTGACAAGAAGCACGTACATTGCCCACCACATCAAGAAGACTGTTGAGAACAAAAGGCCCTTGGACACTTGGGGGGTAATGCTAGAGTCTGGAAAGGGTTCACCCCACCCCACCTTGAGTCCTTAGCTGTAAGTCATCCTATATTCTAGCAATGCCTCCCAGTGCAGCTGCTGCTCCAGCAAAGGGTTTCTCAGTGCTTCAATTTCTCAAGGGATTTCAGCAGCTCCCCACTCCAGCCTCAAACTCAGCCAGCAAGGACTGGGGACAACTGTTACCTTTATTTATTTTAACCAATCTCCTGGATCCCATAGAGTTGATACTTTATATAAGTGATTAAAAATAAATAAAATAAACACAAATGTCTTCATTTCTTCTGCTTTCTATGTGCTTGTAAGATACAAGAGCAAAGACGTGTTCTTCCCTTCATTAAAAAACAGCTGTGGATTTAGGAACCAGCTCCACAGCACTGGAGATGGATGCTATTTACCTACAATGGAAGCAAAAGCATGGTCAGCAGCAAGGCAAACTTCCCCAAGCCTGCCCTGAACAGTCTCCTGGCTGGGGAGAATTCTGTCTGCGTGGCCTCTCTCTGCGTCCTAAAGAAGTGGTCAGCAGGCAGCTGGTTGTGGCCACACTAGTCTGTTTGTGATGTAGGCTGTTGTCCTTTAGGAACTGGACTGAGAACAAACTAGTTACAGACTCTGTTTGGCTAGGTCCAGACCACTGACCTACAGCTAAAAGACCCAAATTCCACTAAGGGATTTAAAATCCTGTTTGAGGCACATCAGGCTCTCATGATCCTAGGTACTGCTAACAGCTGAACCAGTTAACCAGCCACTGACTGGGCCAGGTTACCTGCTTTCCAAAGCAATACCAGGAGGATTTTATGCAGTGTTATTTGTGACACACAAGATATGCATGCTTATGAGATGAATGGACATCTCTGCTCAGATACCACAGTGATAAAGGTGGTAAAACTACTTAGAGTGCAGATAACCAGGTCAGAGCCATCATATCAGGGTGACAAGCACTTCAGGAAATCCAGCATGTGCTTCAAGAAGTTCTAGCTGTGTGGAAAACATCCAAATAGTGATGTATGGGTCATTCTGGTTCAGCAAACTAGGAACACGCTTGTTAAACTGTCTAAAGTTCTGCTTACCAGACAGAGGGGGAAGGTCCTATGGGCAAACCTTTGGGCTCGTGTAGGGAAGTCGCCAAATAAAGCATCATTGACCTTGGTGTCAAGTGTGACTCTCAACTCTGAGTTGCATCATAACCCAGCACCTTCTGTTAACGGTTGGCAAGGTTCAGTTTTCCTGAATGCCATCTTCCTTTGCTAGTCAGCAACATAAGAACGGCCATACTGGGTCAGACCAATGGTCCATCTAGCCCAGTATCCTGTTTCCCAACAGTAGCCAATGCCAGGTGCCCCGGAGCAAATGAACAGAACAGGTAATCATCAAGCAATCCATACCCTGTCACTCATTCCCAGCTTCTGGCAACAGAGGCTAGGAACACTTTAGAGGATGGTTTTACATCCCTGCCGATCCTGGCTAATAACCATTGATGGACCTAGCAATGCCAAACTGGGTTGAGCTTGATTTTTTTTGTCCCAGAGCAGAGCCATCTATTTTCCAATGCCCATCTCTGCAGCGCATATATCATTTTGCCTTGATACCTCAATACTCCACTCTGCCCATCTGCCTTGGCAGTATAAAGGCGGTGTCAGCGTGGCTGCTTCCTAAGGTGTTGGGTTTTTTTTAAAATAACTAGATGAGCCTTTCCTAAATGATTTTTTGCCCCCCAAATTGTATCTTGGCAGTTGAATACCAGCATGACAAGTATCTCAGGATTGCTTATTAAGTAGAAACGTTTTATTAAGTAGAAGAGCATGTGTCCCACCCCCCCTTCCCAGCCCCCACCCATACTACCACCCTGCCTCTTGGCATAGTTCCTGTAGCCTTTTAGAAATATGCATTTTCCCAGATAAGTTTGTTCGAACACCACACATGGCGGCAACACAAACCCAAAAGATTCACAGTTACACAGCTAAGCCTCTCCTTCAATGGCCATCTCAACCCATTTCCCTCACTCCATTTTATGCCAAACCCAACAACACTTTGTGATCCTCCTGCAGAAGGACGTAGAGGAGGGCAGAGTGCTTCACAGAAATTCATTCACACTCACAAAATTGCTGGGAGAGAGCTGTCCTTATCTGATGTTACAGATGGGGAAACTGAGGCATAAAGAGACAATGTGACCTGCCCAAGGTCACACAGAGAGGCAGTGTCCGAGCTGGGAATGGAACTCAGGTCTCCCAACTCCTAAACCAAAATGTCCAACTTTTACAACTGTGCTCCACTGGACAACTCCTTCCAGCAGCTCAGTCCTGACTGCACACCATTGCTGGGGAAAAGAGTGCATGGTTATATGAGGTAGTAACACTGGGTGGGTATTAAGAGTCCAGGCTGAAAAGACAATAAAGGCACCACTGTGACCCTCTGCAGTACACAGGCCAGAGAATTTCCCCTAGTATTTGCTGCAGTGGAGAGCATTATTCCTCTTTGCTGTGTAAGTGAATACAATCAAGTCATCCCAAAATAGGTGCATCTGCTAATGGCCGCTCCTGTGGCACAGAGCTTCAGACTTAATAGGGCCAAACCTCCCTCCTTACCTGCAGCCCTCGCTGATCTAATCTCCCCCAGTCAAGTTAGTTCTAGCCTCACGTGCATTTGCCATGCCTCCAGTTTCAACATCAACCACAGATCTGATCATCATTGAACATACAGCAAAGGACAACTCAGCATAAATTACTCTTCCCCCCCCCCCCCCCCCCTGGATTGAAGTTGTGATTTGGCCATTACTTTTGGCCATTTGAATCTCAGTTTATGGTACAGCCACTCAGCCCCTCCAACTGGATTGTTCTGCAGGTCAGAGACCCTTCTAGCCCAGCCAACTGCAGCACGTTGCTAATAACTCTTGGTGTGCTGAGCATGTATGCAACTCGTAAAATCAGCACAGATACAGCCTTCCTGATAACAGTGCTTACATGCCACTCTTCAGCACCCCACTATTTGCATAACCATCCCAGGTACAAAAGTCACAGCCATACGCTCACTAGGATTCCCCACCTCCTGCCCTATTGTACTGAAAGCCTCTTACTTTGCTATGGGGTTGTTCCCTACATGGAAATCCTGATTTGACTATCAAGGAGGTTGTAAATTTCCTCCTTACACTAATTATACAAGATCTTTCAATCAAATGTGCTTCACAAACTTCATACACAGACAGAAATGCAGCCACCTCTGGGATAGAGCACAGTAACCCATCAGCACAGAGCACAATGTACAACAGAAGGACATGGGAGGAATTTGGGGCAAGGATACCGCAGCAAACCGCCACAGAACCATGTGGAATAGATGAGTCTTTGATTAAAGTCACAAACCACGTACAGCATGGAACTCCAGGAAGGACAAAGGGCTGAATCAACACTGATGGCAGAATGATAAGGTTGTTCTTTACGTAGAGTACTTGCAGGTTCTTTGAGCCCTAGAACTTTTTACATCAAACATGTAATAGTTCATTTGCCCTTCTGCAGCACCACTGAATAGTAGCTTGTTCTTTTCTATGCACCCAGAGTCTACTGCTTGTAACGCCCTGAAATAAGAAGTCTAACCAGGTACTAGTTTAGGCCCAACAGTTGCTGGTGAAAGTCTGAATGTGGTTTATTGTTACAATAGTGACCATTTGATAGTTCAGCAGACAGCGTGTCCTGGGCCAGTAAGTCTTTGGATGGCCCACATCCACACATCCAAAATCATCAGCAAACTCGATGCCAGTTCTAATGGCACAGTGAGAGGCCAACCCATACAGAACTTGCTAATCTCCAAGTACACTCAGTGGGGAAGAGGAGGAGATGCCAATTGTTCAATAAGACCATGGCAAGGGTGGCTTATATCAGGAAACAAGGCACTATCACCCAACCAGAGATGCTGCTTTCAGTGTTTTGTACTTCTGATCATCACAGGAGGTAGGGAACAAGAACCAAGCTAGAATTTTATGCACCCTACCTACTAATGGGGAAAAAAGTTGCAAACTGTGTTTGCCGCATTTCAAGGACAATGACCAGTCTTTGACATCCATTAAATGCCCAGAGCCTCATGCCATACAGGGACAAGGGGCTGCAGGAGCAGCTTTATAAAATAAAAGGGGTTCACCGACACCTTTGTGATCATCAGATCAGTTGATCTTGCAAAATTCTTATAGGAAGTGAAGACTCATTTTTATAAGCCACATTTAAAGAAGGGTAAGAGTTCTACTTTGGATAATAAGTCTTTTCCTCTATGCTGTAGCTTAATTCAGAGCGCAGGGGGAAGCAAGTGGTTACAGAACAACACAAAAAGAGTGATAGCACTAAGACTTGTACCAAAAGATTATTATAACCTGTATTTTTAAATTTAGAAGAGAACAGCTGAGCCTACGACACCTGCCCCAGCCCTTGCAAAACTGTCTTTAATCTAGACAGGTTGCACAGGACCATAGAGATGAGATAATGTGGGAAGAAAGGGTCAGGAGGAGCAGCTTAGAAGGAAAAAGTTATTAGCTACCCAGGTACACTGGGGTTTTACAGTGAGGATTAAGAGTGTTTTTATATAGCCGGTATCTGAATGGTTAACCCAATGCAGCATGGTATTCATCTTTAACCTGTTCCCTTAGCATACAGGCATCACAGAGTAATGTTAAATCCTGCATATACCTGAGACACAAAGGCAGCAGAGTAGGGTGACCAGATAGCAAGGGTGAAAAATCGGGAAGGGGGAGGGGCGTAATAGGCACCTATATAAGACAAAGCCCCAAATATCAGGACTGTCCCTATAAAATCGGGACATCTGGTCACCCTAGCAGACAGCCCTGTAAAATTTAGTTCCTGCAACATGAGTTGCATTTACATCTTTCACCAAGACTTCTGTTCCATCCACGAGGTGGAGCCAGGCTAGCCACAGAGGTACTGAAATGGTGATTTAAATGCTGTTAGAACAGCTGTGTGTGAGGAGCCGATCCAGGTCTGTGAAACACTGCTTCTGTAACAGCTTCTGTAAGGAATTTCAGCCATCATGTGGCAGGGCCTCACAGATGCCAAAGCTAAACACTGCCCCCTGCCAGCAGCACTTCTAGCTCTGACTGTAAGGGTGCCAACAGATTTTAAACTAATGGTTGCTATTGGACTAAATGCAGAAATAAATACCATCTAACGTACTGACAGATAGGTAGAGTAATCCAGTAGCAATTCAGCCTTTGGAGCAGCTGGGGGATGGCACCATTCAGAAAAGGAAAAATTACCACAGTTTAGTCCACTTTCATCACAATTCAGTGTGCAATTTGCACCTGTTAAACTGACATAAAAGCCCTTCCAGCTGAAGGATCCATGTCCAGATGCTGCTGGTTTGGCATACTAGCATGAAAAGTGCATGCGTCAGTAGCCTGGCAGCCACCAGGGCCGGCTCCAGGCACCAGCTTACCAAGCAGGTGCTTGGGGCGGCCACTTCGGAGAAGGGTGGCACATCCAGCTGTTCGGCAGCAATTCGGCGATTTGCTCGGAGCGAAGGACCTCCCGCCGAATTGCCGCCGCAGATCACGATCACGGCTTTTTTTTGGTTTGTTTTGTTTTGTTTGGCTGCTTGGGGCGGCCAAAACCCTGGAGCCGGCCCTGGCAGCCACAGAATAGCAGCCTGTTTGAAAGGACCCTTACTAAGCACAAATGCACCTCAGATGACTTACAGTGCCCCAGCTAACACCACTGTGGGTTTCTACCGTAACACCTGCCCTGAGGAGTTTACAGTGTGCAAAGCTGAGCACTGGGCATCATTTCAGGCACACACTGATCTGTACAGTAAACAGGTATGTGGAATGAGGAAGAGAACTTATATCACAGGACCACTTCCAGGACAGAGAACATTTTCAATATTGTTCTGCTTTCACGTGCTAGCCACAGCCTCATTAAGCTTTCCTGTGAGGGAACCAGAGATAAACAGTTTTCAAACTCAGAGCTACTTTTCTATTTTTTAGCATTCATTTTAGTAATCATGGAAAAGTAACTGTGGGACTTTCTACTCCTGCTGCCATCTCATAATATTTCATCCTTAGAGGTCCAGCACTTCAAACATTTTCCCAAACACACAACTCCAACCTGCTCTAACCAGAGGAAAGTACTGTTTAGCTGCGTCGGGGGATGGTGAGAGTAAATCTAAGTCAGAACGACAGATGTCTCAGCCTTCAGAGGAGAATGTTCAGAATTTGTAGCTACAGGCCATTTTCTGCTTCCTCAGCAACGTTTGAAGTTTGCAGGAGGAAGGCTCTCAAGTACAGGGTCAGAATCCTTCTTGCTAATTGTTTGGAGGTTTCACTAGTTGAAGTTCCCTGAACTCAGCCAGCATGTTAGCATAGCAGATAAGCACTGAGTCCATCTGCTTTGTCAGAAGAGCACTGAGGATAGTTCTTGGGTGGAAAAAAAAGCAGGAAGAACTCCACTGATTGAATTTAGAACAGAGATAGTAGTCAATAAGATGGAGGGAGGCGTGGCAATTTCACTGCTTGCTGCTAGAAGTAGGGGCCAGACTGAGTTTGTAGTGGCTGGTATATGCCGCACACACACTTCATATTCCACCTCCTGCCTCTGTCCTCCATATCCTTCTTCCTAGAAGCACTATAGACAACTAAGAACCTTATTGTACTTTTATAGTCCAGTCATAAGTCTCCCAGGTACTCAAATGTCTGACTCTTCAATATACACATGGGTAATACACAATTCCACTCTTGCTGGGATGCTGGCTTGACAGCTCTTTGACTGAAGATAGCGCTAGTCATACAGGATCTTTATATAAACATGCCTGTTGAGTAGGCTGTTTGGGGCACTAGTATAAAATAATGCAAAGATTCAGAGATGATAAAAATTTGGGGGCATCCTATTAGCTTGTCTTAAGCTAAGATACGCATTTCAAATTTTAGTGCTCACCTCATGAAAAACTTACCGTCTACTAGCTTGACTTTGAGGCAACATGATAGAGTGAGGGATTATATAAGACAAGTGCCACACCTGTTGTAGACTCAATATGTCCTCTTTTTCCTTGAGTAACATCACTGTGTATGCAGAAATAATTGCTCAAAGGAACATCAGCCCATTCAACAACTCTTACAGGTTATAGATTTTCCTAATTGACAGTGCTTTTGTTTTCCTATGTTTAATGGAGAATCAAGCACAAGTCCAGTAAAACAAATTAGACCATAATGTAGAGTCACATTGGTGTCTAATATTGTCAGACTGCCTTTTTGAGATCACAGATGACAGAGTGCAACATTTTCAGCGGGGCAATGAGATCGGTTATCTCATCTGACTTCTATACAGTTGTCCCTTGCCCTTCTCAGCATCTCCCTGCTCAGGAGGAGGAAGACCTGAATGCAAGGTCTACTATCTTGTTAAGTGGGAGTATTACTTTCAGCTACTTCCATATAACAAGGATGATCTTCATTCTGGCAAGCCTAAAATCACAGAGAAAAAAAGATTAAGATGACTAATAAACAGTCATTCTGACTACGACTCTTCTGAATTAAATGCATTTTTACACAGTAGAAACTCTCAAATGAGGATCTGGTTAAAAAAGGCCCAGGTAATAAGAAAGGAGAAATGCAGCTATGTACCTGTTTGCCTGTCCAATGGCAAAGCTTCACAACATTTTAAAAAGGAAAAAATAACCACTTCCAGAGCTCTGGGAATCAAAGTCCCTGGTAGCAAAAATTTATTTTCATGACTGAAGACAAGGAGAAATTTATAAATGTATCCTAGCAACTTGCTGATAAAATAGTAATATTCCATCCTTGTGATTTATATGATCATCTGGAATACAGGAAAACATCCACAAAGGCTTCAATGTGCATGACTATGGCAACTAGGCTTATCAGGCCAAGTGCAAATCACCTGCCCTTGTATCTTCCCCAACCCCTAGTGTGCCAGGAAGTCTCTCTCAAAGGTCCACTGTGTATCCAGACATCATCCAAGTGACTAGTGTCCAATGTTAAAAGGAGAAAAAAATAAAGAAGATTGCGGTGGTAAGCAGCACACTCATTTTAAAGCCCACAAAGACACCCACATTGTTAGATTCTCCTAAAAAAACTGCAGTTCCAACTTTTCTCCCCCAAAGACCATGTGGTTTGGCCAGTGTTCAGCGCATGAGCAGACTGTGCTTTGGTCCATCCACTCTCTCCAGCTTCTCAAAGTGTTTCCTAGCGTTGCGGATGTTGATCAGCGTAGCTGCAGAAGCTAGTGGGAAGAAGGGGCAAGAGAGGAAAAAACAAAGGATGTGAGTAATTAGATCACCAGGAGTTAAAAGCTGCCTGGAAAGGTTAGCTAGGAAGGTTCCCTGTAGTGTAAAACGCAGGAGTTTTGGTTCACAGCAGCAGGACTGAAGCCACAAAGCTCTGTGTGGTTTTGGTTCGTGTTTCTCCTAAAGCTCCATAGCTATAGGTTTCACCAGGAGTGAAACAAACAAGGCAAGTTGCCACCTTGTGTAGCACTGAAAAGGGAATACTTTACATTGACCAATGTCAGATTTCACTGATCAAACTCTTGACAGGAAAACTAACATACGGAAACAGGACCTCTCTTCCTAAAGGGCCTAGCGCTTATGAAAAAGTACCACTACTCTAAATAGCGAGCTCTACCAGATCTGTTTTGCTACTCCCAGGCCACTGAGGATGTAATGTAAGGGGCACAGCAGGCAAGATTGGGTTGCTGTGCTGGATGATCCCAGAATGGTGCTGTCTGAGACCCAAAGGGAGGTATACTGTACTGATGCAAGTTTGTTAACAGGAATTGTGATTATGGAAGGAAATTGCTTTAGCTTTTTCTTAGCTTCCCATCTGTGGAATTCCAAAGGATGTCACAGCTGGTAGCAAGCCCCCAGTCTGGTAGGATTAAACGCATGGGGCTAACCAAATACAGAAAAGTAGTTTTAAAAAGGTATTTTCTGCTCTCAGGGAATCACAGCACTAGGCCCATGTGCCGTATGTCTGTCTCACTTAAAATCCTCAAATAGTGTAATACAAAAAGCAGTTTCATAGTGAGCAATAGGAAAACATGTTACCAAAGAACATAGAAGGGCCTGCACTCTTTGGCTGTAAGCAATGTAATTTTATCCATCAATTGCTTCTTGAGTTAAAAAGGAAAATGCAGCCATAATTGGAGCACTAACAAAGCACAACAATTCACCTAGAAAATGCCCAAATTCAAATTTAGGCCCAAAACTCACTGCCCAGCTGCCAGATTAGATCTGGCAAAGAACATTTACTGTGTTCAACTCTACTAGAATAGACATGTTAACTGACACTGCCTGAATAAACTCCCATCTGTATTAATCATCATGTTGAGAAACAGCAGAGAAGAACTTGATTTGCAAAGTCTGGTGCTGTTTGCACTGCATGATCAAGCCATCTTTTAACCCATGTTCCCATCTGGTGCATCACAGTTAACACATGTTAGTCCTACCCACAATTCCAGAATTAAACTGTTTCAACTGTCTTGGGGGCTTAGCTGATTGTACAATGTAGATGGGTGCTCATTTATGGTATCAAGAGCCAAATGCAAGTTTAACTAGCTCTTGGTCCCTGTCAAAGCGACACAATAGATGCCTATGCTCTATTAAACTTACGTATGGAAGGATCAGACATGACCACCATCACATATGTATTCGATGTGAAGATATCAATGAAAGCAGCAAAGTTAGAGTTCCTGACTTCCATGCTCTGGAAAGAAGCAGCCAGCTTACTGTGAGGAGGAAAGAAAAGTGAATTAACTCCTGTTATGTGACCATTTCAAAAGCAAGCGCTTTATTTACATAGCACCTCATATCTAGAGATCACTTTAGTCACATCATGTGTTCATAACTGCACAGCTTTGTTTGTAAAATAAGAACTAAGCCAGTATGTGACACTAGGTTTTTTGTTTTTGACAGATACAAAATCTGTGGCTATATTTTTGATTTACTTCATGGTTACAAAACTTGAATACAATTTAAGCAAGGCCCTCTGTTCAGTACTGACTAGCCACGGTGGGTTAGTGTTCTCTTTTTACACTTAACTCAATAAAAAAAGCTTTTGCACTGCACAATAGTGACTGACACCTGTTTGAGTTTGCTACACCCCAAAAGTCAGTGTCTCCTGAGCAGTGCACACTGGAACCATTCAGCACAGACAGAAAGTCAACAATAGCAGAATGACTCTGGGGACCAGCAACAGAAGAGAGTAGAAAACTGAAGACTCTGGAAACAGCCTACTAAAGCATGCATGTAGCTATTCAGCTGCTCCTACCCTATGAGTGTTCTAAATCTTTTCAAGTATTAGAGATGGAAGGGCAACAGTGGAGCAATTTTGAAAAAAAAAAAAAAAAAACCTATTTCAAAGTTTAACTTTGTCTTAAGTCTTCTGCCTTTCTTTTGTGACTGTTGCTAAATTTGTTTGAGCAAGTGCTTCCTCTCTCAAACCAGCTTTTTGGAGCTTGCCCCCATAACTAAGTGCTTATCTTAGATTTGCAGTGCCACAAAGCGTCGTCATTAACTGCCATTAGGTCACAAGCTCAGTACTATAACTTCTCTGCAGAACCCAGAAGAAAATGGATGGGAGCAAAAATGTTTCAGAACAAACCTCTTTCAATGAACACCAGAAAAAAAAAAAAAAAAATGATGAAAGGCATGAAAAACTGAGTCATGATTAAACAGGATACATTCTAATACCTCTCTGAATAAGAGAACTTCTCTGGTGGCCTATTATTCATAGAACCATTACTCACTTCAAGGCCAGGATGCACTACAGAGAATTTACAAGGCATGTCTGGTTAACACAGAGTTATCATTTATGTCTAGCCAGGGTAGATGGACATCAACACAGCCAAGTCGGGCTGATGGCACTCACCCACAGTCTAAAGATTTCCATTTCTTAGTAATGTGAATACACAGATAATCCATCTCACCTGCAGCTCAGCTTGAACTGTTTAATAATATTGCTGATTTTCTCAAATCTGTGGATATCGCGTTGTTCTTTGCACTGATAATGGGAAATAACCTGCAAGGAAAATCACTATAACTCAGCAATCAAAGCAGAAGTTCCCACCCACCACCACATCTCCTAATGAGTCCCGAGGATCTCCTCTTCTCGCACTGCAATTGCCCATGCTTCAACATGCCCCCAAAAGAATAGGCAGAATGTGTTTTAGAAAGCTGTCAAGAATGCAATTTAAATAGTTTAAATTATTTAATTTAAAAAAAAAAATCTGATTGCATATTCAAACAAATGTGCATGTATGTGGACCCAGCAAACCCTCACACTGTATGCATGTGCAGTATGATTACCAAATATGCATAATGATGTTTTTGAACAGAGTTTCTTCAAATATGTCAAAAGGATTTCTCCTCGAGGAGGACTAAGTCCACGGGGAAGTTATAAAGATATGAGAGTGCAGAAAAGAGAATCTAAAAATCCAGAAATTTATATTTTTTGTAAAAAAGACACTTTTAAGTTGTGAGCATGAGAAGCTTCTGTCCCAAAAATAGCTGTTATATGAAAATAGGGGTTTATTACAATGCCGTCAATCACATCGATCATTAATGCCATACTAATTTACAAAACCCCTCAGAAACTAGTAGAGCATGGTGGAAGATGGCAAGTATTTACTAAGAAAATTTTCAAGAGACAGATGTGGTTCCCTAAATTTTCCATTACAACCTCCCCCCCAAAAACCCAACTTTGTTGAAAAGTTTCAAACAAAATAAATTTCTACAAAAGTTTTCCTTTAAAAGTAGGACATTGTGTCAGGAAGAAAGTTTTGAGGAAAGTTTTCACACAGCTCTCAGGATTAGGTTTATATTGGATCAGGTACTCAGCAACAGAGGGACCCTGAACGGTTAAAGTACCACCTGGGAGAAAGTGAAAATCTGCAGATTTTTCAAGTCAGAATAAGGTTTTACCCTTGTGTAGTACAGAAGGAAATTCTCTGAAAATTCCAAGAATGGACCAGGCATTGGGGATGTGAAACTTCCTTACAGACTGGAGGAGGCAAAGGTGAATCATGCATTTAACATTGCTCACAGCCTAACTGCTCTGAGAGGGTGTTTCAGGAATGTCACAGGAGTACCTGGTTCATGTCAAAAGCAACAGAATTAGGCCTTGTCTACACAGGGAACTTGCCCTGAATAGCTATTCCACCATAACTCTCCATGGGGACACAGGTTTCAGAGTGGTAGCCGTGCTAGTCTGTATCATCAAAAACAACGAGGAGTGCTTGTGGCACCTTAGAGATTAACAAATGTATTTGGGCATAAGCTTTTGTGGGCTAAAACCCATGGGTGAAGGGGGTTTTAGCCCACGAAAGCTTATGCCCAAATAAATTTGTTAATCTCTAAGCTGCCACAAGGACTCCTCGTTTTTTCAAGTGGACACATTTATTCCACACTGAGTGCACCTTTGTTTGGTTTAGCTTAATCCACATAAATAGCTATTGTGCTTTAAATTCATATCCTACCTTATTTCAGAATAGCTTCCCTGTGTAAGCAAGCCCTTACTCTCTTTGTCATAAAGGCACTGAATGAAAAGTTCTGCAACCTGGAACTTCCACCTAGCATGCGCTATGGTCATCAACCCCACCTGAGTCCTTTGCACTCTACAGTGTTTTTCATACAAGGATCCCTATGCATTTTAGAATCAGGAATCTGTCCCCTTAAGGGACAGGGCAGAGGAGCAAATGAACCCAGCAAAGAGCAGGGATGGCAGTTCTCACCAGGAAAGTGGCTCTCTCAAACAGAAGAACTTCATCTGCTTCTATAATCTGAGCAAAGTTCCTCAGGTTCATTTCTAGTTGCTGGACATTAGGAATCAGCTGATAGACTATACTGGACCAAGCCTGTCAGAAAACAAAATGAACAGTGAGTGCTATGAGGATTGCATAAGGGCGTCCCCATCCTCCCTCTCTTGTTATGCAAAGTGCTTGTAAGAGTCAGCGAATTCAGGCTACAGTCAATGATAGCAGAGACATGAGTTATGCAAGCTTCTCCCATCTCTCTGTGCCCACACACTACAATTATGGTTATGGCCCCCACTCGTGTTCCAGTCACACACTTTTTCTTGAACAATCTACCAGTCACGTCAAATTGTGACACGGGCAAAAATCTTGCAGGGACTAGTCTGATACCATCTAATTGCCAAGTGATGTCTGGGCTGAATTTGAACCCATGTTTCCAGAGGAGAAGCATTTGTTTACTGCTCCCAGCTAAAGCCTCACAGTTTTCCGTTTTCTTGCTTGTAAATAAGCAGATCTCTGCTGTGTACCCATAGAAGTAACAGCAGAAGGCTCTGAACCACTGCATTAACTCAGGGACTGATCCCAAGAGGTGCCGAGCACTCAATTACAGTTGGCTCCAGTGAAGTTCAGCACATCTCAGGATCAGGCCCTCAGTTTGTAGGGGCTTCACCTCACTGCCTATGCCAAGCAGTGATTTGCTTGTGTATTAGAACTCCAACATACAAGCAAACTGGGCAAAACCAAAGCTTTTATACATTTAATAGGCATTTCTCTGGTGCTCAAGGGAACAGTTGAGGTTTCACCTTGTCTGAAGGCAGAAGGTCCAAAATATTCATTTTCAATACAAGCTCTTATGGGACTGTATCTAGAATGATGCAGTTCTGCCTCTGGGCATGTCAATATGAAGCATAAACAAGAGCATTCACAATGACTGACTGGCTAACCTTTCTTCTTAAATGGATCCCTGTAGCCAATCTGTACCTAGTTGGCTCTCAAATAGGAAACATGCTAACTGCCTACAGTATGGGACCAGTGTACACACTAAAGACACAGAAAAACTATTTTCAGGAGGGTGTAGCCTGGACCAGCTTCATTCAGGCTGAAGCCACATACTGTAGACTGGGGCATTCTCTGTACTCATGGATAGATTTTAGAACGTGCCCAGCTTCACCTCCCATTGAAGTCAAAGGGACTGCCAGAAAATCAACTCCTATGAATGTCAGTCTAACAAGAAGGCTAATGGGCTCTCGCTACCTTTGCCCACTGAGATGGTTGTGGCACATTTGTGACACTTGGAGAACCGTAATTTGCTCTCAGTCTGATCCATTTAACATCCATCAACCCAATATCTGGAGAGAGATCTTAATAGGTAACTGGGATGCATGAAGGTAAGGAAAGTTTAGGCTAGATATCAAGACAAGCTTAGAGAATATGAAGTAGTCTCCCAGGCAGATGTGGAAGCCCAATCACTTGAGTCACTGAATACTTGACAATGTCCTAGAAAATATAACATGGACAATTCTGCACTTGGCTGAACACATTATTGTGTTAAGTGGGGTGGAGGTTCCTTCTAAATGAATTAAGCAGAGAGTGTGGGCAATGTTAACAGGAAGATATAGGACTATGATACTGATGGGAGAAGGGAAAGGTAGATTTATTTTATGAAGCCAGCAATTTAACTGCCATCAGTCCTCCCCTTGAACAGCCAGAATGGAATGACCTGTTTCAGAAAACATTTAGAAGTTAAAGGGCTAGGAGAGTCCAGTCAAGCTATGGAATTCTGTAGCGACTGCCAATGCAGTTTACACAACAGTAGAGCAGGAGGAAGACGAATGGAAATGCCATACATGAAGAGAAGCAGCCATTCAAACCTTATAAAGTGTTTCATCCCAGATGGACGTTCTAAAGCATGCACACTCCAGGGGGCGGGACAGTCGCCTCAGGTCTTCCTCCCTCTCTTTAAAAATCTGGAAGACAGAAGTTTGATATTTTTAGATCAGTGATACTCAGATCTCAGTGGTTCAGGAGCCAAATCAGCGATTAACATTACCCAAAAGAGCAACAGTAGTGTGAATTCATTGTTTCATTTACTATTTTTATATATAATTTTTTTCTTGGTTATTCTGACCAAGTATTATTTTATCAACAATTGTTTAACAACATAGTGAAAGCATCCTGGTTGGCTAATAGCTTAGATTGGTTAATAATTGCAGCACATGATATTAAAACACTGTGTGATTTTAAAGAGCCACAAGAGACACATTGAAGAGCCACTTGCAGCTCCCGAGCCTCAGTCTGAGTAACACTGTCCTAGATGAACACACACATTCCTGTTTTTGGTGAATGCTTCTGCTGGGGTTATTTTACCACATTTATAGTAAGAACTTTGCATTTCAAAACAGAACTCAAGGGTGCACAATGTTTTCCAGTGCCAGAGCAGCTGAGGATGCTGCAGGCCAGGATGGAAGTGCACTAGCAGAGCTGTCTGAGAGACCCATGACTGGAAGAACAGGGGGCTGCAGATCAAGACAGAGTTACATCACCAGAGCTGGGTGAGATCTCAGGACTGAAAAATTGTGGGTGCTACAGGTTAGGAACCAGGTGAATTGGCAGATCTGTGCAGGAGAAGCGTGCACAATTGCTGCTTGTACATGCCTGGCTCTGGCAATGATCATTAGTCATGAGTTCTAAATTCACTCATAGATAGGGCCCTACCCTATTGTGAAAAACACGTCATGGACCATGAAATCTAGTCTCCGCCGTGAAATCTGTTTTTTGTATACTTTTACCCTATACTATATAGATTTCACGGGGGAGACCAGCATTTTTCAAACTGAGGGTCCTGACCCAAAAGGGGGTCTCAAGCCTATCGTAGGAGGGTCGCAGAATTGCCACCCTTACTTCTTCACTGCTTTCACAGCTGGGCGGCTGCTGGCTGGGCACCCAGCTCTGAAAGCAGCTCTTCTGCCCTGCGGCTGGCAGCAGTGCTGCCTTCAGAGCTGGGCGCCCAGCCTGCAGCCACCACTCTCCAGCCACCTAGCTCTGAAGGCAGCACAGAAGTAAGGGTGGCAATGCTGCAACCTCCCCACAAAAGCCTTGCGACTCCCCCCTCCCAGCGACCCCCTTTTAGATCAGGCCCCCCAGTTTGAGAAATGCTGACTTAAGGGCTTTACATGTTTATCTTTTGCCATTTTTAAATACATATTCATGCTTTGTTCCAACACTGTGAAATTTAAGATTTAAATATCTGAAACTGTGAAATTCAAGGTTTTTAAAATGCTATGACGGTGAAATTTGTGAAAATGGACCGTGAATTTGGTAGGGCCCTGCGCATAGACTTATGAATGTGAACAAGGACTTAATAGGCGTTCAGATTAAAAGAGGATGGGGAAAAAACCCTACAATGAAGTGTGCTGCATTAACTAAGCTACCATGGGTTAAGCAGTCACTGTATAACCCCACAGTCCCACTCCTTACTCCGCTCTTATAGGTTATGGTTTAAAAATAGCTGAGATGGGTCAAAATAAGACTTTCCAAGACATCAGAACTTAAGAAATCATGACAAAAGCAAAGTAAACAGCTAGCAGTGAACCCCTGGTGTGAAAAAATAAATTATTCACAGTAAATTCACTAGCAAAATCCAGACTGTCTGTTCCACCCACATCTATGAGGTAGGAAGTCTCAGAAGTGGACACTAGGAATGAACAGGGATAGGGAAAAATCATTTCTGTCCCAGCCCACTGTGTTAACAACATGCTGAAGATTAACAGCATTTTGATTTCTTTGAGGTTTCTCCTCTCTTTCTCTGATATTCCAATTCACAAGAGACCCCAACCTTAAGAAGACATTTGAGATTCGTACACTTAAAAAGAACCCCAACGTGAAAGCTGACCCATGTCACAGTGTTTATCTTCCTGATTTCCACAAGCTATTTTTAATCTGTTTTCAGGAGCATGAAAGCAGGGAACATACAGAAACCTCCTGACTGACTACGTAACCCAATACACACAAGATGCCAAGGTCCACAATTTGGCACTACTTTCAAGTCAGGTCAACAGTTAGGCCCAAGCAAGCAGACAGAATCCCTGACTCAAAGGAGACTAGCAGATACCTCAAAGCAGTTCCTGCTAGAGGGGTTGCAATGCTTTCAAGTTGTGTCACTGCATGATTCCACTCCTCCATGCCCTTCCTTATTTCAGGGAATGCTTAGAATTCACACCAACCAACTGCATATGGATACTGATGTTAATAGTTACTGGACAGCAAACTGAAATACCAAGCATCACAGCCCTATGGAACTAGCTTTCATTTAACTTATGCAGAGTCCAGGACATTCCTGACCCCTTCCTGGGGAGGATGGAAGGTAATATTCAAACAAGCTCCAGAAGGAAAATGCTTTAAGTTACAGCCAGATCGAGCTAGAGTGACAAAATGAGGCTCAGAACACTAGCCAGTATCTGCTCAGTTATGAGCCAATTTGTTTCATTGAAGTTTGTCTACCCAGGGAAGACCAGCCTGTGGCTTCACGCACGTGGCCTCCTTGCTCTTTTCTGAGCCCTTCGTTGCACATCTGGACAGGGATGTATCAAGCTGGAAGTGACAAGAAAGAGTTCAGTGTGTTGAGTAGGCTAGACCAGCGTTTCTCAAACTGGGGTCCGCGAGGGTACTCCAGGAGGTCCGCAGGCCCTGCTGATCAACAACTTCTCCTCCCCTTCCAGTGCCTCCTGCATGCTGGGGAAAAACTGTTCCCGGCATGCAGGAGGCGCTGGGAGGGAGGGGGAAGAATCATGTCTGGGGCCACCGACCCCACTGATCAACTCCTCCCCCTCCCTCCCAGGGTGCAGGAGGTGCTGGGAGGGCGGGGGGGAGATGGGGGCACTTGTGGGAGGGGGCAGAAAGAGGCAGGGAAGAGGAGGGGCAAGGGTGGAGTGGGAGCAGGAAGAGGTGGGGTGGGGCTTTGGGGGATGGAGTGGAGATGGGACGGGACCTGGGACTGAGCAGCAGGCTTGGGGGTCCGTGGCAAAATTTTTAAATCAAAATGGGGGTCTTCGGGTTACTAAAGTTTGAGAACCACTGCACTAGACCAAAGAAGTGATCTCCAGGTCTGATCCAGGTTGATGATGAACCACAGAGCTAGGGGAGTGCATGTGTCATAAAGAAACGTATCTAACCCACAAAGTTAATTTCTCATCTAACACCAGGAGCTGGGTATAGCTTTCTGGCTTAAAGATTACGATGGCCCAGATTGAAGAGTGAGCTCAGCAGCCAACAGCACCCACTGAGGACATTGGGGAATCTCACTCGTCCTAGGAATAACAGGAGCTGCTGGGCACTTTGGAACTCCATCCCTAAGTGTCGCTGCAGGTTTTGCACTGAGTGCTGGAAATACTTGGCTGTACTTCAGCCAGCCCGTAAAGAGACTACATCTGAGCAAGAAGGTAGGTCAGACTCAACGCCAGTTCATAGTCCATGGCCCCTTTGCTTACAACTGTCAGTCTCTGTGTTGGCTAGTGCCAACTGTGATGTGGACATCAGTGCACTAGGATTGGAATTGAGACTTCCCCAATTTACAACACAGGCTAAACAGCTGACACATGGTAACTATTTTTATTCAATACACAGCTGAGCTGGATTTGAACCAGCAGCATAGTAGTGACAGAGTTGATCACCTAATCCTTTGAAGTACAACAGAGAGGTTAAACCTTTTGGGTTTTTCTTTGTCCCCCATATCCCAAAAATTGGTAACGATGCTAAAACTGACACCATAAAGGAGAAGATTACAGGTAATTTGGCATAGAGAGTCTCTTCTCTATGTAGGCCATTAGACAGGCATTATACAAAATGGGCCAGGAGTAGCATGGGGACTACAGGTTTGGAGGTTGGGAGCAACTCAACTTTTCAGAGATTTTCCCCACAGACAAATCTGAAAAAAGCTTTCTGGAGAAAGTGCTGGTGTGGCTATGTTTAAAGTGAAAGATGGCAACAACATTATGCATGCTCTTTGTTACAGAGCCCACACTGATAAGGCAATGCTCAGCTCCTTACCAGATCACGCTGGTCCTCCTGCACTAGATCCATCTTGTGCACTAGGCAGAAGATCTTGGCATCAGGAGAGTTCTGCAGGATAGCCTCCAGACACGACTGGTAGTAGTGCATGTCCTTCTCCAACTCGCGACTCTCCACGTCGAAGACGTAGATCAGGACTTCCACATTGCGGAAGATGTTGTCCCGCTGGCTGGTGAAGTAGTTCTCCATGAAGGTGTCTTGTCTGAAAAGGGGCATAGCAGCAAGGCAAAGGGACTCCAGTTAGATCAATCAGACCAGCGTGGTTTACCCATATGTCTGCATTGCTAAGAAAGTCTATTATGTATGAGGACTGAGCTATCAATACAGCAACTGTAGAGACTGAAGTCCTCTCCTTAGCCACAGAACAGGTACAGCATGGGCGGTGTAAGCTTACTCTTCCAAATGAGCCTCATCCCTGCCCCACTTGAGTATATCAACTTTTTACAGGAAACCAAGTCCATTCATCAGAAGGCTGTTCAGCCTTTATGCCTTTCCCATCTCTGCTGAGTGTCAATGAGAGGGCTTCTTCTATGGACAGCTACCCACCAGGAATGATAGTACCACCCCCAATTCATTTAACAAAAACCAATGGTCCAACACTACCACTTTGGTCCAATCTGAAGCAATGACCCCAAAACAAAAGGTTCTGTAATCCATTTCCAACAATAATTTCTGCAGCCCTAGAAGTAGCTCATCCATGCTGCAAGGCTCAGAGACATTGTCTTGACAGGAGAAAGAGGCAGTGAGGGAAGGGAGAGGCAGTCTACTCCCCCTGTCCCATGGAGAGGTTACTTTGGGCTCCATGATTATCAAGTCAGCCCCCTTCACCCAGTCCCCATGTCTGAGTTTATGATGTGGGGTTTATTAATTATATGGTACCATCTACAGTTCTATAAGCCTTCATCAACAGTTCACTTGATACACAGAAAGCATTCCCACCTCACTGTAGCTAAAAGCACAGCCTCCTAACGTATCACACCACCATCCTAGTTGTCACAGCCACCTCCATGGGTTTCACAAGCAAAATAACAGACACCTACCCTCCACAGTCCCACAGGTTCAGCACCAGATTTCCCAAAAATCGAACATGGGAGTGCTCGACGTCAACTGGAAAGAGACAAGAGAAGTCTAGTAACTGTACCACATGTACATGAAACACAGAACAACTGAAAAGGGGGACTACTGGGAAGTTACCATCCAACACAGTTGAAAACATGATTCATGGTGACTATTCAAAGCCCAGAGCTGTAAGTGTGGAATTCCAGCTACTCAGCTTTACTAGGTATACTCTGCCATGGATGAATATAGAATCATAGAAATGTAGGGCTGGAAGGGACCTCATGATATCATTAAGTCCAGCCCCCTGTGCTGTGGCAGGACTAAGTAAACGTAGACCATCCCTGATAGGTGTTTGTCCAACACGCTTTTAAAAACTTCCAATTATGGGATCTCCTTTGGAAACCTATTCCAGAGCTTAACTACCCTTATATTTAGAAACGTTTTCCTAATATCTAACCTAAATCTCCCTTGCTGCAGATTAAGACTCCATGTCCTACCTTCAATGGATATGGAGTATTGCAGAATCATCCATGCAGAGGTCTTTCTGCTAAGACCACTGAGTCCCACTCTCTAGCAAGCAGTTTATTACTGCCCCAAATCATCTCGTTGGCATAGAGAAGTCAGGTCTTCTCTGGAGGGTTCATCAGCCATTCTGAACACTTCTTTGTGAGCAGGCAGGGTCAGTGGAAAAGCATTAGCTTGCAAACTCTATTTGCATCAACATTTAGTCCCCTTCTGGCCCACAGCTTAAAGGGAAGAATCATTCCACCTCACCCACATCCGAGGTACTTTGGCTCAGATTTTCAGCCAGACCCCTCATGGAGGGGCCCAGCAGACATAGGAGACACTCTATTACTCCATCCACAGAGGAAAGGTGAGAGTCTCAATGGATAACTGCCTTGCATCTCTGTGCAGATGGTCTTAAATGTTAACCCGAGTTCAAGAGCAGATGCTTTAGGAGTCAATAAAAGACCAAGCTCTTACTTGTGGCACCAAGGCGCCGTGTGTCTCTGGCGATGTAGTTTGCAAAGATAATGGATCTCATGCTGGTCTTTCCAGACCCACTTTTACCCATCAACAGCACCTGGTAAGGAAAGGCAAGAGAGAAGAGTTAAACCACAATGAATGCTGGCTTCTCCATGGCTCTTTAATGGCTAAATACTAATGGTGTAAAGACAAAAGGCTTCAGTAGCCCCATGCACAGAGGACTTGACTTGTGCATATTGTGATTTGGCCCCCTCAGAAAAGGCTATCAAACAAAAGCCTGAATGACTGGAAGACATGTGTTCTTAATTCCTTGATATTCATAGTCAATGAACCAGCATTACACACTCTAAAACTCTGTCACTTTACATGCTTTCCATTTACTCAACACACAAACGGACCACTCCTCTTCTCCTTGGCTTTTGCTTTCTTCCTTTCCCACAGTCAGATCACACTGTGGGAGCTGCATACCGTGTCCCTAGTATTGATTGTATAGTTGCCTAAAATCGAGATGAAAAGTAACTGTGCTTCTTGAAGCTTATTCATTCTCCTCATCTTGACCCCCATGCCAATAAAAAACAATCACAACGCATGAATGTTTCACAGAGAAAGTCAACCCGAGCTCATTTCTGCTAGATACAGCGAGAAGGCACTCTGCAGAGTTCACAGCTGGATTTCAGACATCCAGTGAAGAGCTACATTTATTTTTGAAGTAATTTTTAATCTTTCACTTCCCCAGCCTCCACACATGTTCTCCAAACACACTGGCACTTAAGATGAAAGCTTGCTCTTCTTGATTCATCAGAAGCACAAGGATTTGATGAGCCAAAAACATTTAAATCCAAAACATTAAAAAAAAAAAACCCAAAAAATAAACCACTTGACCAGACATGAACACTTGACCATTCAATGTCCTCCCCTCACCACAATGCTTATGTTTTGTACTGTCTACCTCACAATACAAGAATCAGATTCTCCTCCCTGACTGTGAAATGAAATCCAAGTCCGGCTTTTTGATGTGAACATGCTGGAAGGCAGAAAGAAGTTTAAAAGCAGATGGGCCAGTATAATTTGACTACCCAATACTGCTACGCAGGAGGCATAGATGCAATCCCAATCTCTTGCTTCCCAGGTCAGCAGGCCATGAAAGAGCAGGAGACATTGTGATTAGGTTTTTGCTTTCGGGGGGGTGGGGGGGGGGAGGAAATCATTTGAATGGCTCAATAGCAACCCTAAATGATTTGATAGCAGCAGGGATTGGCTCACACTATCAAAAGAATCAGTAGCCAAGTTCTAGTCCCAAAACAAAGTTCTGCCTTTGGCAACACCTCTGAAATCCTATTATAGACAACAGGGTTTAAAAAAAAAAAAAGATGCAACTCTAGGCTGAAGCTGTCCTACAGAATCTTTGACTGGCAATGGAGTATGAGTCAGCAAGACACCCACTTGATTCTCAGATCTCAGAGCATGGTTTACAACTAGAAACCAAATCTCAGACTTAACCAATTGACATGGAATCCCACTTTGCCATTTTAGTCACTTTTTATAGGCTAACTAGTTCCCTTCCAAAAGCAGCTCACCACATGGTTAAGGCACAAACTAGTTGAAATGCTCCCACAGCATAACCAAGTTCAGGATAACAGGCTTTGGTGGACTTTGCAGCAGAAGAATGGCAACATATTCTTCTTCAAAGAGGCAGACAGGCCCTGTAATGCATCTCAGACTCTTTGAAGCTAACCCCCAAGTATAGTGTTTTCTGGTGATTGCATATAAAAGGCTAAAAGGAGAGATATCTGATCTCATTTCACAACAAAATTGGTGAAGAAATGTCTGTATGAGCGTCAGCCTGTTGTAATAATTAGACATAGCACTATCCAATTTAAAATAGACTCTAAATTCAAAGGTGTGAGATTCCACCTCCGGTGGCTTTTCAAAGGGACTAGACCCCAATATGTGGGCGAAGAAGAGAAATCTGATCCAAGTAAAACATACAAGAGTAGTCACATTCTTTAGTTAGCAATCTTAGGTATTTCTAATACAGTTATCACTGTAATATCTACACTTCTACTTCTGAGTAGAGGAGCTGTATTTCCATCATTGGCTCCCAATCACTATCCAATACAACCAAACTTCCCTCTCCAGATAAGATATCACTTGAACCCCTCAATGCAAATATAACCTCCCAAAGTACATTCCTCTGATGGAGCTCAGGAGTGTTTCATTACATACATATGAACTAGAGCATAACACATTTTCTCCCCTTAACACTAAATTTTTACCTGAGTATTTGCCATGAGTGAGGTGTATTCAATTAGTGATTACTGTGGCCGGTTCCACTTTGCGCAAGCCCAGCTGCTCTGATTATCAAAATATTTGAGAAATACTCATTTTCAAGTCCAATCATGTTAACTGAAGGACACAGCAGCCATCACTACCACAGGATGCAAAAGGGTCTTTGAATATTAATGGTCACTTGACAATCATGAAGATCATATCATAAGACTAGCGCAAGCACTCATAGAATCATAGAATATCAGGGCTGGAAGGGACCTCAGGAGGTCATCTAGTCCAACCCCCTGCTCAAAGCAGGACCAACCCCAACTAAATCATCCCTGAATTCACTTTAAAATCCTATCTTCTTTTGTTAATAAACTTGTTTTACTTTTAATGTAAACCAGCCAGTGCTTCATTTGTAATGAAAGAGGTGCCACGGCTCAAGCAATTAGGTGCCATGGTTCAAGTAAGGAGGCGAGACAACACTCACACCAGAAGGTATCTGATGAGCACTTTGGGATCTCAAAGGTATTTTTATAGGTTCAAAGGGGAACTTGATCAGCATTTGCCAATGCAGGCAGCAAAGAAGTAGAGGGTGTGTAATCCAATTCTTACCTTTTTCTTCATGGCTGTGCTTGGCATCACCCACCTACAGATTTAAGACAAAGACAAGCATCCTTGTTACACTGCTGTACTTTCCTCTGCTCCAGTTAACAACTTCATCCCAACCCGGATAACAGGGCCAGCAACAGAAGGCACTTTACAACTTCAGGCAAAAGAGCTGAAGGGATCTTTAGGAAAAACATCCTGTCATAAAGAGATCCTTAAAACACCCATGCTTACAAGTCTCTTAGTTATGTATTAAAATAAGAGTTAAAATAGACATAAGCAAGATAAATTCAGTGTGTGGTGGAAAGTAACCCTACAACACTGCCAGACACCCTCCACAAGCATGTCAAACTCCTAATACACACACTCTCTCTCTCTCCATTCCCCTGCAGCACTGTCAATTAGCAACACTTCTATTCCCACATATAAATTAACCCCCACATTACTGTTCCACATATTACCCAATCTCTAAACCCCAACAGTAAGTAGTTCCAGCCAAACACACAAACCACCATGACCCTTCCCATTCACCATTAGCCACTCATGTACACACTAACCCCAAGACAAACTGGTCACATGCTCCCACACATCCTAATATCCCCCTTATCCTCTAACCACCCCACAAACTGACATTACACCCTAAGCAAATTAATCCTTAGCCCTATACTACCCCCCTAGTTACAACCTAAAGTGTTCCCCCCACCCCAAGTTATTACACAGCCATTCACATACTGAACCCTGCCCATGCTAACTCCTGCTTAATGTCAGTGATCCTGCTCTACCCCATGTCTTTTAAACCCAGTTACTCATACCCCCAGTGAGATCACGACCCCAGCCACACTGACCCCCTCCTAGTCACTGCATCCCCACAGCAATCCCATACCCTACTCCCTTGCTCCCACTCTCCCTACGTCTGCGTCCCCATACCTCGCTCTCCCCCCACACCTTGTTCCCCCTTCCCCTAGACCCCGCTGCCCCCCACACCTTGCTCCCCCCCGCGTCTGTCTCCCACACACCTCGCTCTCTCCCTACACCCCCTCCCCCATACTCTGCTGTCCCCCCGACCCCGACCCCGTTACCTCTAGCTCTGAGCGCGGCGCCTCCTGGGCCGACCCCGCGGTGGGGCGGGGGGTCCCTGCTCTGCACCCCAGGCCGCGTTCCTGCCGAGCGGGGGCTGTGAGAGCGCAGCGGGGCGGGGGGTTTCTCCCGGCCCGCGCCCAGCGGGGGGTCCTGGGGGCAGGGCTTGGCGCGCAGACAGAGCCAATCCCCCCGCTAGTCCCCGAGGCCTCGGCCTTGCCTGAGCCAGCCGCCCGGCGGGGTCTCCCCTCCTTCGGATGCGGCCCCCGGGACACCCCCTGCGCCCCTGGCTCACGAGACTCGGGAGTAGGCTGCCTCAGCCGGTCACGTGAACAGCCACCCAGCCCTCTCCTCCCCCGCCCGTCAGGTGACTGAAGGCGGAAGGGCGAGAACTACCGCAGGGCCGCGAAGGGTGGGGGAAGCCAGAGCGGCCATCTTGCGTGGGGGCAAATTGCCCATAAGTGAGGCATTGCTTCAGTACCAGGCATGATCACTGGCGGGGGGCAGCACCAAGCCCGCTGATGTCGATAGATGTCATGGGTACTCAGCACCTTGCAAGACTGGGCTCCAGTGTACGATTGCAGAGAGCCTGGGCTGCATGTATGGTATGGACTCGGGCCTTGTCTGCATGGCTGGGGCACCCGTGGTATATACAGTGTGTAGGATGCAGACTCGAGTCCCATCTATATGACTGTGTATGTGGTGCAGATTGGGCCCCATATGTTTGGGTTGGGCCTATCTGGGGTGTGGCATATGCAGTGCATATCGTGTCCTGTGTGTATGATGGATGCATGTATGGGGTGCAGTATCAGGTCACATGTATGATTAGCATGTATCGGTTGTAGCTGATAGGGTACAGGATTGGGCCCCATGGGAATGATTGGAAGATGCATGAAATAAATAGCGCATGGAGTGAAGGACTGGACACTGTGTAGATTGGTGCATGTACCAGGTGCTGTATGATCAGTTACCAGGGGTATGGTTGGTGCATTTGTGGGGGCATAGTGTGTGATGTGCAGGATCCAGTTCCATGTTCATGACTGACACCTACTTAGGGTGTAGTAGAAGCAAGTCCCACGCGTATGCTTCGCACATGTACAAAGTGCAGAATTAGGCTCAGAGTGTAGGATTTACACATACATGGGACATCAGGCCTCAGGTGTAGGATCATTGGGGGCAGGGGGGAGAATTGCAGAATCAGGCCCCAAGTATACATATTAGAGATGGGCCTTAGCTGCAAAATTTGGATCCAAATTTTCCCAAGATTTTGTTTGGATACAGGATTTGTCTCAGCCATTAAACAGACATTTCCAAACATCAGCACCATTTGGGGGTGTTTGGCTCCAAGATTTTGATTCGGCCCATGATAGAGACTGGACCAGTCCAGTTGCAAAATTTGGATCCAAGTTTATGGGTGTCTCAATCCAGGACTTTAGTTCACACCCAACCTGGGAGCATATTTATTATTCCCTCCAGTACCACAGATAATACAATGTAACCTATGGCTGGGGTGAGTACAGGTCTATGTAAAGCCATGCTTGTTATAATCCCATGTGGGCAGGTCTAGATGGTGTGCATTAGGGAAAATCAAGCTGGTTAGACATGGCTTGTGCATACACAGTGCAGGAATGTTGCAGGTTTGCATTTACCAAAGACTCAGTATTATTCAATTTTTCCCCATCTGATCAGAAGACAATTTTACCTCAGGTGATATGATTAGTCTTAATGCCTATCGCCACTATAAGGAAGTGCTACAGTCATATTATAGGCTTGTTTGCTAGAGCCAAAGGCAAGTAGAAATGGACTTAACAGATCAATTACAGTATAAGCAAGACAAATGAAACAGCAAAGTACAACTATAAGAGAGGTAGAGTCAATAACTTTCCAACGCCTCCCATATGGTCTAGCGGTTAGGATTCCTGGTTTTCACCCAGGCGGCCCGGGTTCGACTCCCGGTATGGGAAGTTTCACTTTTTCCCCACATAAATTACATAGTTTCCAAAATTATATTCAATCGGGTACGCTAACCCCCCCCAAACAAATACTCAGCTTTTTAAAGGGCGAACCACGGTGCTTTAAGCAAATAAAACCCGCGCAACATGCGCTTGGAAACAAGGCGCAAAGCCGAGACGCTGGCGGCATGTGGCCACTAGATGGCGCTAATGCGTCGGTCCATGCAGGGGTGCATAGCCCGAGCCACGCAAGGGACCTTCTGGAGCACAGCGGGGCACAGGCTGTAGGAAGGGACTCTTCAGAGCTCTGACTTTGCAGCCTGAGATGCATGTAATACCAAATACTTTCGCTGATTTCCTCTTAGTACCGGTGGGTTTGGGATAAATGATTTTAGTTTATTTGGCAAACTGCCTATACTGGATTTAAGGAATCCAGCTCAGGTAGATTTGAGTTGCTTCCACCCTTCTTGGTACAGCTCCCCCCGGAGGGATATTGGAACTTTTCCCAACTTTTCCACAGCTGCAAAAATCCATCCCAGGTCGAGGTGCTGCATCTGGAAATGCTGAAACAACAAGGAGTCTGGTGGCACCTTAAAGACTAACAGATTTATTTGGGCATAAGCTTTCGTGCGTAAAAACCTCACTTCTTCGGATGCATAGCTGGCTGCTTTCACCTGACCTCCGGCACAGATCATGTTTGAAAGCAGAAACAGTTTATCAGCCCTGTCTTCTTTGGATCCATGCAGAACCTGCATTATAGCTTTTTGCAGTAGTGCCCAGGAGGAGCCAAGGTCATGGAAGAGAACCTCGTTGTGCTAGGCGCTGTACAGATACAGAACCAAAAGGCGCCCCCCCCAATGGCTTAAAATCTACATACATAAAAAAGAATCCATAGTAAAATACATACATAAATAAAAAGGAAAACTAATCTTGGCCATCCACAGGGCAGATGTTCTTCCGAGAGGTGAACACTGCTCTACTGCCTGAGCTCCTGCATCACTGACAATGGAGAGAGCGCATTTCGGCCCTTTGTATTTCTTGACTTTTAAATGCAACAATACTTAGCACTTCTTTACATTTGTTAGCTTCACTAACACTTAGGTCTGGTCTACACACAGTTTTTGTACTGATTTATCTGTGTAGGCTGGGGGTGTGATTTTATACCAGGAGAGTTATATTAGTACAACCCCTAGATAGATACAGTTAGACTGATAGACAGGTGTGTGATACTGTAAATATATGGTAACGAGCCCTGGTCCGTACACAGTTTTTGTACCTACTTAATTATTTCAATTAAGGGTATGATTTTCTACCAAAACAGTTAATCATTATAACCTGTCTACCAGGTCTACCCTAGGAGAGTTTTGCCAGCATAGCTATGCTGCTTTGCCACACCAGCAGAGGGCTCCTAGTGTGGACACAACTTGTATTGGCAAAACTGCACTTTTGGTCATATAGCTTATTCCAGACCCCTCTAGCAAAATGAATAATACCAGTAAAAGCGCCATTTTACCAGTATAACTGCATCTCCACTAGGGCTGCTGCTGGCACAGCTACGTCGGGCACAAATCACACCTCTGACTGACAGAGATATGCCAGCAAAGCTAGTAATGTAGGCCTGGCCCTAGTGTGGCTGCTGGTATACTGGTATAATGGTATTTAATACAGATTTATGGAAAAAAGCTAGACTGGCATTAGCATCTTTATACCAGTATAACTGTGTCTACACTGCATGGTTGTACCACTTTAACTATACTGGTACCACTTTTGAGTGTAGCCATGTGTCACAGATCCACAGGATCAGTGCTCAGACTCATAGGCTGTAAAGCCAGTAGGGACCATCATGATCAGTCTGACCTCCTGCAATTGTAGGCCATAGAACTTCACCCACCCACTCCTGTAATAGACCCATAACCACAGGCTGAGTTACCGAAGTCTGAAAATCATGATTTAAAGACTTCAAGTTACAGAGAATCCCCCATTTACATTAGTTTAAACTTGCAACTGACCCATGCTGAATGCTGCAGAGGAAAGCTAAAAACCCCTAGCTGCCAATCTGACCTGGAGGAAAATTCCTTCTCAACCCCAAATATGGCAATCAGTTAGACCCTGAACATGTGGGCAAGACCCACCAGCCAGCCAGCCAGCCACCTGGGAAAGAATTCTCTATAGTAACTCAGAGCCATCCCCATCTAGTGTCCCATCACCGAGGTCGTTGGTGCTATGGCCTCGGTTTTGGAACAGTCTCTAGGACAGGGGTGGGCAAACTTTTTGGCCCAAGGGCCACATCTGGGTGGGGAAATTGCATGCAGAGCCATGAATGTAGGGCTGGGGCGGGGGTTGGGGTGCAAGAGGGAGTGCAGGGTGTGGGAGGGGATGCGGTGTGCAGGAAGGGGCTCGGGGCAGGGGGTTGGGACACAGGAGGAGTGCAGGGTGTACAAGGGGGCTCAGGGCAGGGGGTTGGGGTGCAGGACGGGTGCGGGGTGCAGGAGAGGTGCGGGGTGTGGGCTCCACCCCGGCGCTGATTACCTGGAGCGGCTCCGGGGTGGCAGCGGCACGCAGCGGGGCTAAGACAGGCTCCCTGCGGGCCCTGGCCCTGCGCCGCGCCACTCCCAGAAGCAGCCGGCACCGTGTCCTGTGGTCCCTGGGGGGGGGGGGGGGGGCAGAGGGCTCCAAGCGCTGCCCTCCCCTACGGGTACCTCCTCTGAAGCTCCCATTGGCTGCGGTTCCCCATTCCCAGCCAATGGGAGCTGTGGGGGGCGGTGCCTGGAGGCGAGGGCAGCGCATGGAGCCCTCTGTCCCCCATCCCTCAGGGGCCACAGGGACATGTAGGGCTGGCCCACAACATTTTGGCACCTGAGGCGGGGATCTCAAATGATGCCCCCATGCCCCCTTGCTTGGGCCAAAACTTTGAAAGGTCTCAATTCTGCCTTCTTCCTGTTCTACTTCTCTCTTGGTACTGCTCTGCTACCTACCCCAATAAAGGAGAACTAACAACTTAAAATGCCTTATTCAAAAATTTTAAGTAACACTTAACTTTCAAACGCCTGAACAGCAAATGTTACTTTTCTTGTCTGCATAGTAAACACTGGTATTTTTATCTGTTTGAATAATCAAAGTGGTGCTTTCCGTGCCTTCTTGGTTGCAAAGATTTGAACTGCTTCCTGAAGGTCCACAGTCTGGGCCAGCTCATGCTCTATTGAGATGGCTGTAAGGCCGACCAGCCTCTCCTGTGTCATTGTGGAGCGTAGATGTGTTTTTATTAATGTCAGCTTGGAGAAGCTGCGTTCTCCACTGGCAACTGTTAAAGGAAGTGTTAGAAGTATGCACAGAGCAACAAAAGCATTTGGAAAGAGGGTGGTCATCTTATTTGTGCACATATATTCCAGAACATCCTTTGGAGTTGATCCTGCTGAAATGTATCTTGAAAGGGCTTTCAGTGCATCACCTAAATCACTTGCATCAATATCGCGCATGTCATCATGTGTCAACACTGTCTCTAGTGCCCTGCATTGCTGGTGTAGGTCTTCTTCAGGTATAGTGAGGAGTTTTGGAATATCATACAACATCCCAAATATACTGCTGTGTTCCTTGAGCTGCATGAAATGTTCTTCAACTGACTGTATTGCACAATCTAGCACCTGGTTAAAGAATTCAACTTTGAATTGTTGTTTGGGGTCTCTTATAGGATTATCCCGTGCCTCGTAATCAAAATGTTTTCTTCTTCGGTGACTCTTGTATTCTTGAATGGGGGGGAAAATAGCTTCAGTGTGAAGTTCCTCTGCCAACTTCTGTGCACTCTTCAGAACATTTTGAAATCCCTCATCTGACCAGTAAGACTGTAGGTATGACTTTGCTTTGTCCAGTTGTTCCATTGCTCCAGATATATCAAGGTCAACACCTTGGAGTCTCTTGCTGACAACATTTATTTCAAACAGTATGTCATGCCACAACACTAAGCCACACAGAAATTTGAAGTTATGTATGTTTCTGGTGATTCCATTTCCCTCTGCCACTGTTCTCCCACGAACAGTTCCTGTCATAGCATTATCCTCCATAATGGTAACTATGGCATCATCTATCTTCCCAATTTGGTGTTTGATAGGCTTTATCACCTCCACTCAACTTTCCCATTGTGTGGCACTCAGTGGTTTCAGTGTCAGAGAGGATGTTCCCAGATGTTGCTTCAAAATTTGCCATCGATGAGTTGATGCAGAGAAAAATACATAGATGCTTTGAATTACATTAAAAAATTCAGCAGCCTCACTAGAAGCTGATGCTGCATCACTGACTACCAAGTTCAATGAATGAGAACTGCATGGGACAAAAAAAGCTCGAGGGTTTAACTCTCTGATCCGTGTCTGCACTCCTCTGTTCTTTCCTCTCATGTTGGCACTATTATCGTAGCCCTGACTTCTAATGTCAGCCACAGGTGCCAACTTTCCTTGGTGCCAGAGGGTGCTCGCACCCCCCTGCCTCCAGCCCCGCCCTGTCTCCACCCCTTCCCTGCCCCTATTGGACCCCTCCCCAAATCCCCACCCCTGCCCCGCCTCTTCCCGGAGTGCACCGCGTTCCTCCTCCTCCCCTCTCCCTCCCAACACTTGCCGCGCGAAACAGCTGTTTTGCGGTGCAAGTGCTGGCAGGGAGGGGAGAGAAGCAGGACACGGCGGTGCGCTCAGGGGAGGAGGCAGAGGCAGAGTGGAGGCGGAGGTGAGCTGGGGCGGGGAGCTGCTGGTGGGTGCAGAGCACCCACTAATTTTTCCCCATGGGTGCTCCAGCCCCAGAGCACCCACGGAGTTGGCGCCTATGATGTCAGCTATCGCAATTCCCGTACCTTTCAACTTTTTAAGAAGCACATTTGTCATACCAGCTCCTGTAGTATCATCAATGTCAATAAATTCTAGAAAATGCTCTCTGACAGTCACCATTGCAGGGACATTTTCACTCGGTTCTGTTGTTGTTACAAAACGCACCATTAAAGTCATTTGTTCCGTATGGCTGATTTCAGGTGTGCAGTCCAGAATAACAGAGTAATATCTTGCTGACTTCAGATCTGCCACAATCTTGTGTTTGACTTTTGTTGCCAGGAACTGTATGTTCTCATTTTGAATTGTTTTTCCAAGGTAGTGGTGTGTGTACATTTCTTGGGTGGTGACTCTTCTTATATGCTCCTGGAGTACAGCATCAAACTCAGCCATCAGCTCCACAATTTTAAGGAAGTTTCCATTGTTTGGCACATACAGCTGATCTGAAGTGCCATGCAGTGCTAGGTTTTGGGTAGCAAGCATTCTCACAATGGCAATAGCCTTTTCAGAACATTTTGCCAGTAAAGAGACTCTGATGTAATCTTCTCTTGATGCTGATCATCTATGGTGGCCTTTAACCTTAGTCTCATCTCAAGCTCTTTCCACCTATGGAATGCTCTCTGGTGATTTGCTGCCTTCTCATGGCATGCCAGATTTCTAGCCAGATTTTTCCAGTCCTTTGTTCCTGTAGAACCCAGTGTGGCTGGAACATTAGACTGGAAGAGTTTGCAACAAAAAGAGTATGCAGCATTCTGGGTTTTTGAGTACATAAGCCATGGCCTCTCCACTTTGTCACCATTGGGGATTTCACACCAGTAATGTGTTGGATGGAAACTTCTATTTTCATTATCTTTGGGGAACACGAAGTTTTTCACTTGATGTCGCCCATGCAGTACAAGGAAGTCCCTCAGGCTACTGCTCAAGTGGGTCCACAGTCTTGGATCATCTAGACTAAAGGAACTGAACTCAGCAGCAGCTGTTTCTTGTGCCTCCACCACACTCTTCTCTGATTTACACTTTTCTTCAGGAATGTGCATGGTTACACCATTTGAGATGGAGATATGGATCCTGCAGTAGCTGCCGGGTCACCTGCACTCTGACTAACTGGAAGATCAGGCATCTCCTCACCACTCACATCCTCACTGGGGCTGGAAGGCTCACCGTGAACATTTGTGTCTATGTATCTCAGGAGAGCTCCTTCCTGCTTAGACAGAAAAGCTTCCTTTGCTTTCTTTCTTTTTCTGAATGCTGCCCCAGAGGGGCGTTTTCTTCTTTCACTCATGACTGCCGTTCTGTGCCAGCTATAGTGGCTCTCAACACATAATTAAAGGGGACAAATAAGCAGGCTGGTAGCAGGGCCTGAGTGAGGGAAGATATCAGCGTCTTAAGGGCCTAACTGGCTCCTACTACTTCAGTTGACTGCCTGCTCTCCTCAGGTGGGTTCAGGGAAGCAGCAGGAAACAGGAAGCTCCCTGAGAAGCTGGTGTTAATCAGTCCAGGCTCCTGGGCGTGCTAGAGAGGTACATAAGAGGCTCCTCCTCCTCTCTCTACCTGCAGCTCCTGCTGCTTTCTGTTATTCCCTCTCACCTTTTCTCCTACCCGCCTATTATGTCTCTTGTGCCCTCCTTCCTCCAGCACAGCACTCCACCATCTCTGTGCATCTAGAGCAGAGAGAATACATATGCACCAGCAGCAGACACAATTTTCTACACTCTGGGTCCTAGTGGCGCCCCCCCCTCCCCACAGTCTGGCACCTGAGGCGGCCGTCTCAGTTTGCCTCATGGTAAGGCCAGCCCTGGGGTTGTGGCGACGGCCGCTTTCAGCAGCGGCATGGGGCCCGCAGCACCATGAGGGTGGCAATCCTGCGGGCCAGATCCAAAGCCCTGACAGACCGGATTCGGCCCGCAGGAGACTTGTTCACTCTTCAGGGACTATTGCACCTTGCCAATCATTTGCAGTGACACTCACTGTCATAAACATACAGCTAAGGGTAGCATAAAATCCCTTCTTTACCTGTAAAGGGTTAAGAAGCTCAGATAACCTGGTTGGCACCTGACCAGAAGGACCAATGGGGAAAGAAGATACTTTCAAATCGGGGGGGGGGGCGCGAGGAAGAAAGGCTTTGTTTTGTGCTCTGTGGGTGTTCTCTCAGGAGACGAAGAGAGAGACCAAGCAAATAATCCAGCTCCTACTGAAATGATATATCTAATATTACAGAAATAGTAAGTAATAGCAAGGAAATGTGTTAGAGTATCTTTTGTTTTAGTTTGTGAATTTTCCCTGTGCTAAGAGGGAGATTTATCTTTTTGTTACCCTGTAAAGTTATCTTCCATCCTGATTTTACAGAGGTGATTCTGTTGTCTTTTTTTTAAATAAACTTCTTTTAAGAACCTGATTGTTTTTCAATGTCCTAAAGACTCAGGGGGGTTGATCTGTGCTCCCTTTGTAACTAATTGGTTAGGATATTATTCTCAAGCCTCCCCAGGAAAGGGGGTGTAGGGATTTGGAGGGGATATTTTGGGGGAGGTAGGGCTCCAAGTGGCCCTTCCTGAATGTTTGTTTAAATCACTTGGTGGTGGCAGCGATACCAAGGGCAAGGAAGTAATTTGTGCCTTGGGGAAGTTTTAAACCTAAGCTGGTAGAAATAAGCTTTGGGGGGGGGGGTTTCATGCGGGTTCCCATATCTGTACTCCAGAGTTCAGAGTGGGGAGGGAACCCAGACACTCACACAGCCCAGTTGGGTTTATTAGTCATCTGTAACACAGCATAGGAAGTCCTTAGGTTAGCATAGAGGAAGTTAGGTTAAAGCAAAGTCCATTCTGGAGAGCCCAGCACCCAGCCAAGCTGTACCCCATTGTGCAAGCTCTGTGTGTCTATCAGTTTGATCTCCTTGGGCCGAACCCCAGGTCAGAGCTTCCCAACTGTCTCCAGCAGCCAGCACTTATCCCCCACCTCACCTCTCTCCAGTCCTTTGTTCCTGAGCTGGGGAGATGTGGCTCAGCCCCCCCCCACCCCAGGTGGGGAAGTCTATATCTCTCTGGGTCATTGGTTGCTAGGTAGTCCGGGCAACTGGATTTGCCATTGTCTTCTCAGATGCTCCAATGATATGGGGATTAAGGCCCAGATAGCTAGGCAACACCCGTATCTATGTCTCTTAGCTGTGTCCTTTCCCACCTGCCAGGTAATAATGCAGCACACAGGGGAAACTGAGGTACACACAGGCTTCTTAAAAATATTACAAAAAATTCCCACTTTGTCTCACCATTACCGTAAAGCGCTAAACCAGTATAAGCACCTTTTTATTTTGCAAATGCAGAAGTGGTACAATAAAGATGGGGAAAAGTTCAAACAAAGTATAAAGTAGGAAACTAAAACAAGTGTAAAAAAAAACAAGGAGTCCTTGTGGCACCTTAGAGACTAACAAATTTATTTATTTGCCCAAATAAATTTGTTAGTCTCTAAGGTGCTACAAGGACTCCTCGTTTTTTTTTTTTGCTGATACAGACTAACACAGCTACCACTGAAACCTAAAACAAGTGTATAAGTCAAAAAGAAAATATCAAAAGTGTCAAAAGGACTTAAGTTGGAATCACAGGCATTTTCATTGTTCAAAAGCATTGGGGTCAGCAGTGTGGCATCTAGGAAGTCCTCATGATAAACTAGCCTGACCACCACGCCTCTGACATGGTTGAGCTTGCACCAGAGATAGGGTGGCAGCTCAAAGCCAGGCAGTCTCTCATCAGGCTGAGTGATAAGGAAGGAATTTCTTACAGAGGGAGCTGCTGGTTCCCATTCTGCTTGTCACAGTATGGCCACATCCACTGTGGAGACGGCTGGTAACATAGTGCAGACTGGCCTTCTGCTGGTCAGTCAATGGCAAGATGCCTCCTATATATCTTTGAAAAGTGGCAGTTACATCTTAATATCCGTACAGCTGTACCTACACTAGGGGGTTGTACTCTGTGTCTTCAAGCATTACAGTAGCACAAAGTATATTAGAAAGAAAGAAATGGAAGAGGAGGTTGTTAATTTGATTTATATATTTCTGGCATTGTGAATTATGGCTGAAGAGCCCTCATAAATTTCGCCTTCTGGCTAGATCTGAATTAGAGGAGTCACTGTTATTATTTCCGTCCCTCCTTCCTGCTGCTGGACATGGGGCTGTCACAACTTATTTCAAGCAGGGTGGTTAGCCTGGGACCACATCCAGGCAAAATCCCTCTGTTTACAGCTCCCATTGTCAACAGGTGAGTTCCATGTCTGGAAGGTTTGAGGGACTGGGCCTGTAGGCCTAGTCTAGGTTAAGATTTAAAGGAGTGATGTCAGAACATGTTCTAACATTTGAAAAGTCTAGTGTAGACAAAGCAGTGTAGACTTTAACACATGTTAAACTGATCCAGTGAAAGCCTAGGCTCCTTTCTAGGCTTCAATTTGACCAGTTTAGCACATGTTAAAGGCAATCTACACCAGATCTTTCAAATGTGTTAGAATGTGTTAGCTAAGGTTCTACCATCATACCTTCAAACCCTAATCTAGACAAGTCCTTTCTAAAGACTAAACTCTATTAGATTTGAAATATTTGGATGGTCACTGCATCTGTGTTCTCTTATATGCAACAAAGTTTGTGTTTCGTTTGACCGATGTAGGGTTGTGTGAAATAGTCACCTCGAAATCTGAACCCCTCTGAACTGGAGGTGTTGGCATTTCATTGCCATTTCATCAAAATGATCTGATTTCATCCCCAGAAAGTCAGCGTTTGAGGGAGTGTATCAGAATGGTCTGCCCCTTTAAGGACCAGGGTGCTTGGGGCCAGCCAACCTTGTTCAATGATGAGACCCATCTGGGAAGGGATCAGGTGATGCCTATAAAGGGAGCTCAGCTGAAAGGGAGGCTTGTCCTGTGACTCACCGCTGCAGCAGAGAGCATACCAAAGGGAAAGGCCTCTGGGTCCTGGAGTCCAGTAAACCGTGCCCTGAGGGAAGGGCCAGAAAGAAACCTGACCATGGAGTTGGTCCTTCCTGGGCCGGGGGAGACAAACCAACAGCATTAGATAGGAGTTTACTCAAAATTCAGGTTATCTGGGAGTGAAAAGCTCAGCGTTCTTAAAACACCGAAAATCTCCTCCAGACTAAGGTCAGTTTCTGCCTGAAGACATACAAACACATTTGTGAGGAGAGTGTTAGCTGGAGGCTGGGCAGTTACATCTACCCTGAGGCACATCCAGTCTGGGCCAGTTCCTGTTCTGGCCTGCAGCTTGCAATCCACTAAAGCAGGGGTGGCCAACCTGAGCCTGAGAAGGAGCCAGAATTTACCAATGTACATTGCCAAAGAGCCACAGTAATACGTCAGCAGCCTCCCCCTCCTCCCCCCCCGCCGCTCCCAGGACCTCCCATCCACCCGCGGCCACGCTGATCAGCGCCTCCCCCTCCCTCCCTCCCCCCCTCCCAGCTGTTTCATGGTGTGCAGGATGCCCTGGGGTGGGGAGGGGAAGGAGTGAGGGCACGGTGGCTCAGGGGAGGGGGCGAGAAGGGGTGGAGTGGGGGGCAGGACCTATGGAAGAGCCATGGGTTGAGCAGTGAGCAGCCCCTGGTACAGTGGAAAGTTGGTGCCTGTAGCTTCAGCCCCGGAGTTGGTGCCTCTACAAGGAGCCGCATGTGGCTCCGGAGCCACAGGTTGGCCACCCCTGCACTAAAGTAAGGGGGTAGGAATAATGACACTCCATTCACCTCTGCTCTGCATTGTCCCAGGGCTCTTCAAAACTTATCAGGATGTACTGGGGAAACGCTCACTCCCCTCTACCTCCCAGCAACATGATTTTTCAGACCCCTGGCTGTAAATGGAGTCTACATGTATGTTGATATCGAGTATAGCAATCAGTCAACAAGCTAAGACTAAGGGTGTGCTTGAGGCAGAGAGGTTAGAGACCTTTGCTTGCAGTGGGAAATGTTACCCCTGAAAATGTTAGGGTGCAGCCTTGTACAGTTTCATGTATGGACCCTGAAACAGTCCACTAAAAATGAAACCATCCTAAGGATGGATTGTGTAGTGCTAAGCTCTGGAAGGCACTGGGAGCCTTTTTTTCATAAACTGATTCTGTATTAAAGAACAAGTTAGTATTGTGATACAGCATGGCCAGAGGGCAGCAGGAGAGGGCTAGAAGGGAGCCTTATTCCCTGTAGAGGGAAGAAAGTTTGCTATAGATTAATTAGAGCACCTGAAGCCAATTAGAACACCTGAAGTCAGTCACCTGATAAAAAAACCCTGCTTCAATCAGACAAGGGAAGGAGTTGGAGCAGAGAGGATTGGTGTTGGAGCAGAGAACAGTTTGAAGGAGTAGAAACAGTGGATTGGTGTTGGAGCAGAGAGCAGTTTAGAGGGAAGCAGAGGAAAGTTTGGAGAAGTGCTGAGGTGGGCTAAGAAGATCAAGACCCTAGGTAAAGGGACACCTGGCTTGTGCAGAGGGAGGGAAGTAGCCCAGGGGAAGGAACCGCTAGTTCAAGTGGTTTACCACTTATCCCTAGGGCCCTTGGGCTGGGACCCGGAGTAGAGGGCGGGCCCGGGTCCCTCGCTCTCCACTCCCCTCCTCTAGGACACTAGTGGGGCAGTTAATATTCCAGTTCAGGGGCAAGAAATGGTGCCCTGAATCCCCCCCTCTCCAATAAGAGAAAACACGAGACCCATCATAGTAGTGCTGGCAATTTGCAACAGTATATAGATCACACCAAGCATAGCCAATTATCTATGTGAAATTAACCAATCCCTTCCAAAGTGTCCTGTCCCAGCATGCGCTGGGTCTGGTGTAAAACCCAGGCTGGATTCTTCATTCTTCTTTGGTTATTTTAAAGTCCTGGTCTGTGGCGTGGAAGGGAGATCATTGTGGTCCCATAATCCACTGGGACAGCTGATACAAAAGCGGGTTAAGGGCATGTGCTTTGAGCATCTAGAACTGATTTCATAGTCTGCCTCTGAGCCTGTGCTAATCCCATTTCTTAATGGGAGTTCTTTGTTCGGCTCCTATAATAGGTTTTGCGTTTCATACCCATAGTCTCCCAAAAGCTCTTAATACAGTAATGAGCTACATGCTGAGAGCGCAATCATTGTTCAGGCAAACGTGGCCACCAGCCCAGGCTCAGCCACGGCTCCCACGTGGCCTTAGACCGTGAATCCTTGTTAGTGAGAGAGTCCGGGACACTAAGGTTAACTCCTGCTCTCTTCTCAGAGCCCTGGGGACTTTTATTGACACCATAAAGGACCGTGATGCAATGTCTGCTCTGAGAGATGGTGCCTCTAAGAGCCCATCACATGTATTCTTAACAGTGATGAATTAACCCCTTTTGTCACTGAGGGACAAAAAACTAAAAATATCCCCTGTACACTCCAGCCCACACCAGCCATGTGGAAACCAAATAAATGGACACCTTTTCCTCTCTTTCCCCCTTCATTTCTGTTTGTCTTTAGCCTTGGCCCATCCAGCCCATAGTGAAATCAACCAATCCAGCTGAAAATATGGGTTGGAAGTGAGATGAACTACTCTCCCCTAAATATAGGGGGCCAAATCCTCTGCTAAACTCCATTGGGATCAATGGAGCTGTCTCCACTTAGGGCAACAGAGAGTTTAGCTCAGTGGCTCTGTTGTGGAGCTTTAATATCCCAACCCACAGAGGTGAAATGTGGATACTGCAGGCAACACTGAATGAGACAGGAGTTGTTTAGTGACACTTCACGTTGAGCTGGAAACTCTTGTGTTTGCGGGAGAATGGCTCCTGCTCTCTTGATTTTTCTCAACCACAGACTGCTTTAGAGCCCCAGAGGAAACTCAGTCACAAAGAGGAGTAATACACTCCTCCTGCCACAGGGTGTCAGAGTTGGACAAAGTTGGGCTAGGCAGCTCAGGAGTCAGGGAGTTAAGAGGTTCATTTAAAAGGAAAGGGATATTGTCACCTTGTGTTAGGGCCTCAGTGTTGTCAGGTCATGCTGCAGGTAGGGGTTTTTCCACAATCCAACCCACATTCAGAATGTTTTGTTTTTGCCTCTGGCACAGGAGAGAGCAGCGAACATCTGGAGCATCCAGCAATACTCAGGACGGGTGTGAACCAAAGGATGTAATGAAGCAATCTATGTACATAGGCTTTGCTTCTGAGCATGCCAATGCTCTGGACAGCTTGTCCTGCCTTAAGGGAAAGGTTGCTTCCTTCAGCAATAACAGCTGAGCTGCTAGTATTCCAAGGCATAGATCCAATTGGCAAAAGAGTGATAATTCACATCTGTCTTTCAGATGAGATATAAAACCAAGGCTCTGACCTCGTGAAAGTTAAAAAGCCCAGGAACCATTTAACAGGGGCATCAACCCCAATTCTGTCTTGTGGAACATGTCTGTGTGGACATCCTCATGTCATTTCAATCAGAGATCTAATCATAGAACTGGAAGGGACCTTGAGAGGTCATTTAGTCCAAGCCCCTGCACTCAAGGCAGGACTAAATATTATTTAGACCATCCCTGACAGGTGTTTGTCCAACCTGCTTTTAAAAATCCACAATGATGGAGATTCCACAACCTCCCTAGGTAATTTATTCCAGTGCTTAACCACCCTGACAGTTAGGAAGTTTTTCCTAATGTCCAAATTCTTCACTTCCCTTCGTGAAAACTGTTGCATAGTGCTTCTGGCAAATCATTGCCGCTGGAAACACTGCCAGTGGTACTGCATGGAAAGTAATGGAGTTATGTCAGCTGCTGCATTGCACCCCAGAGGGTGCTGCACTTAAGAGCTGAGTGAGTGATCCCTACATATACAGCATGTAAATCACTTTGGGATCCTTCCAAATGAAAGGTGCTCTATAAATATTACAATTAATAGGCTTGCAAAGAGTGCAAACGACCCCTTTCACGTCTTTCCTGGGTCTTCATAAAACTCAGCCTCTACAGTCAGGATTTCATGCGCCAAATATCCAGTGAGGGGGGATAGGCTCCAGGCCTCTGTGCCAGTCACCATTTGTGTCAGTCAGCTGGCCTCAGGCCACTGTGCCAGTCACCACTCATGTCAATTATTCCCCCTGAACCTCTTCTATATGTTTTATCTCAATCCCACCTCCTTTGTCTGTTCATTTGTCTCATCCCACTGTAAGGTTGGTGGGCAGGGGCTCCGCCCAGCACATTGTAGACACTGCTGCAGTTTAAACACCAAACAGAGTCAGCAGACAGACAAGCTTCCCCCATACCAATGTGCCTCAGCAGCAATGTGGGGCCTGTTGATCTGAGACAGGAGTTCAGTGGTCTCCATGGCCCATTCTGTCCTTGGCCTCTCTGCTGAGGCTGCCAATCTGGGTGCACTCTGTATTGTCAATGTCCCACGATCCACTAGGACCTGCACACAATCTGGAGGGGATTGAATTGCTACAACAGCTCTTCTGACTGAGCCTAGGACTAACTCGAGCTCATCTTCTCCCTCTCCCGGTGAGGTCAGCATGGACTTGTCTCTCCGCATGGGAGCCAAAGAGCTGTGTGAAGGCAGCAGTGCGGCTGCACAGCAAAATTACAGATAGCCAGGAACTACAAAAGCCCTAAGCCAGCAGCACCTGGTGCTCACCTGCATTGCCCATGCTCTGTGCATTCTGCAGCAGCAAGAGTAACCAGCAGGAACAGAAAATAGCATATGTGAAACACCCGCATGTTGGGAGCTTGCATTTTCCATCTCTTGGCATCTCATCATGCTGCTCTACATTACACCAGAGCAGGAAGGCCAACCCCAAATATTCAAAAAATGAAGAGTCAGCCCCCTCAAAAATCAAAAAACTGGCTTAAAAATCACAAGATTTCTTTTTAAAAAAATTAACTTTTTGGTTCTTTTTCTTTGCCTTCTGGCTTCTGAGTCTTCAGAGTGCATTCAGGTCACATTTTCAAGCTTTTCTCCACAACAAGAGCTTTTTAAATGGAAGCTGAGATTCTTCTGCCATCACATGACTCCAGCTGCTGGGGTCTGAAGCAAAACACTAGGTATCACGAGACTTGAGATCAAATCATCGCAGCTGGCAACATTGCCAGTGGAACTGCATTGAAAGTAACGGAGTTATGTCAGCATAAAACTGAAGCAATGGAGAATCAGGTGCCTTCATTGTGTGTGATTTTAACTCTGTAACCTAATGCTGCATAAACGCTGGCTTGATTTATTAGGTTTTTTTTGTTTCTTTAAAGAAGAAAAATACGGAGCTCCCAGTTTTGCGGACATACATACATACAGTCTCCCATCTCTGTAGCTGTTCACGGAGCTAACAAATTCTCTGGTTTCATCAGCAGAACTTGTAAATTCTTTAATGTAGGGCTCTATTTGACTTGCAGAGCTTACAGGCTTTCTCTGCTTTGCCAACCCAGTTTTTAAATTCTTTGAACAAGCTGGTGTGTTCTTAGGACTAAGTTCTGCTCAGTGCTGAGCACCAGGGGTGTTGAGGTCACTAACTCAGCACCCATATGGTTAAGACCTCGATCCTGAATTCAGATCTATGTTGCAATCACTTGCACATGCATAGAGCTCTGTGTGGGCACAAATATCTGCTCATGTGTAACTGATTGCAGGAGCAGGATAGATTTCAGGACATGTTCCACCATTTATGTTAAGGGCTTGTCTACACAGGGAAATAGCCTGGAATAGCTAATGTGGAAAAGTTATTGCTCTTTAAATTCACATCCTTGCTTATTTCGCAATAGCTTCCCCATGTAGACAAGCCCATCGTGTGTGGGTTTCAGACTTTCTTCATGTTGCTAAATACAAACCAGGGCCTATATTTTCAAAAATCGCTAGTGATTTTTGGGTGCCCAATTGGAGGGACTTTAAAGAGCCTGATTTGCAGACAGAGCTGGGCATTCATCTTCTGAAAATCAGAGTGCTGAGACGGGACACCTTAAAATCAAGGCACACCAAGCATGAGTCATTTTAAAATGCAGGCTCCTTTTTTCCAGACCAAGCCAGACCCTTAGTCCTCAGTGACATTAATGGCACATTTCCACTTAGAAACTGAGTGATTTTGTTTTTCTTTGCTCCTTCCCCCACCCCCATTTGTCCTGAATTTTTGAGTTTGATTTAATTAGAAGAAATACATAGCATTGTACCAGCAGTAGTTACAGCTCATGTAATCAGATTATGAATTTATCCTAAATACTCTGATCTGTGTCTTAATTGTGGACTAACACCCTCAAGGAACAGACACGGAAGGAAGCCAGTGTTTTCAAACAGAACAATTTGGGATTTACTGGTAGAAATAAGAACTACGGGAAACATGAAACCTACCGAAATAAGCATGTTAAACTCAGCTCTTTGGCATGTGGTTTTGCTTTTTAGTTTGTTTTTGACATTATGAATTGGAGTCTTGACGGAAGAAGGCACTGAGAAAAGGATGATTTTACTGACTGGTGAAGTCCCCCACCCCCTCACCTCTCTGAATAGTGCGAAATCATTTCTGCCAATAACACTTTAGGCCCTCTATACAAGGGCTCTCAACTGTAGGAGTATGTTATGGGGCAGTCCATAAATTATGTAACACATTTTGGGTACTTTTCAAGACTTGTCCACGCTGTGTAATGCTGAAAAGGGCCCGTCCCCCAGCTCCTGCCCTCAGATGCCTCCACATACCATTAAGGGATGTATCCATCCCCTCTGCTAGAACCCCGACTGAGCTCTCTTTCTCTTGCGTGCACACCTGCATGCACACATTTTATTCTCCTATCCCTTGCAAATAGTCCTGGACACCTTTCTTTCTTTCCCTCCCTCCCTCTCCTAAATGCTTCATCCTCGCTCTGTCTAGATACCCTGCGAATCACCGCCAACAATGGCTCTGCCTTTTCCTAATACCCCCCCAGACAGGGCCGGCTCTAGGTTTTTTGCCGCCCCAAGCAAAAAAAATTTTGGCTGCCCCCCACACACCCCTGCCTCCCCTGCTCTGGGCTCCCCATCACCAGTGCTGACTCCACCTGCTCCCTCCTCGCCTCCAGCCGGTCCGGCGCTGGCAGAGTTGGAGTAAGCAGCGGGGCTCCCGGGCCACGCCTCAGCCCAGGGCCCTTCCAGCCAGGGCTCCTGCCTCCAGGACCGGCCGGGATCCAGGAGGGCAGAGCTGGGGTACTGCCCCGCCAGGGGACTGAGGAGCTGGGGCAGGGTAGCCCCAGAGGGAGCGGAGCCCCAGAGAGCGGGACGCAGGCCCCACATGGCAGCGCCCCGGGCACCGGTCCCCACTATGGCCCCGCTGCTGCTGCTGCTCCTGGCCGCCCTGCCGCAGTCCCTAGGCGGCTCGGGCCACTTCGCCCAGCCCCGGCTGCGGTGCTGGGGGGCGGCCGCCCTGCAGCACCTGCAGGCAGCTCCCCCCGCCCGGTGGCCCCCAGCCCGAGTGTCCCACGCTCGGAGCCCGCTCAACCCAGCCACAAGGTGCGGGCGCTGCTCCCCGACACGAACCAGAGCGGTCCCAGGGCGCCCCCCCCGGCGCTGCTGCTGGCAGGGCTGGCTCTAGGCTTTTGCCACCCTAAGCAAAAAAAAACCAAAAACAATGGTCAGATTGCTGCCCCATAAAACGTGCCGCCCCAAACATGTGCTTGGTTTGCTGGTGCCTAGAGCCAGCCTGCCCCCAGACACAGCACTGCCTCACCAAGGTACTATTACACCCAGACACCCGCCCCGATTTTAGCCCTTTCTGCAACCCCCACTATCGAGTCACCAAGGTTTTCATCCTTTCTGCCACACCCCACGCCCTCCAGGACTTTATTCTCTTCTGCAAATTCCTCCACACGCACACCCGGGTTAAATACTCCTAGGCCTCCGATCTATAACCCCCACGGTGCCCTGCACTAGCCCCGTCTGCAGGGATCCTGAGCGATCTCTCGGTGCCGCGGAGTGTATTGTTTTTCAGCCGGACATACGGCATTCTTTCCGGGACTCACGTTCCGTTCCATTCACAGAAAACCCCCTTCTTTCAGCCGCCGCTTCTTGACAGCCTGCTGGGGTTTGCTAGGCGGGTCCCCGCGAGCGGCCTTCTGATTGGCTTAGAGCAAAGGAGGGGGCATGGCCGAAAGCACAAAACTTGCCGCGCCCGTGTGAAAATAGCTTTTAGAATTTAGTCACTTTCATATTGTGACCTATTGTCTTTCTTCGCAGAAGAGAAGAGCGTTTTTTCAGCTGATCATGGCCAGGCTCACAGAGAACATGAACAATGCAGGTTAGTGCTGCCTCCTTCTGTATTAACTTTCTCCCTTCTACTGTGAGTTATTACAATTATATTTGATCACTGAAATGCAAATGTTTCTATTCATTAATGTATTTGAAAACTCTTATTGACTTTTTCTGGCTGTTTTGTTAAAAACCTTGTAGTGCTTTGTATGTTTAACCTTGCACGTCATCCTTAGAAAATCCAATTTTTAAAAAGGGATAATATTGAAGAGGTTGGTGCACCGGTTTGAATGCTATAGAACCTATGGGGTAGGCAACCTATGGCACGTGCGCCGAAGGCGGCACGCAAGCTGATTTTCAGCGGCACTCACACTGCCTGGGTCCTGGCCCACCGCTCCAGGGGCTCTGCATTTTAATTTAATTTTAAATGAAGTTTCTTAAACATTTTAAAAAACCTTATTTACTTTACATACAACAATAGTTTAGTTATATATTATAGTCTTATAGAAAGAGATTTTCTAAAAATGTTAAAATGTATTACTGGCACGTGAAACCTTAAATTAGAGTGCATAAATGAAGACTCGGCACACCACTTCTGATAGGTTGCCGACCCCTGCTATAGAATGAATTAGCTGTATCACTACCTCTTGATCTTAGTGGGGAGAAATAATTGTTCAGTGTGTTTGTATTTTTAAAAGATCTCTCCTCATCCTCGTTTATAGAATTCTCTCTATTCAATATAATTTGTTGCTATAGATTTTTTTTAAAATCACAATAAAGCATCATCATAAATAGTGTTAAATAACTGAAAAAAGGTTTTCTTGAAAACAATTCATATCACAAGAATTATTTCCACATGCTACTTTAAAAAATCCAACATGCTGTGTGTATTTTTGATTATTTGCCCTTAGCCTAAAACCTGATCAGAGGAAAAATGCCAGAGACTTGCTGCTTTATTTTTCAACCAATTACAGTGAGCTTACTCTTTCATCTCTTCATTCATACTAAAGAGGGAAATATATTATCATATATATATATTATGTGTATTTACTTTTAGTTTTTGTACACAGTCAATGAAAAAGGAGTGCCTACCCTTTGCCTTAAGTAATCCTTGACATATTTTAAAAATAAAGTTACACAAATAGACTCTTCTCCCAATAATTCACATAAATCATCACACAGCAAGTAAAATATATCTCTGGTCTTTATGATCTTGCAACAGTATCCTCCCAGCGTCTCTCAGCCCCAGAAAACAAATGTACTTCAGACCAAATTTCAAAAGAAAAGAAGAAAGAAATAGATGTGTTCCTAAAAGTCCAGGTCACAGGTTTGTGTCATGAAGAGACATTCCTTTTCTCTTATTGAAATAGTAACAATGTGAACAAAAAATCAACCCAAACAACGAGGAGTCCTTGTGACACCTTAGAGACTAACAAATGTATTTGGGCATAAGCTTTTGTGGGCTAATACCCACTTTATCAGATGCATGGAGTGGAAAATACAACCTGTCTACTGTATTTTTCACTCCATGCATCTGATGAAGTGGGTATTAGCCCACAAAAGCTTATGCCCAAATATATTTGTTAGTCTCTAAGGTGCCACAAGGACTCCTCGTTGTTATGCTGTTCCACACAGCTAGTGTGAGCTATTTTCTGGATTATAACTCACTGTATCTTAACATTTCTTAAGAGTAAACTTCTATGTGGAACTGTATCCACCCTTCGGATAGAATTTTGTGGCCTGATCCTCAGCTCATTGACTGGCTTCAATGGATTAAGGGTTCCAGCATCAGACCGTGTTGTTATACTTCTTCCTTCTTCTCATGAATGTTAAAGGATGAGTAGTAGCTCTTGTGGATTTGTGTCCCTGCATGCAGAGAGCAGTATCCATACACAGCCACGTTTTGATAAAAATCCCCCCTCCCCCAATTTTTTTTCTTGATAGTGTACTGATAGTGAGGGACAGCTCCAGCTCCCAGACTTAAAGGGTACAGAGCAGCGGCTGCAGCATTGAACCTCAAAGCCTGTAGCTCCTCTCTCATGGGCAGGCAAGTCAGCTGTTAACCCTGATTCCTTCCAAGGCTGTGGGGAAAAACCCCATCATGGGATCACGCTCCTGTAAACTGTTTACTAGCCATCAATTATTCCAAGCAGCAACTTCTCTTCGGCAACTTTCTCCCCATGAAGCCTATCTGCATTGCATTTCTGCCCAGAAGAGTAAATACATGTTGTACAATGGAAGGGGAAAAAAGTAGACTGCTTTACTGAAGACTAGGGAAATATTCTAAGGGTTTCCCGCTCTAAACTGTGGTAAGAACCACAGAACAAGTTATTTATTAAGGACTCTCAGAGAGCCAAGATATGTCACTCAGAAGGCGTTCTTGCAGCACAATTCTACCTCCTCTTCCTATAATCTAACTAAAAACAGTTGCCGGTCTATAGAAGTTGCAGTGTGTATGTTTCCTGCCATCTGCAGATAACCTGTGTACTGTTAGCCTCATTCTTGAAATGGCACGAGGATCGGGACAGTAACCGTTCTCTCACTCATATGCACACACCCACACATGCCCGTGCACACCCTCACAGAAGTCAGGCTTCATTACATTCTCGATTATCTTGTCTGTGTTTGTGTTTTGTAAGTGGTTTTAATTTTAAGCTGTAAATGCAGGAGAAGAACTTTTTGATCTTTCTGAAAGCTGTTATTCGTGGGTGACCGATGAGCACGTCCTCTGAGAGTGGTACTCTAAATAAATAGCCATGAATTTACAAAGATAGGGCTGGATCCCAGCTAAGCTAAATCCAGAGTAACTCAGTGGAATTAAACCTGATTTACACCAGCATAGATGAAATCAGAACCCAGCTTGTGGATCCCAGGAGCTCGCCAGGATCCATTTCAGTTGAGTACGTCAGTTCTCATACAGTTCAGAAGGGTGTTTATATTTAAAAAAAAAAAAAAAGTCTACTGTCAAGAAAACCTCAGAGGAAATGAGCACACAGACAATAGGCTCTTGTATGTGATGCTAAGGATGTGATTGAACTTGAAGCCAGCAAAGCAAGGAGGTTGATGGATAAAGGAGCAGGATGGCTTTCCATCTTAAACTTGCCCTAATCTTAATGAGTATTGCAGGGCGTCTCCAACTCACACAGGAGAGAGTATTCCATACAAAACCTAATCATGACAAGCTTTTCCTTGCTCAAGTTGGCTTGCATCAAAACCTTTGGGTCCCATAAACACATTCTATTGTGAGTTGAGGAGGGAGCGCGTGTGAACAGAAGAAGCTTTCAATAGTCTTTCAGAGATCAGAGCAAATGTTTATATTGTAAACTCTTTGAAGCTAAGATCTTATTTTAAGCTCTCTCTGCAAAGTGCCCAGTGGGCAATTAGCTACAAAGGTTTCCAGCAGTTGAGGATCTGGCCTCTTAATGTTTGTGAGCCAGCCAGCTACTATGGTGATGGGCCTATATATATAGGTGGCTAGAGAGACCCAGATGATAGGCCTGTTTCCGCTTACACACCAGCTTCCCAGTGGAGGGACTCCTGATTTACCCCACTCTGAGGGAGAGCAGAATCTGGCTCTGTGTAGTGTAGAGCGGTGGTTTGTAAATGCGTTGAAGAGTGGCCTCTCTTGCAATCCTGTGGTGCATCCGCTCAGCTCTTCTTTCTGCAAGGTTGTAATGTTGCTTCTTTATTACACTCCAAGGCTACTCTGTAAGTTTTTCAAGGCCAGCTGCATTGGGGAAAAATGGCAGTGGGTTAATGTCCTCCCTGCTGTAACTCTCCTGAAGGCAATGGAGTTAAACCAAGGAGGACTTTGGCTCAATGGGTCAAAGTCAGTGGTGATGTGATTGGTTGTGACAATTAGTTTGGCTACAAGGCACAAAGTGCTGATGCACCAGCTGGTGGGATGTCCACTGAAGTCAATGGAAGTAGCTCTTATTTGCTCCCAGCTGCATTTGGCACATTCTTGCTGGTGGAGCTGCAGAAGCAACATGCTCACTCCTCAAGGGGGGAGAAGAACCTTGCACCATGCATCAGCGACCCTGCTGCTGCTCAGCTGGCTAGAATTGCTGGCTCTCTTACAGCCCTCCTTAGCCAGAAGGCTGGTGCCCATAGCAGTTGGGTGGAGTGAGGCTGAAAGTTCTGAGGGGGGTAGGGAAGAGTTGTCTGTCCCGTTGCTGAAGCTGGTGGCCTGGAGTCTGCTCAGACACATCCTGGAGTACATCTGCTGCTCTGCCCCTAGGCTGGGATGACCGTACAGCTTTCCCAGCACTCCTTGCTGCTTTTCATATGTTGGTTTTTCTCCTACAGAATTGCCAAAGCTTACAGTCCCAGCTCCTAGCTTCACAACAAGGAAGTCAAATTATAGAGGAGACTCTGCCAATTGTATTTATATTGCTTGATTTGCACGTTGCTGGAGGGCTGGTCCTGGAAACTCACTCGGCTACCCAGGAGTAAATACAGGGATCCTTTAAAATCCTTACAAAGTTTCCTCTACAAATTTATATCCCTTGGTTTTTCCCCGTCCCCTCTCCCATGCCCATTAAAAACCACTCAGAGGAATCCAATGAACTGGCGTGATCTGATTCCAATCTCACGTTGGTGTAAACTGGGAGTAACTGTTGAAATTGGTGACATTACACTGGGGTAAAGCACTAAGTGAGATCAGAATCAGGCCCGGGGTCTATCTCAGACTCTCTGCTGCACAACTGCATCTGCACTGTTGCTGACACAGTTTGAACTATTCTGTAGACAGAGCCCTTGTGTCCTCAGGTCACACTCATGAGCACTATTGCAAATGAGTGGCTGCACAGCCATTGGCTGACTAGGACATGTTGTCCAGTCAATCAGGGATAATTGAGAGCAAGGGATTGATGGTCATATCTGACCCACATGCCCATGATGCTGAGAGCATAACTGTGATTGGCTGCTGGGGTGTCCATGGCAGGGAATGCTGTGGGTGAATAAAGGCACACCCAGACAGCAGCTCCTCCTGTGTTTCATTATGTATGTGGCTAAAGGTGGCCATCCTATGGGAACACTCTTCTGCTCTATGGATCACTTCAAAGTTGCTTTTCTAGTCCCTCCCCCTTACTCAGATCCAGGGCCTGACTCTGATCACTCTCACATGGGCTCTACACTGGGGTAACGTCACTGACTTTAGGCTCCTAGTCTGTCTGCTCTGCTCAGTGCACTGAATTCCCAGTTCTCCCCCAAAATCTGGCCACTGTTGGTGCGAGAGCCTTCTCCAATGCAGCTCCTACCACCCAGGACAACTTCTGTCTTCTCCCCATGTCATCTGATTTCCAAGCTTCATAGCAAACCTCTTTCCTCCTTTGTCCCATAATTTCCCTCTTTCTGATCTCCTGATCCCCCGTCCCACCCTGCCCAGAAGCACTCCAGAGTTGTGTGTGTGAGAGATGGTCTGTATTGCATCCAAATGACTCACTGGGCTGATCTGTTGAATCTTCAGTGCTGCCAGATGACCTCAATGACCTCCTGAGGGAGTTTGACGAGGTGATTGAAGACTTTGACAAGGGTGAAGTTTCTCAGTATGAGCAGCACCTGGAGGAGCTGAAGAGAAGGACCCTCCCCAGTGTCTATGACAGCGGCATCGATGAGCTAGAAAGTGAGTTTTGGGGGTTGTTGGTGCAGAATAAAAGGAGTCATGGTGCTCACCCGGGGTGCGGTGTTGCATCACTGGGGAAAACCCACTGGGAGGGACGAGGGGAACGTGTCTGCCTCCTCCATCCCCACCCAACTGCTTACTATCTTGCTGGAGATCCCTTGAACGTGGCTGCAGGGCTCCTGCAATTTTACCTCCCCAAATGTCTGTGGCTGCACCTCTGTTTTGTTCAGTGATTCGACTTCCAGGTCATTCCGTCTTTGAGCATCCCCATGTTGGCCACGCATTCATGGGTCTCTTCCCTCTAAGGCTTTGTTGGGTAGCATCTGTGCTTACTCTGAGGGGTTGTGATGTCTGTGTGCCTGACAGGTGCATCTTTAAAGTCAAGGGTTTGCCAGCCACTGCATTGTAACTCCCATACGAGAGAGGATTTAATGGCTTCACTGCTGCATAACATACCAGAGTCTTGGGCCAAAACCCACCTCTCTGATCTTTCTCTGCCCCCTTGTGCCTGTGATAATCCCAGTGAAGTTCCAGATCACTGTGTTCCACCATCACACCCAGACTGCAGAGGATGACGTTAGATTGAATTTGGCCCCTGCTGGGCTGGTAAAAGAGCGTTGTTCACTTTTGCAGCTGGGACTTGTAGCAAGAGTGATGCAGTTCAGCTGCTCAGCTGGCAGAAAGTGGGACCCAGCAGCTAGATTTGGGAATCCATGTTTCACCATGTTGGCCCCTGTTCCCTGCTGGCATATTTATAATGCCCCTGTGGTCCTTGGAGCTAGATGATGCCTTGGTGCAGTGACTGATCTTGTTCTGTCTGCAGGTACCAGCACGTCTCCTGGGAGCAGTTTAAACTCCAGTGAGGAAGATCTCAACACGTCGGCCAGCATTGCTAACTCCAAAGGTAAGACCAGGACAGATCTCCATCAAAAAGTTTTCTTCAAGGGGTACCCTGGGGAATCCTATTTAAAGAGCCCTCAGGGTAAAGGTATCCAGGATCTGAGCCCATTCCCTCAGCAATGGCCCTGGAGAAATTGAATGCATTAAAGGTAAGGTGCATTCAGATCAGTAACTGCAGCATATCCATGTTTTTATGTGGGAATCCTGGCTAGCGGGGTATGTTCTGTGAGGAATGGAGAGTAGAGTTGACTCCCTCTGAATTGCAGAACATGCATGACGTTACCAAGCTATGTTTCTGATCCAGGCTGGAATCAGATCTGATGGGTCCATTCAGCGCTCATGGATCCCAGCCCAGAACCTTGTTACTGAAAGGGTCACCCAGCCCTGGCCCTGACAGAGGGCTCAGCAGAGGGTGATCTCAGAAGCTGTGCCTTGCATGGCTCAGGAACAAGAGAAATACTTGGGTCTGTAGCCCTGATTTTTCTTCTACATCAGAACGCCACTGACTTGCGTGGAGTCACTCCTGACTCACCCCAGTGAAAGTGAGAGAAGAAGGGGGCCCTTGCCTCCAAGCTGTCAGTTCCTCCTACTATTCAACCTGAATTTTCCTTCGCTTAAGTTCAGCCCATCAGTCCAGGTGACACCCCTTTGGGCCACCCTAAACCCCAGAAGCATGTTGGCTGGGTTCAGTGGCTGAACTGGTTGTGCTAATGGGGATACAGGCTGGTGGTTGCACAAGGACCTCTAAGGAGGTTTGTTCTGGGGTGACATCCTGGGTCCCCTGTAGAAATGAGACCAGAATCTGTATGAGGATTCAGAGATTAGGGAGAGTCGCCTACACACATTTCCACTCCACAATAAAGGGACCATGGCTTAGATGTCTGATGCTCTCCCAGGCGTCTCCTGGGGACACCATCATCATTCCTCAGGCTCTTCAATTCCTAGTCAGGACTTTGGAAAGACTATCCCCAGAAAAATCCATCCCACATTTTTCCCTAAAATGAGTGTGTACAGTGCAGGGCCTTGAGAGATTAATAAGTGCTCATGCAGGGCTGATGTGATCAGTAAAGACCACAGTATATGCTCCTTACTGTCAAGTCTCAGTGCTTTGGTTTAAGGCATTCCAAAGGACCTGGGCCATAATGCCAGGCAGAACAATCATTTGTACTCCAGACAAATCAGAAGTACCCCACAACCCAGTTAGATTTCACATTAAGGCCGTGTCTACACTACTAGCTAGGGATGTGATTCCCCGGCTCATGTGCACATGCTCACGCTAGCTCAGTGAGCGCTAGCATGAGTATAAAGAGCAGGGTAGTTGGGTAGCCCAGGTAGTAACAGAGGAGGCACGCCTGAGCCGTGCTGAGTGCAAACCTGCCTTAAAACAGCAGGTATGTACTTGGCAGGGCTCAGCCACCTCTGCTGCAGCTCTACCTGTGCTACCAGGCCTACGCTGTTGCAGCTGCATGGAGTGAGCGCCAGTATGTGTATAGAAGCCGGGGAGTCACACCCCTAGTTCATAGTGTAGACCTAGCCTCAGGCTAGTCTATAAACTACATCCCAGATGTTCCAAATCCTTGTGACAAGACATGCCAATGGATGATGTTATGAAAGCAGTAATAGTAGCATGGCCTGAGCAGCCATGGGCAGAAGAAGCCAAGGAGAATCCCTTTTGTAACCTGCACTGGGATGGGTGTGGCATGCCAAGCATCTGACTACAGATCTTTTTCTCTGTTAGCTAAGCTTGGGGACACACAGGAGCTGGAGGAGTTCATTGCGGATCTGGATAAAGTGCTAGAGGGTATGTATGGAGCCTTGATCTCTGCCACGTTTTGGTGACCACTGAAAGCTAGATCCTCCACTGCTGGCCATCAGTGCAGCTCCCCTGAAGTCAATAGAACTACGGTGACTAATCCAGGCTGATGATTTGTCCCTAGGCATGACTGTGTCTGACTATGCCTCTCCTCGTTCTCCACACTGCGCAGTCCCTTGCAGGAGCTCCGCCTGTCCTGTGGCGGCTGCATCCTTCTCTCCTCTAATGTTAGGAATTGTATCTTGACAGACAGCATGGACACCTGACAGGTGTGAATTCTGGGCTGCTGCATCCAGGGTTGTAGAGCCCCTGGGCTGGAATGTGGTGTCTAGGCTACTCCTGGGTTAGTCTGGCACAAGGCAGCCATGGCGGAGAATGTAATCTAGTGTTTAAGGGTGGGATTTTCAATGGGAGTTAGGTGCCTGAATCCCCTAGAACAGTAGTTCTCAAACCTTTGTACTGGTGACCCCTTTCACACAGCAAGCCTGAGTGTGACCCCCCCCCCCCCTTATATAAAAACAACATGTTTTTATGTATTTAACACCATTATAAATGCTGGAGGCAAAGGTGGGTTTGGGGTGGAGGCTGACAGCTCACAACCCCCCATGTAATAACCTTGCGACCCCCTGAGGGATCCCGACCCCCAGTTTGAGACCCCCTGCCCTAGAGCACCACTCAGCTCCCATGGAATCCATAAACCTGGGCACCTAACTTCCTCAGGCTTGTTAGAAACACCAGCATTAAACACTAGTGGAATCTGAGATCTCGGGTGAAATCCTGGCCCCATTGGAGTCAGTGGCAAAACTCCCCCTGACCTCAATGGAGCCAGGATTTCACTCTGGGATTCCATTCTAGTCTCTTCCACCCAGCTGCTGGGGTGACCTTGGGTGAGTGTCTCCTTTCCCCTCTCTGCGCCATCCTTTCCTATCTGTCAAGTGGGGGTGATGCTACTGTCCTGCCTTGAGGGAGGTGGCTGGGGGGCCTGACAGATATTGGTGAAGTGCTGGGTGTGCCAGCCACAGGTGATAAATTCTACAGTCTCCATCATTCAGGGCTACATTGGCCCGGTGTATTCGGGGCAGCCCTGGCAAGCTGCCGCCCGAGCTCTGCATCCCTGCTGCTTCCTTGCAGCCCCCCTCTAGTCTGAGAGGAGAGGGGAAATGACAGCACTTCCTGATTACATTTGTCTCCCGCTGTGCTGGTGCTGGCAGGAAACCCCCCAGAGAGAGGTGGCCCAGGCTGGATTTCCCCTCACTCAAGCAGCCGGCTGCGATTAAAACAAATCAAACCAATGTGGATGTCCAGCGTATAGGATAATCTGTAGTGATAGCAAGAGTGCAGGACAGCAAGCTGGGCTGGCCTGCTATTGGATAAACACTGACCTCTAGGCCTGTAACACTGGCCTTTACTGAGCAGAGCGACAGATCTTTCCTGCAACTCTCTTTGCCTGCTGCATTGCTCCCTGCTAATGAAACCTAGGGGGGTTTTACATATGCAGTTGGGAGACGGTTTCTATCTTCAGTTTTGTCTAAGGGAAATTCTTGCCCTTTTCTGCCCTCCGTATGCAGGGATACTGACCAACTTCTGGCCCACTTCTCTAGAATGAGTAAAAAGCTGCAAATCGAATCCTCTGCCATTCATAACAGCTCACTTGGGAGAGAAGCAGTAATAACAAAACGCTGCTCTCTTCCAGCACCTGGCACCCAGGCATCTCCACGCACTTTACAGGATGGCTGGTCTCCATCTTTACAGATGGGGAAACTGAGACACAATTAAGGTCCAAACTTTCAAGTCATTTTTTGGTGCCCAGCTTAAGGCAGTTAGGGTCTGACTGTTTTTTCAGATGTGCTGAGCAGCTCCCCTGGAGTTCCTTTGTTGCTCAGCACCCCTGAATGTCCCCCCACAGAAGCCACAAGTTGGCACCTAAAATCAGTTGGTCATCGTTGAAATGTTGGCTGTTAACCCCAAGCAGAGCCAGGAACCGGATCCAGGAGGCCCGATTCCCAGTCTCCAGCTTTAACCACTACACACAGTGCCTGGCAAAACAGGGTTTGGGTTTCCTTTGCATTGGCTGAGTTCAGTGGCCTAACAATACATTTTCTTTGCCCTGCAGAGATGTGAGATGCTGTCTTTGGCCTGGAGTTCTGAGAAGAGGTTATGGCAGATCTGAGATGTTTCTCATTGTTCCACCCCATCCTTTCATGTTCTACTGTGGAAGAGCAGGGTCTAAAATTCATACCCCATGGGGCAAGGATAATACAGGCACACTTCCCATCTGCAGAGCAACTGTCCAGCAAGAACGACAGACCTGAAGTGCAAATCCATCACGCCTGAGAATCCTGGCTGGTTTCCTTCTGTCTCATTTGATTGTCCCTCTTCAGACAATCAGCATAAATAGCAAATACTGATTCATCTCAGGGTGGGGGCACCTGCGAGTTGGGATTTATTTAGGTACTGGCCTTGGCATGTTTCCTTCTGCATTTGGTGGGCTACTAACCACAAAAACCACAAAGCAAAATTTCTCCAGCTGTCACCCATAGCACTCCTCCTCCCTCCTCTTCCCAATGTATTGTCTCCCTGTCTCTGAGGGGAAGGGGTGGGGTGGAGTGTTCTGAGGAGATATCTTTACTCTAAGCAGAATTCCAGGTGCCGGAATTGCAAGCCAAGGTAAGCTACCCCTGGAGTCCAGAGTCCCATCTGTAATGAGAAGGAAAGCAGGGTGAAGCCTTTTATTTCCCAGCTCCATCAGGGTCCTCTCTATGAGAAATTGTACAGTATTTCCTGGGCCTGTGGACAATGGTTCTTCTCTTAATGAACCTCCTGCCTCCTGAAGTACTTTAACACTGCAGGGCTCTCTTTGGCATCAGTGGTAGCTCTGCTGGCAAATATCACCTGCAGCAGTTGGTGGGCATCTCCATTTTAAAGTTGGTTAAGTGTCTGCTCATGCTCTAAGCACCTTCCCTAAGGGTTTAAGATGGGCTAGGCTAGCAATTGATTGCCATTTATTGTAGTTTAAGAGTAGAGGGAGACCCATACTAACCTCTCCACTAGAAGGTATAATGGGACTGTGCAAACCACCAGAGCTGAACATCCCTCAACTTTGGATTTGGATCACAGCTCTACAGTTGACCACACCTAATTTTGTGTTGATCTATATTGACCAAAGGAGGCTGTTGAATCCTAATAAATGACCTTTAATAATGACTCCAAGCCAGATCTTCAGCTGCCATAGATTGACATATCTCCGTTGACTTCCATGGAGCAATGTCAAAGTACCACCAGCTGAGGATCTGTGCAATGAGGTGTCTCTCTTCAGGTTCAAGAAGATACTTATTGCCTAACTCAGTGGTTTTCAACCAGTGGTCCATGAACCCTTGGGGGTCCATGAACTATGATTTCCAAAGGGGTCCACACCTCCATTTGAAAAATTTTAGGGGTCTGCAAATGAAAAAAAGGTTGAAAACCACTGGCCTAAATAAGCAGACAATGGTTCTTACTTTCTCATAAGTTCCCAGCTGTTTACTGGATGTCTTCAGACCAGACCCTAAATGCCTCTGCCTTGAATGCTTGTATTCTGTTGTAAATATTGTAAAATAAGGATGATTCTAAAATTTTTATACAGATGTGCATGTATTTTATGAATAAAAGGATTTTGTGGAGCCTTCACTCAGCGTGGATTTGCTCTGTGAATGCTGCCTCCAGGGCTTTCCCATTCCTGGAGTTGCAGAGCTGTGCACTTAAGTAATCTTGTAGTTATAGGGTTGCACCTAACCCCATGGACAAAGGATCTGTGATGGGAGCTGGGGCTAAGTGATTCTCCCACATGGGCTATGTGTGACCCTTGGGTCACCCTGAGAAATATCGCAGCATTCAGACAGAAGTAGCCAAGCAATGAGGATGCTTGAAAAAGTCTTCAATGGGCATGGTGTCTCATATGCAACGACTGCATCCTCTGACCCGTGGATTCTTTATTACAGTGGAGAGGTGACTTTGTGATAGTTGAGGCTGAGACTTGTTGTGTTTTTTTTTTTTTTTTTTTTTTTTTTTTTTTAATACAGGCTCCAAAAATGACATGCTGAGTCAGATGGTCTTGAAAATTACTGTGCCTCAGGGGACTGTTAGCAGTCCAAATCTGAGTCCATTTCAGCAAGGGCTTCCTGAGATACAGCCCCCTAAATAATAAATCAAATGACATCCCAATGTTATGGTTCTTATAAATTTGCCCACATGTGGGGTTCAAATGATGTCTCTGATCCTCCGCAAACTGCTGTCACCTGCTGGGGATTGTTCCCCACTAGTCTCTGGCTAACCACTGCCTCTTTGAGGAAGCACTGTTTAAAAAGCTGTTTGGGTTGATGAGCCAGAGAAAGGCACTTGCATGTCCGCAGCAGGACAGGGCGCTGGAGGCACACCCAAGTGTTCACAAGAAGCCTGACCTCTGAGCGTGTGACACAAGATAGCATGCAATGGCCATTAAACCCAAACAGCACCTATGCTATTGTGAGTCTGAGTGCTGCCCTTGTCAGCTTTCTAAAACATGTGTGTTGTGTACCTGAGTTCTCTAGGACTACTTCAAGAACTTCACTGCTGGTTTACAAGCCAAGAAACTTTCTTAGATAGACAGGCCATGTGGGGTGGGGTGGAGAATCAGACTGGAGAACAGGAGTGTAAGACTGCAAGGGACAGGATGAGGTGTGAGTGGGACAGGCTGTGCACAGATGAATGGGTGTATGGTTTTGAGTCAGTGTGTCTGAGAAGGGGTGTGTGTGTGTGTGTGTGTGTGTGTTGTGAACCCTGTGTCCAGGGGGCTGGCCAGCTCAAGTCAGGCCTCCTACACCTGGTGCCTTGGAGTGTGTGGCTCTGATCTCACAACTGAGCTGGTGGGAGTTCTGCAGCTTGGACCAGCTGAGTTTCACAAAAAGCAGGAGCAGGTGGTACTTGGGCTGAAGCTGGCTGGTTCTGTGTGTGTTTTAAGGGTGATTTTAAACAAATGTTGCATACTGAACAGGACACTAACCCTTGGCACAATCAGAGGAGATAATCAGTGGAAGGGCAGAGTGCCGGCACCAGTTTATAGGGAACCGAACTGATGTTATTCATCAAATATTAGGAACATGCGGACTCTGGAGGGAGCTGAACTTGGATTTGGTACTGGAAGAAATGTGGACGAGTGCTGGTGCTGAGGATAGGTGGGAAAAGCAAAGAGACTGGGTGTGGGGAAAAACAGCATTTTCTCTCAGGGGCCGGGGAAGGGATCTGACCACTTCTCACATTTCAATTCTCTGTTTTAGTCTTTTTCTAGTTCTTCCCCTTTTAACCTCCCACAAATTTAAACCTTAATTGAGAGGATTGAGTCACCTTCCTTCGCTTCTTGCCACCTTTGTCTCTGTTAAAAGGAGGATGAGCCTAAACCAAAACCCCAGACCCTGAGTTGCCCTAAAGGTGTACGTTGGCAGCACTTGCTTCCCTGACTTCAGTGGAGTGTTACTGATTTACATCAGCTGTAGCTCTGGCCCTTGAGCTGGGTGGGAGGTTAAACCTGGATCCCAGCTTGGGATCCATTGGCTCACAGAACAGAGTGTCTCCTGGCAAATCATTATTTATTTGTACTACTGTAGCCTGTAGGAGCCCCAGGCATGGACCAGGCCCTACGGCATTAGGTGCTGTACAAACACAGAACACACAGATAGGTTCTGCCCCAGAAGCTGACTACCTAAGGGTACATCTATACTCACCCTCAGGCAGGCAGGTTCAGAGCCTGCCTCCACTGAATTGGGCTCATGCTGCAGGGCTAAAAATAGTTAGATCTAAAAATTTGTAGATGCTCCCGCTAAGGCTGGAGCCCATGTTCTGAGACTCAGCCCCATCGCCAGCTTTCGAGCCTGGGCTGTAGCCTGAGCAGGAACGGCTATACTGCCATTTTTAGCCCTGTAGCATGAGCCCCACGAGCCAGAGTCAATTGACCTGGGTGCTTCAACTCCCTGCCAGGGACATTTTTGGGCAGTGTAGATTTATAGTGCCAATTGCCATAGCAGATGCCTGGGCAAAGATGCATCCACCTGCATACGTACCATGTGGGAAACACTCAGGCTCCAGGCACCAGCCGAGCAAGCTTGTGCTTGGGGTGGCAGATTCTACGGGGCAGCATTCTGCCCAATCCTAGGGCGGCAAGGCCGCTTTTTTTTGGTTTGCCAATCTGGCTGCCCTGTAGGGGGCAGTGGTGCGGAGGAGGGGAGCGCCCTGCTGGGAGCGGGCTACGCACTCCGTCTGCCCCAGCCGGTGCCAGGTCTGTAGCAAGCCTGGCAGGGCAGCCCGCGTCTTTCCCTCCCTGCCGACCGGAGCGGCGCGGAGCCCTCCCGGCAGGCGGTGTGGCGGTCGGGGCCGCATGGCGAGCGCCCCGCTGAAGCCCTGGCCACCCCCCTTCTCTGTCTCCCCCCACTCCCTCCTCCTCCCCGCCGCTAGCCGGGGCACGTCTGCAGCGCAGGGAGTCCCCCTGCACCCTGGCTCCGGCCGCCCCGCAAGTTTATTATTTTTTTTGCTTTGCCGTTCTGGCCGCCCTGATTTTTTTTTTTTTTTTTGCTTGGGGCGGCAAAAAAGCCAGAGCTGGCCCTGGAAACACTGCAAGGACCCCAGAGCGGTGAGGGACACCACTAGGCAGGTAGGGCACTGCTGGCATGGCTCAGTGAGGCTCCCTGGTGCGTGGGGCACTGCACTAGTGATGGGAGATATGGGGCTTTTCCCTGGGGGCTGCTCACTGAGGTGTGGGGAGGAGGAGGAGACAGAGAAGCAAGCAGGCCCTGCCAGATCTCCAAGACATTCTGCAGGACACTGAGGGCATCTCCAGTCCACTGAGGGATGCTCAATGAGGCTGGGTGGGCAGCTATAGGCCATTGAGGGCTCCCTCACGAGGTTCAATGGTCACTTAGTTCCTCTTGCTGCATCTGAGCCCCAGATTTCCGTGACTCGAGGGGGCCTGACATGTCATTGTGATCACAGTATGGTTTTACAGAACAAATTGTTCAGACTTTGGGGGCTGGTAAAAGAGGCACTGAATACATCGATATCCACATGGCTAGGATACGGACAGACTCTGAATAAACATATTCAAATTAAACTCCTGCTTCTCTTTATTTCATTGCACGACAGCTTGAATGAAAGGGGCTTGTCTCTCATTTAAAATGGCTTGTAGTGAGAATCTGAGGGCCTGCTTCGCTTCTCACAGCTCCTCTCACTTAGTGTAACTCATTGACTTAAATGGAGACACTCCCAATTGGCAGTGGGATAAATTGGAGAAGAATCAGACCCCCTGCCCTGGAACCCATCTTTCTGCCTATGGATTTTAGTTTGATTGTGCTTGGAAATACAGGTGTATTGGTCAGTGAGCATCCCAGATTGCTTTTTTCTGAATGAGTCCCATCTAGTTGCTTGTGCTTAAGAACAGACCTGGAATTTCCCTCTTTTCCTGCTTGCAGGGGCAGCCTGATTTGCCAGAAGATACTAGGACTTCTATAACCTTGCTGCCTCTGTGTTCTCACAGGGAGCACCCTGCCCTTGATTACATCTGTGCAATCTCACTGCCTGCCAATCAGGGCCAGCTCTAGGATTTTTGCCGCCCCAAGCAAAAAATTTTTTGGCCGTCCCCCCTTTTTTTTCATGTCCCCCTGTCCCCGGCCTCGCCCCAACTCCATCCCTTCCGAACCCCTTCCCCAAATCCCCAGCCCCGCCCCCCCCCCCGGGCGTGCCGCATCCCCCCCCCCATTGCTTCCTGCGGGCTCCCCACGACCTCCCGCCCTAGCTCACCTCCGCTCCGCCTGCTCCCCCGGGCGCGGGAGGGTGGAGTAGCGGAGCAGCGGTGCGTTCAGGGGAGCAGGTGGAGCGGAGGTGAGCTGGGGGGGGGCCCGCAGGAAGTAACAGGAGGGTAGAGGAACTGCTCCCCGCTCCAGCTCACCTCCGCTCCACCGCCGCCGCCTCCCTCGAGCGCCCGCCGCTCGGCTTCTCCTCCCTCCCTCCCTCCCAGCCTTGCTGCGCAAAACAGCTGTTTCATGCGCGGCAAGCCTGGGAGGGAGCGGGTAGAAGCGGAGTGGCGGCGGCGCGCTCAGGGGAGCAGGCGGAGGCAGAGCGGAGGCGAGCTGGGGCGGCAGGGGCACTTTTTCCCCATGCCCCGGAGTCAGCGCCTATGATGGTCGGCGCCAGAATGCTGCCCCTAGAAATGTGCCGCCCCAAGCACCTACTTGTTTTGCTGGTGCCTGGAGCCGGCCCTGCTGCCAATGATAACCTCAGTGGTAGCTGGGCAGCTCCCTTGCCCTTGGTGTGTTTGCACACATGCAACTGATTGGCCCTGTAATGGGAATTTAATCAAAGATCCCATTGAGGCTGTACAATGGAGATCAGAGCTCTGCTGAGCTGTACTGCTTCTTCAGGACTTCAGGATCAATGCTATTAACAACGGCCCTTAGTTATTAGTCAGGAGCTAGCACTCAGAATGCGCCCAGCAGGTCGAATGACCCCTATGCAAGACTGTGCACTGTGCATCACTCAAGCTCCAGTTTGAGGGTTTCCGCTGCACTTGAGGGATGCCTAGGCTGGTGATGTCCTCTGCACAGAGCTGAGCCGCCCCCTGGGAGCAGATCTGGTGAGTAAGCTGTCTGACACAGTCACTTGTCAATGCATAACCCCAAACTGTAGCTAAGAGTTTCCCTTGAAAATAAATATCAGCATCACTTTCCCCTCAAACTATTTCTGTCCCCTTCTAGCTATATGTCATGATGTCCTGTTCCTGATGATTTCCAGCTGATAAAGTGAAACGGTGCACAATTATGTTTGATAAGAAGATGTCAGCAGAACAGGAAAGCGAGGACATTTTTAGAGTGCATTTGCCATCAGCAGTTAATTGATGGCATTAATGTTCTTTAAAGCCTGTAATTATAATATTTGTCACATGATCTGATAGAGCCATTTCTAATTACATCCCCAAAAACTACACTAAAAGAACCTTAAGGTTGCAAAGTCAAGCACTCAGAAGTTAGGAAATGCCCAAATTAAGGTTGCCTGTGCAACCTTAATTTATCCCTCTTGGACATATATGCATTATGATACAGTCTTTAAATATGGGGTCACATACTATTTTTTCCACAGCACCTCTGTCTTTTTTAGAGCACAGGATGGCCAGTGCTCCCTGAATGAGTAGTTATTTAATATTTTTGTTTTATCCTTATTGCTCAAGGTGTGGACTCAGCTTATTTACTGCACATCATCCAAACCCTGCTCGGAATACAGAACAATTAATTTCCTCTTGGGCTTTTCTCTCATGTTCTCACTGTACTATTTTAGTTCCTCGCAGACATTAAATGAATTTATCTTCACAACACCTCTGTGATGCGAGAGGGGCGGGTTAGCCCCATTTTACACATGGGGAACTGCAGCACGGAGTTCGAAGCCAAAATTGTCAAAAGTATCCACTAATTTTGGGTGCTCAATTTGGGAAGCCCAGGGCTTGATTTATCAGTGTCCTTAGCATTACACAGCACTTTATATGTTCGAAGCACAGCTCCCAGGGACTTCAGCTGTAGCTGTGAGTGCTCAGCATGTCAGTAAATCAGACTCCCGCAGGCCACCCAGAAAGTGATCAATACACAATCAGTGACCCGCCCCTGTGAAAATTTGTAGTTTATAAGACTGGCAGAGGCAGGGATAGAATCCGGTTCTCCAGGGAGGTATTCAACTGCCCCTACTATGAGACCATTTTCTCTGTCCTTGCAATCCCCTGCCTCATTCACTGCACACCTTTCAACTTCTGCACAAAATGAGGCAGGGATACTACAGACAATAGTCTCCTTCATGGTATAGCCCTGATTTATCCCTAAGACAGCTCCACTGAATGGCACAGGGGTCCTGTGGAACAAGCAATATGGATGTAATTAAAGGCTGTATCATAATGCATACACACAAGGACAGAGGGGGGCTGACTTAAGGTTGCACAAACAATGAGTGCAATGGTTTGTGGCCTTCTGCATCTGGAGCGAGGTTTATAAATATCCAGCAGTCACTCACTCTTTTAGAAAAAAAGGATCTAAAGTGTCTTTAAAAAGGAACTGACCAGCGCTCAGCTGCAGATGGGAACATGAGCTTTGTGGTGCACTGGTGGGGGAAGGAGAGCCTTTAGACTACCTAGTTCCTTCTCTGATTGCACAAGCCCTGCCTCTAGAACATGGAAACACCTGCTATTTCATGGCTATCCTGGAGCAGGGGAGCATGTGTGACGAGGGGGCAGCAGCCAGCATGAGCTGTGTGTCCAGGTGCAGGAACTAGGGCAGCTCAGCTGCAAGCACAGCTGGTGCTTCCTGTGACAGGGACTCTAACCTGGAGTCGTGCAGGCAGCCCAGCTACAAAGCAGTCTAGTCCTGAGCCCTGTAGCAAGCAGCAGGCCAAATGTATGCTGGGTGTTGCTGTGGATTTATACCAGTTTGCAGGCCTTCAAGTGACCCTTAGGGATCTGCCACCATCACTATTAAAAAGGGGTTTGTTTGAGCTGCTCTGCAAAGATGAGCATCCATTACAGAAAACTCCCACAGAGATCATTGAACCTGAAAGAACAACAATTGCTATGGCCCTATCTTATTTCCCTGGAGGAAGTGTAGCCTAGTGGCTGGAGCATTGGCCTGGGACTCAGGAGACCTGACTTCTAGTCACTGATTTGCCATTGGCTGATCTTGGGTAAGTCACGTCACCTCTGTGCCTCTGTTTCCCCTCCCTTCCCCCATCTCTCAAATGTGTGTAACGATACTGACTTCTTTTGTAAAGTGCTTTGAGTTCTACCAATGAAAAGTGCTGTATAAGAGTAAGGCATTACATTATTATTTCAAATCCATCCTTTCACATATACCCATCACTGTACCTATAACAGGAGCCGTGGGAACTCAAAATTGCAATGGTTTCCCTGACTGGGACTTGAACCTGTCTCAGGGTCAGAGGAAAGCACTTAGACCATCAGAGAGCTCTTAACCTATATTAAAAAAAGCTTTCCCTTCCAAATATATTACTACGGTCCCTACTTGTCATTCTCCCCTTAGCTAGGTTCAGTTTGATCCTATGAATTGCTCCTTCCCTTCAGTCACTCTACAATGCCAGGTGTCATGTGGGACCTGGATCCACTGCCCACTCTGAGGGTTGGAGGTCAGACCTTAGGTGCCAGGGCGCTGCAGAGGTAGGCAATGTATTGCTCTCTGCCATCCCTCTGGTGCAAGCAGGGGGCAGCAGCAAGGGGCTCCATTGAGAATGCTGCTGTGCTGTGGGGTATTTGACCCAGCCTGGTGTGCATCTGTGCCGCAGAGTGAGGGGTTAATGCAGACGACAGCACTACAGCCTATTCCTGAAAATGGGGGCTAGATGAATCTGAGCAGCTACTTTGGATCACTGGGGGATGGGGAGGAGGGAGTTAATACCCAGAAGGGATTCCCGGGAAAGTCCTAGATGAACGCCTGAAGGGATTCCCAGGAAAGTCCTGGATGAATGCCTGAGCATTTTCATAAAAGGAGCGCACATGGCACTGGAAAGTAGCAGGTGAGGCAGTGCACCAAGATGCAAACTTATCCAGTGAGATTCATCTTAACCTCTGCTGCTCCCTGTTCCAACAATGAGCCCAGCCCCAGAGAAGATCACAACAGTCCTGACCCAAAGATCATTGAAATCAACGAGAGTCTCAACACTGACTCCCATAGGCTTTGGATCAGGCCTCAGGTGACACTGAGCTCTCCTTTGCACATCAAATACCATAGATCAAAAGCCACCTGGCAGCTGTGCGCTCTCAGGGCCACCCAGAGGATTCAGGGGGCCTGGGGCAAAGCGGCGCTTGTACTCACCCCGTGGCGGTGTTGGCCGCCTAAAGGGCTCGAGGGGACAACAATGGTCCGTGGCCCGGTGTGCTTAGCACCAATGAAGACACCGCGGGGAGAAAGCAAGCCAAGTTTATTTCAGAGCTCTGAAATGGCACTAGGAGACCAGCATGTCTCAAATCCAGTGCAACAAATACAAACAAATTTTACCTTTTATACTCCAAGCTGTTTCCATACATCTCTTTGTCTGGCTGTTCCCCCACCCCTCCCTTCCAGACAACTGTTACAATAAGCTCTACATAAGCTTGTGAGAAAACTTTCCCCGTCTCTGCGACCTTGGGTTAGATGCCTGTAAACTAACTACCCCTCTTTTCCCTGGCTCCTTATCTCTATTATTTCTGATAGTGTGAGTGAAACTGCAGCCATCTGCTAGAAACGCTGACCAATACATTTCTGCTTCAGCCTGCTTCAGAGCATGTAAGCAGTGAGCACAGAAGTAGGTGAGAGTTCACAAGATGGGGTTTGGGGGTTCAGATAGGCCCAGAGCAAAAGAGATTCATCGACACTTTTGGCCTTCCGCTCTCCTGAGTTACCTGGTAGCTATGCCTAGTGGACCCCAACAGCGGTCCGGGTCTTCGACGGCATTTCGGTGGCGGGGGGCCCTTCAGTCCTCCACGTCTTCTGCAGCACTGAAGGACCCGCCGCCAAAATGCCGCCGAAGACCTAGAGCGACTGAAGGGCCCCCCCGCCGCCAAAATGCCGCCGAAGACCCGGACTGTCCTAAGGGGCCCGGGGCAAATTGCCCCACTTGCCCCCCCCCTTTGGGCGGCCCTGTGCGCTCTTATAGATGTAACCCCTTTGGGGTTTAGAGAGCATGGCCCCTTTAAATCTCTTTCCTAGGGGGGAGGGGGCCAGTATTACGGCTGCCCAGAGCTGCATGGGGCTGTGAGTACTGGGGCTTGTGAATGTGCATTGGGAACAAGGAGGGAGGTTGCTAGCTAGTTAAGTGGGGAGGTGGTCGCTCTGTGTGGCTTTGCAGAGAGCGGCAGAGGAGGGCACCGGAGGGGTTTGTTGGGGAAAGTTCACTGACGCCGAAGACGACCAGGAGCACCCAAGATTCACCACTGGACTGGAACTTTGCGCAGGAGTCCTGAAGGTTGTGCGCAGACACATTGCTCAGTGTCTGCCCTTCCAGACTGTGCTACCACTGGGCCTGTGGGGCCTTGGCTTGGATGCAACCCCGTTCTACTGCCCCCCCTATATTTCCCCTTGTTTTTCTCCTCTCCCTCTGTAAATAAAAATTTCCCTTTGTTATATCCATTGCACTTTTCCTGTGGGGGTGTGCGTTCACTCTGGGGGGTTTGGAACAGGTGCCCCTGGGGTGGAAGGGATTTTTCCTGCTGCATTCCTTCTCTTGGCCAGAGCTGCCTGCAGAGCAGACTCCATCTTGGCCACGAGGGCACTAAAGTTACATAGAATCATAGATTATTAGGGTTGGAAGGGACCTCAGGAGATCATCTAGTCCAACCTCCTGCTCAAAGCAGGATCAATCCCCAACTAAATCCCCAAATGGCCCCCTCAAGGATTGAACTCATAACCCTGGGTTTAGCAGGCCAACGCTCAAACCACTGAGCTATCCCTCCCCCCACTAGAGAAAGAGCGAGTCTAGTTCTGGGGAGTGATGCTGGATCAGCAGTCTTGGGGTCTGGGTGCTGCTAGTCAAGGTGCCTTGCAGTACTGTCCCCTGCCAGTGTGCCACAACATTCCCCTGGAAGGAGCAGCCCTAGGGACAAACAGTGGCCTATGGGCAGGGCCGCCGAGAGCAGGTTCGGGCCCCAGTGAAAAACGTTTTTCGTGCCCCCCAGCAAGGGCGGACCAGCTAAACAGGGCTGACAAGGGGGGGGGAGGGGCGAAGCCGTGGAAGCCGGGCCCCAGGCCCCCCTCCGGAACACCGGGCCCCGTTAATTTGTCCCAGCTTCCCCCCCCACCCTCGTTGGCCCTGCCTATGGGTGGATGAAAGGATTCCCATGTCTGGGGCTCCTAAAGCGATCCTCTGGGATGGAAGTCGTTGCGCTTGATTCTCATTTCCGGAAAGGCCCATTTATACCATTCCAGTCGTGTAAAGGGGCCTTAAAGTGGGAGTGGAGGACCTACTAGACTGCCAGAGTGGTGTGGATGGGCCTGGATGTAGATGAGAGTCAAGCCTATTCTGGCCAAGACTTTCCCAAAGTGGCGAGTTTCTGGGTGGTTCATTAAAGGGATGACCTTTCAGCAGGCGGGTGCTTGGTGCTTTCTGGAGATCAGGCCTCTTTATGGTATCCCAGCTCAGGCACCCCAAATCCCTAGTCATGCCAGAAATCTTGGCCTAGATCTATGTCAAAGATCACTTCTGGCAAAGGGCCATGTGTACAGGGGAAGTTTGTGCTGCCTCTGGCCATGCTGTACCTGATTTGAGGATGAATCTGTCCCCACGGCTGCTGCTCTACTGCCTTTCAGCAGTCACTTAAAGGACAACAGGGCAACTTAGAGGTGGTCAGTGAGACACAGTGAAAAGGCAGCAGCAGCTTCTATGAAAGGTCAGAGGCTGGGCCTAACTGTGGGAAGACGCCATGCTCAGAGCTGCTCCGAAATCTGCCTGTGGGGAGCCAAGCAACTGGGAGAGCGAAGTGGATTGGGAACAGAGTGGTGAAAGACTCAACACTTGGGCTATATCAGCTGGGATTGGACAGAGCACTAGAGAGTGTGTTATAGGGACCCACCCTGCACTGGGGAGGGATGGGTGGGATGGGCCAAATGTCACCTAGTAGGTTTCACCACTTCTGTGAGTCATTCCATGTAGCGGCATCACCACCAACACTATTTCTGCATACCCCACCCACATCCCCTGCCCCCTTAGTCCTGTGACTGCAGCTAGTAGCATGTGGGAAAGTATTTAAAAACTTGTCTCCAGCAAGGGTTAGAAACCAGACCTCTCCCTACTGGGCTTGCCTTGCTATGCATGTTATGCAGAGCCGGTGAGGTTAGCCACTTCCTTGCATCAGAGCCACGCATGATGTCAAGCTTCCCAGAAGACATCTGCTACACACACAGCGCAACGTGACTTGAGGAGTTGCCAAGCAACTTCTTTTATAAATATATACAAGCCTCAAAAGTTCTTCTCCGCAGCCCAAAGCAGCAAAATAGTAGGGGCAGTAAAATGTTAGTGATTGTTTATCGGGTGAGTTGCTGGGAGGGGTGGCTGTTTTTGCGCAGGGCCTTTGGCAGCACAAACCCTTGAGTCAGTGCTGAACTCCGTCCTTTAAAACATAAAAGCTGAGCAAAGTCACCCTAGGACCTGTGGACAGTGTTGGGTTCTTTCTGGCTCCTGCATGTTCTGTAGTGATAAAGACCCTGCAAGGAGTATCCAGTCACCATTCTGTTGCTGGTGCACGAGCCAGAAGAAATGGAGATCTTTTCTCCCCTAGCTGTGCTGGCTATGCCAGGCTAGCCAGGTGCTAGATGTAAGAAAACTGACATTTGTCATTAACATCAGCAGATCTAACCCTGAATCCATGCAGGCAGAAGGGACATTTTTACAGCCTCCTGTGATCACAATATAGGGGTACAAATAGGTGTTTGCTCTTAAATGGGAAGTGCTCTTCGCTGTCGTGTGTGGCTGTCCAGCGGGGCATCCCACTCAGCAGGTGTCTGCTGTACCTTCCTTTAGAGCTAGTCAAAATTTCTCACGTTTCAACAATTTGATGCAAAATCTCCACACACAAAAAAAGGCAAATAAATAAATAAAATGGAACAAATTTTGGGGGGAAACTCTTTTTTTGCCATTTGCCCCGACTGGTTGACCTTTTTCAAATTTGGATGAAAATTCTCCTTGAAATGTCGAAGAAAACAGTCAAAACTTCAAATAAAATAAAGTAAAAAGCCAATGAACCAGCTCTCCCTTCCTTTAGCATCTCTAACATAAGGTGTTAAGACCTGTGCTGTTCTTCCAATGAAGGGCACCAGCAGCACATGTGACATCCTGTTTGCTATTGGGTCCTTCGCACCCTCTTTCTTTAGGGCATGGTCCAATGTCTACTGAAGTCAACAGAAAGACTCTCATTTATTAACTTCAATAGGGTTTGGACAGGCACTTATTGCCTGCAACTTAGGCCCTGATCCAGCAAAGCCCAGAAGCACATGCTTAACTTTCAGCTACCAAGCAGACCCATTGATCTCCGAGACATGCAACACCTGCTGCGTGGAAAGGATGCCCTTTATCCTGCAAGAATCCTTCGCCCATGGTAAGTGAAGAGCTCTGGAGGAGCAGGGTGTACCCAAGCATGATAATAGCTTCCGTTCAATTTCACAGGGCAGAGAAAATGTGTTTTTAAATATACAGAATGGAGAGCGGGAAAGCCTAAAGCAGCCAATAAATGGGTCAGATAAGAGCGTCCCTCTCTCATGTCTGTGGTGGACGTGGTGCAAAGTTTATCGGCCCTGATTGCATCCGCTTGACAGCAGCATGTGACAGGCCAGGTGTTTGCTACTCCCTGCAAGCCACATAGTTTCCCCCACCAACTGGGCTCTTCGCTGGAGGGTGGGGGACAGCTTGTGGGAGACTCCCAACAACCAAACAGCTCTGAACAGAACTATTCAGACTTTGTTTAAAACTCCACAAGGCCTCTGAGATCTCGGTTTTGACCCTAGCCTGCCCCTGGATCTCAATTCCTGAACCACTTTTGGCCAAGATCCAACCCTACACCTACCTGCGACCCACGCTCCAAACACTAGGCTTCATTATCAGAGGCAGTGCCAGACATCAGCAGCTTCAAAACCTATAGATAAAAATGTTCTAGACGGGCTAGGTATTGTTACTAGCCGGCTGCTGATACTAGCACTAAGGTAACTTTCAATTTCACTTCTTCTTTGGAATTAGGACTCTTTCCTAACCGTCTCGTGACCCTTGTGATCAAAATCCCCATTACCCCCTTGTGAACAAGCCAGGGAGGAAATCCCCACAGCTATGTTCTCTTTTTCCACATTGCAAGGTGGGAGGAGGGAGTCACCCACTGTCCCGCCCAGACGTTTCACAAAGAGACAGAGCTGTTTCCTAGCACCTTGAAATGCTGCCGTGCAACAAGGTGTGTTGTCTTGCACACCTTCCTGCAGAAGAGGGTGAAGCAAAAGGTCATCTTCTGTAAAGCACTAAAAATGAAGGAGCTCCCTCCTCCCTTCCGTTCCCTCAAAATATCCTTGTACCAGCTCGTCTTTATGTAGGGGAGTTACACCAAGGATAAGCCTGGCCCCACAGATCAGCAGCCCTTGCTTGGTTCCACTCTTATCTCTGAGCCTGAATGTTCCAGCTCCCAGGTCTACACCAGCACTCGAGCAGTGGGGTGGGGGTGCCATGCTTCAGGTGACATCACTTGGGTCTCTATATCTGTTCTTCCTGGGATGGCCATATGGACATAAGTTGAAGTTCCCCTGGAAACCCCAATGACCTGAGCAACACCCACTCTTGTTTAGGTCAAGGGCAAAGGGGCTAGGTGTGATCTGCTGTTCAGGGCAGGGCAGCTGTTGATCCAGGGTGTTTCTATCTTGCCCTGAGATCATCAGTCTGGAGGCTCTCTGACCCCATCCTCGAGTATTCACAATATTAGAAACTTGTGTCATTTCATCACTAGGGGGCCAGGTCAAATCCAGCCCAGGATGGTGTCCCTCGGGATAGAGAAGAGTAAAGATGCAGTAAGATGCAGTAAACCCACCAGGTCTCCTGTAGTTGGGGTGCTGTACCCATACCCAGACCCCCTGGTTCCCTGCCTGTCCCCTTGCAGACTGGGGCACACAGCTTGTGTTGGGCAGTGTCACCTCTTGGGGCCTGCCTGGGACCTCGTCCAGATCCTGCAGTCATGGAGAGGATTGCTGCCCGCAGGCTGCAATGCCCCCATATCCCTATTGCCCAAGTCAGTTGCCTAAGTGAAGTCAGTCTGCAGGAGCTCTCTCCCTCCTCTGGACTCTAGCAAAGAATCACCACCTGTAGCTGCTTGTCGGCAGTCTCAGCAGAGAGGCTGAGGATTGAACGGGGCACAGAGACCTTCTGATACCATGGGGGGCCCCCAAGTAAGAACTGAGGGGCACAGACTCATCCTTGGCAGAGCATGCTGAGTGGGGGTAGTATGGCCCTGGACCCACCAGCGCTGCAGAGACCTTTACTCCCCAGGGCTGTCAGCCCAGAGCCTTCCACCAGTGCTGAATGGGCTGTTTGAAGGTAACGGACAACAGGGCAGGTTGCTTGTAGCCCAGTGAGCTCCTGCAGAGGAGACAGAAGTGACAGAAACCACCCGTCAGACCAGAGTGGGCACGTGGGACTCATGAGTCCCCTGGCACGCCTTTGAGGCTGTCTGTTTCTTTACACCACAGGGCAGCTGCCTACCAACTACTGTAGTCTTGCTGCTATCTGCTTTTCTTATAAGCCATATGTCACACACGGGGCTGCCTTGGGGCAGGAAGTGGCTAACCAAGAGCCTGGCAGCAAATCACACTGACCCAGAACAGCACCTGCCTTGGGAGCTCAGTTGAAAACCTGTGCTCATTACAGAGAGCTGCCTCCTCTGCGCTCTGCTGGGAGCCAGGGTCTGTAATATCATTTATGGCCATAGGGAATCTGCTCTGCCACTGCCCATGGACACTGGGGAACTGACACCATGAGCCAGATCCCCTGCTCATCCAGTAGACAAGTCTCCATGTTGGGAATGGGGTAAGGTCCAGCCCCAATCCCCATTGGTAGCACAGCCTCAACTGGCCAGATCTGCTGAGCTCACATGTACCACAAATGTCTGAGTTTTTTTTAGGCCAGATCTCCTGTGGTCACATTGACCAAACGTTCCTTCTGCCACAGGAGTCTCCCTCCTATGCAGGAGCACAGGTGCAGTGCTTTGTTGGTGCTGGAGACCTCTCTCAAGAGGTGTGGGGAAAGGATTCCCACTAAGATATAGAGACTGACCTGATGGTCTAGAAGCAATGCCCCATGCATGTCCTTTGCTCCTTGGGCTGGTAGCAGGGGGATGCTCCATCCTGGGGGAGGGGGGCATCTCCCTTTGTTCTCTAGCGATCCCCTCTGGTCAAATGAAAGAGCAGCACAAAGACAATCCATGGGGCACAGCATCCAGCCAGAGACTGGGTCCCACCACACGGGCCTGCTGGGGGACAGAAGGTGAGTAGGAGGGGAGGAGCAGATGGTGATGTACAAATGGAAAAGAGCAACAGAGGGTCCTGTGGCACCTTTAAGACTAACAGAATGGAAAAGAGAGAGCACTGATTTAAAAGATTGCCCCTCCCCAAAAAGAAAGGCAGAATCAAACAAGAAGAGTAGGGGAGAGATTGAAACAAAGGGTGGGGGGAGAGGCAGAAACAAGGGGCCATTGGGAATAAAGGAGCAAGAGATGCCGTAACCAAGCATGGGAGAAGAGCTTAATTTGGGGTGGAAAGTGTGACAGACCTAGACCAGTGGGGTACAGGAGTCTGGTAGAAGGCAAATATACTGGCCACTGGATGAACAATTTTCTGTTCCCTGAGTGACCAGAGCAGGGGCTGCCCTAGAGCAATCAGGAACCTGCTATAATCAATTAAGACAGGCAAGCTAATCAAGACACCTGGAGCCAATTAAGAACTTTCTAGAATCAATTATGGCAGGCAGGCTAATCAGATCCTGCAGTGAGGACAAAGAAGGTGCTGGGGAAGGCCATGGGGAAGTAGCCCAGGGAGTTGTTGCTGTCACGCAGGGGATATAGGGAACATTGTAGACAGCTGCTATCCACAGGGCCCTGGGCTGGAACCCGGTGTAGAGGGTGGACCAGGTTTCCCCCCATCCCCGCAACTCCTGATCTGACACAGGAGAAGTTGACCTGGTCTGTGAGAAACACCAGAAGGGAAGGCCTAAATTGGAAAGGGATCTGGCCTGTCCCCGACCCATTAGGTGGGACACAGAGACTGTGGGGATTGTTCTCCATTTCCCCCATGCTGGCCAGTGATGAGGTTAGCTGAGTGGACCGCAGGTTTGAGCCACTAGCAAAAGTGGCCAAACTGAGGGCTGCCGTGAATCTCTGAGGCAAGCAAATCCACCTATAAGCGCAGGACCCACCAAGGCAGAGGAGGAACTTTGTCACACTGGTGTCAGAAGTGGGATTTGGGTGCACCGCGTGGCGGAAGAAGGAGGGTGTTTAAAAAAAAAAAAAGGGGGGGGGGTTGTTTCCCCCCCCCCACACAAAGGATGACGTAGTGTGGGCACTGATACAAGCCACGGCTGCCCAGCAGGAGGCTACCCGTGTCCAGGGAGCCGCCCAACAGGAGGCAGTGAGGCTGCAGCAGGAGACCAATCGCTTGTTAATGGACCAGGCCGCTCAAGACCGAGCTATGTTGCGGAAACTGGTAAACCAGGTGAAGGCTCTTACAGAGCTGAACCACAGCCATGATAGGACGTGGGTTATACAGGCCAGCAATTGGCTGCAGAAAATGACGCGGGAGGATGACATAGAGGCATACCTCCTGGCCTTTGAGAGGACAGCCATACGGGAGGCTTGGCCCCAAGAACAGTGGTCTGGCATCCTCGCCCCATTCCTGTGTGGGGAGGCCCAGAAGGCCTATTATGATATGTCTGAAGAGGCTGCAGCAGACTACCCCCAGCTGAAAGCAGAGATCCTGGCCAGATCTGGGGTAACGACAGCAGTGTGGGCCCAGCGGTATCACGAGTGGAGGTACCAGGACAACAGAACCCCGCGGTCCCAATTATATGACCTCATCCATCTTGCACGAAAGTGGTTACGAACCGAGTCTCGGAGTCCAGAAGAGATACTAGAGATTCTGGTCATTGACCGGAACATGCGAGGACTACTGCCAGATCTTCGCACCTGGGTAAGCCAGAACAACCCCTCCACCTACGACGAGGTTGTTGCACTGGTAGAGAGGCAAATGACGGCGAAGGAACTGACCCAAACAGTTAAGGAAGAGGTGCCCCGGGTTAAACTAGTGGCACCGACCCCCAGATCTCAGGTAACTGAGCCTCCAGGAAGGCCCAGGTGGAAAAAGAGAGGGACTGAAGGCCCACCAGAGGCCACCAAAAGTCAAAGCACTGAGGGTGAAGAGGATCGTGACGTTAGACTGCCCAAACCAAGAGACCAGGAAACGCCTAGGGCCCCATACAGATGTTACACTTGTGGGGAGTGGGGACATATAGTTGCACAGTGGCCCAATGCTGAGGAGTCTATGCAACGTAACCTAGGCAACCAGGAAAACCCATGCTCCCTAAAAACATTGTGGGGGTTGCACTAACCCCACACAAATATTCCAGGCCATTGAGGTTAAATGGAGTAGAGATAGATTCGGGGAGCACCATCACACTCATCTCAGGAAAGTTCATAAAACGTAGTCAGTTACTACAGGCAAAACACACAGGGGTGACATACGTCCATGGGACGGTTAATTACTACCCCACCATCCCGGTAAGAATTGAAATCCAAGGGAACGCTACAGAGGTAGCAGCAGGTGTAGTGCCTAAACTCCCTTACCCAGTGCTCATAGGGAGGGATTTCCCAGGATTTGATGACTTACTCCCAGTAGGGGGACTGGAGAAAGGGGAGGACCCTGAAGCTAGTGAGGCATCCATGGTAGACTGTCAACTCCCAATTTTCTCTGAAATTTCCCCAGACATTTTCTCCACTCCCAGGAGGGGCAGAAAGACGAAAAAGGAAAGAAGGGCAGCTAAGGCCTTGGGAACCCGAATACTGACCCAAAACCAGAAGGTCGCTCTTGTAGATAGGCGGACCCAGGCAGCTGAAAAGGAGGCTGTCCAGGAGGGAGAAGCACCTTATTTCTGTATTGAAGCAGGTTATTTCAGAGTATTTGGGTGCCAATTCCATGATGTGATCTACTTCTCTGGTGGAGTCTCTTTGTTTGGTGAAGGCAGTTTTGAGTGTGTTAAGGTGTATATCCCGGACTTTCTCCTTGGAGCATATTTTGTGGTATCTGAGTGCCTGGCTGTAGAAAACAGATTTCTTGGTGGTTACTGGATCTGTGAAGGTAGGTGTGGTGATCCGCGGGTTTCCTGTATATAGTTGTCTGTAAGGTTCCATTGTTGAAGCTGATCGTGGTGTCCAGGAAGTTGATGCTGGTGTGGGAGTGTTCCAGAGAGAGTTTAATGGATGGGTGGTGATTGCTGAAGTAGTGGTAGAAATCTCACTGACCCAGATGTGAATATAGGGGCAGCTTCAGGCCACCAGAGGCAGGCTAAGGAAGTGATTGCTACCCTCAGCCCCCCAAAAAACTGTGGGATCATCAGCTGAATTTCCATACTTCAGACCTTCGTCGAGTCTGATGGGCCCTTGGAGTTGAGCTCCTAAAGAGCAGGTGAGCAGGAGTCACTCTTTCTGACTCCGAGGCAAAGCAGCTGATTTCCTTGCTGGATGTGAATTAATCAGGGCAGAAGAGATTCATGATCTAATCAGGAGCTCATAGAAAGGGTGGGAAGAGAAAGTTTCTGAGAGAGACAGCCTGACCAGGATTTACCCCTCGTCCACATGTACCCCATACTAAACCATTGTGGTTCTTTGTCTCCCTCTAGTGGTTGGAACAAGAATAGAGGCTGATGAGTCTACTGTTGCATCCAACATGAGGAACTTTGCCTTTAGTTCAGGCAAGAGAGGCTCATATCTTCAGAGCCAAAAGTCCTGGGTTCAATCCTCTAGCAGGAACGTTATTACACATACAATTATACATCCACGTAGTTTCTGTACTAACTGTTTGCTGGACACCCAGATGTTGAGGGTGACCATAGGAATGGAAGATGCTGACGTTATCTGAGTGGAACCACAGCAGTGAAGGTGTCCCCTGCCTCTGCAGAAAGTTTGTTTTCCTGTGTGACAAACGCTCCCATGTGGTTTGTGGGGGAAGTTCCGGGTTAATGGGGGCTGAGAGGGAGACACTAGCCTCTGTGCACCACTTTGTTTCTATTTGAAGAGCATGTTTTCTAGAATGTACTCTGGCAGGGAGTGAGGAAGCGTTCGAGTGCAAGAAGTGGATCCATTTGTACTGCATTCATCCCCCGCACCCCCACCCCAAAGAGCGTTGAATCAGTTCCTGCCTCTCAAGATCCAATTCTATCTGAAGATGGTTTTGTTATCTTGGTCTCAGTTTCATTTGGTTCCATGGTTAACCATGGCTGAGGTGAAGGGCAGGTTTTGTGCTGGGCAGTTTATTACCACATCTGTGTCTACCTGGTGACTTTATACCTTTTTTTAGCACCACGGTGCATATTCCCAGGATCCCTTATTTGCTGGTGCTTCGGGGAGGGATAGCTTAGTGGTTTAGAGCATTGGCCTGCTAAACCCAGGGTTGTGAGTTCAATCCTTGAGGGGGCCACTTAGGAATCTGGGGCAAAATCAGTACTTGGTCCTGCTAGTGAAGGCAGGGGGCTGGACTCGATGACCTTTCGGGGTCCCTTCCAGTTCTAGGGGATAGAATATCTCCAAAAATTAAGCTGAACCATTTAAGGGCAGGGTGGCAGGTAGACAGCAAACCTGTTCTGTGGAGTCTGGGGCAGCCAGAGATTCTTAGATTTTCAGGCCAAGTGAGACCACTATGATCATTTAGTCTGACCTCCTGTGTAACACAGGCCAGAGATTTCACCCAGCGATTCCCTGGACAGCTCCCTCCAAACACTAGTCTGTTATTAAATGTCTCTAGTAATACAGAGCAAGCCTCATAGACATGGAAATAGTTTAATTCTTGATGAGTTGGAGAATTTAAGTCAAAGTGTCCTTGAAAGGTCTAGTTGAAGCACCAGGGCAGATTGGAAACCAGTCCTGCATTCTTCGCACAGAGAACAGGGCTAGAATAAAACAGGAGCTGAGGTACAGAGTCTATCACCTCTAGATCATTGGTCCCACTGCAGGTAGGTGGTAACTGAAAGCTGGCTGTTTGGGAGCCTTTGTGAAATGTGGTGTTGGGTGTCAGGCCAGTTTCTAGAGACAGGTCTCCACAGTCTATTCAGCCCTTGATCTCTCTGCTGAGAGGGTCGGTTATGGTGGGGTTTTGGGGGTGTGAACACCAAACGGCGCTCTTGTCCCGAGCAGTGGTCCCTTCATTGGTAGGGCAGGGTAGTGGACCTTTGTACTACCAGGGCCAGTGCAGCACTTGCTCTAGGGACTTGAGTCTCCAGCATTATCAATCTGGCACTTTTCATTAGTGCTGCATGCACCAACACCTACGCTAGAGTGTATGGGCTCAGGGAAAGCGTCTTTGCTGCACCTCAGGAGAGTCTCTCTCGGCATGCAGTGAGAGAAATGAGAACATGCTGGAAACCGGAGTCAGGGCCGACGAGATGTGGGGAAGCCGGTACAAATTACCGGGGCCTGGCAGTCCGGAAGGGGGCCCAGGGCCTGGCTTCCCCCCCACCCCTCGTCGGCCCTGTTTAGCCAGTCCGCCCTTGCTGGGGGGGGGCCCGAAAATTTTTTTTCACCGTTGCCCAAACCCGCTCTCGGCAGCCCTGACCGGAGTGGGTACCTCATCCTGAAACTACCCAGAGTGAGTAATTTCCTATGTAGCACTGGGAAAGCAAAGTGCTTGTATGGCCACATGTCCTCCAGCTCTGTGCTTTCACTATGTCACCATCACAGCTTTCCTCGGTGGAAGTGGCAGACCTCAGCAGCATCCAGGGAACAAGGGAAGCCCCTGGGGGAATGACTGAGTGTGCAGGGGTGTTGAGATTTTATATGGAAAGTGTGCAGCAGTCTGGTGATCTTGTAATTCACATGGGGGGACAGCATTCACTGAGAATCAGGTATGCTGGCATGTCTCAGACTGGCTAGACAGTGCACAGATTCAGACATTGGGGCATGACTTGTGAGGGAAGGGGGCCCTTAGGGGCCCCTTGTGAATGGTGCAGATCTTCAGAGGGTGTCATTCTAGCAGGACCTGGGGTCAGGCTTCTCGGGTGGGGCTGCAGGGAAATCTGCTCTAGCCAGAGGCGAGCAGGAGTGGGAGAATGGGATGGAGAGAGACACTTGGACACCAAGGCCAAAAGAGAGGACAGCAAACAGAGAGGAAAAGGCAATGTGATTTGAAGGCTGCATATGCAACAGCAACCTGGAACCATGGAGCCAGGCGAGAACGGTCCTTCTCTCTAGGGGTCTGATGCCACGTTCTCTGGAACACTGAGTTCAGTTCTGGATTCCTCAGGACCGGAAAGATGTCACAAAAAATGGAAGCAATTCAGAGAAGAACAAAAGTAATGAACATAAGAATAGTTATTCTGGGTCAGACCAATGGTCCATCTAGCCCAATATTCTGTCTTCCGACCGTGACCAGGGCCAGATGCTTCAGAGGGAATGAACAGAACAAGGCAATTTATCGAGTGATCCATCCCCTATCATCTAGTCCCAGCTTCTGGCAGTCAAAGGCTAGGGACACCCAGAGCGGGTTGCATCCCTGACCATCTTAACTAATAGCCATTGATGGACCTATCCTCCATGAACTTATCTAATTCTTTTTTGAACCCTGTTATAGTCTTGGCCTTCACAACATCCTCTGACAGTGAGTTCCACGGGTTGACTGTGCGTTGTGTAAGAAGTACTTCCTTATGTTTGTTTTAATTCTGCTGCCTATTAATTTCATTGGTTCTGTTGGTGGTTCTGTCCCTGGTTCGTGTGTTATGTGAAGGGGTAAATACACTTCCTTGTTCACTTTCTCCACACCATTCATGATTTTATAGACCTCTATCATATTCCCCCCCGTTAGTTGTCTCTTTTCCAAGCTGAACAGTCCCATTCTTTTTAATCTCTCCTCCTATGGAAGCTGTTTCATGCCCCTAATCATTTTTCCTGCCCTTCTCCAATTCTAATATATCCCTTTGAAGCTGGAGCAACTAGATCTGCACACAGTATTCAAGGTGTGAGCGTACCATGGAAGGAGAGGGCAGGAAATCATGAGTTTCATGAGGAAGGGTCACATGGACTGAACAGCTGATTCAGGACCGCACTGGTGAGTCAGGCCTTAGATATGTGCAGTTTGGCTGGGGATGTGCTAACCGTTCACAAGCATCTGAAGAGGGTGACCCTTATGGCTGGAGCTGGATTGTTTAGGGTGGTCCAGGGAGTGAGGGTAACTGGGAGTGATGGGATGAAACTGAACAGAGGAAACTTCTGTGGAATTATCTGCCAAGGGAAATGATGGCAGCCCTGTTGCTTGGGACATTTAAGCTTGGCTTAGTACTGTAGTTGGGGATATACCGAAGGGAACAATTCTGCAGTTCCCAGGAGGGAAGCGGCAGACTGGATGGTTTCTCCTCATGGCATCCCAGGGGAGTTGTGATCACGAGGCACTCGGGCTAACAGTGCTGGGACAGCCAGGAGGGACTAAAACCTGGGACCTCTCTGCATCTGCACCAGCTCCATCCCCAAACTGAGCAGGTACCCGGAAGAACCTTCCCCTTTGGTGTGAGGCAGTGCTGGAGACAGCACGGCCTGTGGGAGCTTTAATGCGGCTGTGCAGGGACTGGTTATAAACTACAGCATGGGCTCTGAAACCTGCAGTAACCCCACAGTGTGTGGGAGTGTTTGGGACTGGAACCAAGACTGCATGGTGCAGCATCCAGAATGAGAGCATTGGAAAGGGGGCGTGAGTGGGTGTGAGCTGTATACTCTGCTCCAGAAAGAGAAGTGATCACGGCCATTTGCTCCACCCTCGGCTCTGTCCTACGGCAGTTCCCTTGACTGTCCCCAATGTGCCACACCCTCCTGCAGTGTGTCTCAGTGTCCTGCTTCCTCAGATGATCCTGTGACAGTCACTGCTGCTGCTGACTCACTTGCCACAGCCTCCTCCCTGGCGCTCTCTCCAGCTGGAGAGGGTTTGGATGGAGCCTTGCTCTCCCCGCAGCCTGGCTGTGACCCTGCTGTGCTGGGCAGTCCCCTGATCAGGAGGTAGGAGGAACATTGCTCAGCCAGGCCAGTCACAGCTGTCACTTGGGCTCAATGTTTCTATTGCTAACGGGGAGAGATGAGTTGGAAGCTGGCTGTGGCCACCCCTTTCCCCCACTTTCCGGTGCTTACAGCGAGTCACTTTAACAGAGGAGGGGTTGGGGCAGAGGCTGTAAAGAGAGGTTGCTGGGGGTGGGATGGGGATGGTTACATCTCACACGTACACACCCCAACTGCTAATCTACCCCTCCTATCACATCCCCTCCCCGAAGCCACGCCCTCCAGTCACATAACAAGCATCCTCCTCTGGCACCTCACCCCTTCTCCCCAGTGCCAGTCCCCAGGCACCCTCTTTCCTTCCTGGAGAGATGTGATGCTAACAGCCTGGATTTGGGCTCAGCTATGGCACTCCAGCTGGTTTACATGGCCTAGAGATAAGCAATGCCTTAAATAGTAGGGAAGCTGCTTGGCCACTGGTATCACAGACCAACTCCCGCAGACCAGGTATTGCTGCTGCGTTACGTCACGCACCCTGATTTCAATAACCAGGCCCTAAGGTAAAAGTAGATGCAGCCCTATCTCCCCACCCCATGCTGTACTCCGGAGAGCTTAGGATTGCAATAGGAAGGGGTCTATAGTAAGCCTCAGTGTACTAGAGGAAGATGATGAAGGGTTTTCAAAGGGTACTTCAGGCAAATGGCCTCTTAGCAGAGTGGGTTCGATATACAGCAGTCCTGCCTGGCCAGGAGGATCCACATTTGACACCATTCCTCTGAGCTCCCAGGTGGGGCTGGGAGTTCTCCCGAACAGGTGTGGTACTGCACCTTCATCGCATCCCACCAAAAAGACACAGTAGCAAACGTGCTGACTTTTATTTTCCCTGGTGGGTGCTCCATCCCCGCTTCTTCCCAAGGCCCTGCCCTCACCCTGTCTCTTCCTGCCCCTTCCCCTGCTCCTCCCCTAAGGCCCCACCCTCACTCCGTCTTTTCCTGCCCCCACTCTGTCCCCTCCCGCAAGTGCCTCCCGCCAGCTGTCAAACAGCTTTAAATAAATGAGCCGCCAAAGAGCTGTGGCTGGTGGGTGCTGAGCACCCACTATTTTTTTCCATGGGTGCTCCAGCCCTGGAGCTTCCCAAATGACAGGAGTTTGCTCAGTGCACGGGGCTAACTCAATCACCACAGCTTGGGGGTGAATGCATTTCCCTCTGGGGTGTGCTGGAGTGGTTTGTGGGCTGGGGGAGAGGATCACTTGCTTTTGGAGCATGGATCATCCGTTAGGTTCAGGGGGGAGTATCCTATATAAATGATTTCCCATGATCACAGCAGGGGAGAGGGTATTTGTGACCCTTGATCCTTCCGGCCTTCTCCCCTCCCTCTCCAGCTCCCCCCTTACTAGCAAGGCTAGAGTCTGACTTCATCCGTGAGGAATCCAAAGGCACAATGCAGACTGCGGTACTGCTGAGCGGTATCCTGTCCCCTCTCCTTGCTGGGTCATTTCCACAGATTGTTTTACTTCGATTCTGCGGGGCCCGGATGTTGTGAATCCCCTCTGGGAACTGTGGTGATGTGCGATGAACACTGCATGGTGTGATGGTAGTTCAATCAGACTTGGCGCATGCTGCTTACCCCGGGGCCTAGGACAATAGAGTGGAAAGGCCATTCACCACTCCTGGTCTCTTTCCCACCTGGCTTTCCACGCCACTTTTACTCCTACCTTTTCCTGCTTAAAGGGACCTTAGGCCCAGATCCTCAAAGGTGTGCAGGTGCCTAAATCACACTGATTTAGGAGCCTAAATACCACTGAGGGTCTGGGTCATAGTGCTGGTGAAAGCTGCTGGCTTGGCAGCTCTGGGACTGGATTTCTGCAGTCACAGCACACGGGCAGAAAGAGCAGCAGTGGTCCAAGCGGCCCCCACATTGAGGGAGGTCAATTCCCATTCCCCTCTTGGCCTCTCTGCTGAGACTGCCTTGAAGGGACCAGTCTGTGCCAGTTTGGATGATGTGCGCTGGGAACCAAAGTGGGCCCCCAGCTCATTTCATATTGGCCACTGAACAGCCATGAGCTAGGAACAGCTTTTGTTCTCTGCTGATCTAGTTTGGATTGAGATCAGTGATGGAGAGGTTGACACTGAACTACTGCAGCAATAGGTGCCGTATGAAAGTGTAAGGTAGATAAAGAGGCAGTAGGTTCTACATCCTCTTTGCTGCCCCGTTCTCGGGCTCCTCCAGGAGAAAAAAACTGCTCCTGTGAAGCTAATGAACATGAGCTCTTCCTTGACTGTCCAACGCCCTCTATTAGATTGGATCCAAATTCAGCTCTGCTTTACTTCTTCTTGTACATTCCCAGGTACACATCAGAGGTTTCTGTCATGGGCGGCAGGTATAAGAGGCCAGGGGAGGCTAAGCCTCCCTAAACAGCCGGCCTGCCGCCTTTGGAGTGCACTGCTGCTGAAAGGGCGCCAGGGCCATGGCCCTGCCCGGGCTTCGCCCCGAGGCCCTGGTCCCACTTGTCCTCTTCCCCCAGAGGCCCCGCCCTCGCTCCGTCTCTTCTGGTCCCCACTCTGCCCACATGGGGCTTGGGGAGGGGGGAAAAGGTGTGTGTAAGCAGTGAGGGGCCAGCTGGCTGGCTGGCTGGCTGGCCGGTCAGCAGGGAGGCGGGTGGGGTGGGGGCCTCGGGGGAAGAGGCACGAGAGGCAGGTAGGGGGGGACGTCGGGGGAGGGGGCAGCTGGGGGGGCTGAGTGGGGGCTGGCTTTGGGGTAGGGCCACAGCCTGCAAACGGAGGAGTCATGCGCCACCCATACTTTCTGTCCATATATAGTGACCTTGTGGAGCACAGGGGACTGTTTTTTTCTTTTTCCAGGGTCCTCCACGGAGAATATTCCAGTTTACCCTCCCCCCCGCACACACTTAAACTTCCCATCAAGGTTGTGAATCACAGGGAATTCCCTTCAGACAGACAGGGGGCTGGATAGGAAGCACGGCCATGCCAACCCTGTACCAGCCAGCAGCAACACAAGGCACTCCATTGCCTATGGCTCGGAGGGCTGTTTCATCAGTCCCAACCTCTGCTGGTGGATTAGTGATTTAGATTCTTGACTCAGATTTGGCTCAGAGTGCAGGGGAGTAGCCGCAGAGCCCCCAGCACCATGGATGGACAACTCAGCTGGGCAGAATGTTCTACGGTGCAAACGCAATAGGGGAGGGGGGATTTGCAGGATTTTTGACAAGTTTGCAAAGCAGTGACATCAATGTGACAGGGCCAAACACTTGCTATGAGTGCGTGGGGCTGGGTCCGTGATCAATGGGCACAGCGCTCCGGCATCCACAATAGCTCTTCTCTTTGCACACCAGCGTCTAGTCGCACACTTCCGGTCTCCTGCTATTTCAGTGCTTTCCTTTTACAATAAGCGGTTTCCTAGCACACTGGAGGCAGTCGGGCAGAGGTTGCCGTCACATGATTTAGTTCTATCTTTACTGTTGAGCCAGGGGAATTTTTCTCTTAAAACGATGCCAAGTACTTGGATAGGAAAACACAGTGAGAAAGTTGCCTTTGGCTTCCCATCCTCAATACAGCCTCACTGTCCACAGAGCGCAGGGATGAGGCAAGGAGGCCCAGAGCTTCTATTAAAGCTCCCACATGTAGCTGTATAAGACCTTTGGTGAAATGTATATCTCATCCGAGTAGGGAGGGGTGGAACTAGTGTAATTCCTGGAGCTGTTTGGAAAATGGCAGTTTTTTCCTTCCAGGGAAAATTTCAATGAAAATGAAACCGTTTTTTTTTGTTTTCATTGAAATTTTGGACATTTTGTCGGAAAACCCAAAATCCAACAATCCAAAATGTTTGGCTGAAATTTCAAATATTTTCGGTTGCCAGGTTTGGGGATTTCAATGAAATATCCAAATTTTGGGGGGCAAGCAGGCACTTTCCACACATTTCCATTTAAAAAACAAATTAGCAGCAAATGTCCAGCCAGCCCCAGTAATTCCAGCTCCCCCCACCATGCACACAGACCACAATTGCATGACAAATATTGACACTGATCATTGTCCATTTCCATGCCTTTTCCTCTGGGTGCCTATTGTTCCTGAAAAGCAAATGGTGAAGAGCTGCCCCCTGTTTAAGGGTGAACGGTATTAATGCTCATGCACACTGCCAGTTGTTTGCTTCAGATGCTCTGACCACTGCCCCGACAGCTTTTGGGAGTGGATGCCTTTAAGGAAAGTTGGGCTCCTCCTCACCTGTGCCTAGGTATCTGCCTCCCAGGTGATGGGTTTGGGTTTGGGATTGGGCTGGGGGTTGGGTCAGGTTACCAACCATCATGTGATGGTAGCCCCAGGGTGGGGCTTCCTATATGAGGAGAAGAAAAGGGGAGATCTGGCGCTAGGGAAGGTCTAGCTTGAGAGTCTTGTGGTGGAGCTGGTAGAGTGCATCTGCTTAGATCTGAGAGTGAGACGGGACCTGATTCAAGGGTAAAGAGGGGAGAGACCTAGAGGAGATGCAAGTTCAGATTATCCCAGGGCAGTAGCTCTTCTTACCACCCAGAGGGAAAGGCTAGGCTAGAGCTACCTGGAGGGAGGGGTTGGAAGAAACCCCTTAAGAGGGTATTAGGAGCCTGTGGAGTGTGTGATAGACTGGTGAGCCTGGAGAAGAAGGCTGGGCATGTCTATTGAGTTAAACTTTTTGCATGTTAGTAAATCAGTCCCCAGAAGGGGAGAGTAATGACAAAGTACCAGCTGTGGTGGTTTTGTTTGGCTGTGACAGTGAGGAAACTGAGGCAGCAGCAGGGCGTGACCTCTGATGAGGTAAAGCCTTGTCATGCTGCCACTTGTGAATGTGTTGTTCAGGGCGTTGGTGAACGCAAAGCTAATTTTTGTTTGCTATGGAGTTGGGTGGAGGCCAGGACTGACCTCTGACACATTGCCTTTTACTGGAGATCAGGAATGTTGTGGTGGTGATACGATCTTGAGCTAGGAAACTCTGGCTCCTGTAACATTCTCCACTGGCATATCCACGCTGGCTGCAATGATGACTTCAGTATTCTACGAAGATCCTCTCCATGTTCCTGATGAAGACTTCAGAACCATCAAATAGAAATGTCTCCCAAACAATTGCAGGAAACCCAGTGCATGCTGCGCCATTGAGGATGTCTATTCTAGGCAGACTCCAGAGGAGCTGGATGGATTCAGTAGAGCTGCCAGATCTCAGAAGTGAATGATGGGTGTGGGCTGTCAGCAACAGAGCCGTGCAGACAAAGGTATTTCTGGTTCGTGGAGCATTTCGATATTTCGACATTGGTTTCAGAACAAATTCAAAATTTTTCACCAGAGGGACAGCCCACGGGTCCCAGACTCAGTGGCAGCCTGCATGGTGGAGCTTCCCTGGGGTCCCCAGCCCATTCCACATAGCTTGCTCCAAACCCTGGAAAATTGGGACTGCTGAAGAGCCCGGCAAGCTGGCAGGAAACCAGGCAGGTTTTGAAAGCTGCCTGACAGGCAGGGTTCCACTGGATCTCTGCCTGGTTTCTGGAGGAATGTTGTCAAAATCGAACCCTCCCTGCAGAACCTTTCAATTCCAACAAAACCATTTCATTAGAATTTTTCCAACCAGTTCTGGGAGGAAGCGTTGCTCACTGCACCCTCCAAGGTAACAGCAAAACCCCCCAGTAGCTGCTGGGGCAAGAGACGAAAGACATCTCAAAAGGCAACTTTATTTTAGCATTGCATTTTAAGGGTGGGGCCTGATATGAGGGTCATGGGAGACAATGGGAGTTGAGGGTGCTCACCGCATGGCAGGATCAGGCCCTTAGAAGAGAGGGCTGGCATGTTGATATAGGCTGCATGGTGCCATCTTACACCTCATTTCTCCCCAGTGGTATCCCTACTCCCTCTTCTACTGCAACAGGACATTACTAGGTCTATTTCCTCCTTCTCCTATGGTGAAGCTGGTGAAAGCTGATGGGCTGACTCACCCGCCAGTGCAACAGATAAAGCTCCCAACGGAGGCCGAACTTCAATCTCTTTCTTCAGGGATGGGTTTATTTCTCAGACACCACAACGGTTCCTTTCCCCTGACCCAGAGGCTCCTGCAGGCCTCTCTCAAAGGGGCTGCTTTTTGGCCATTCATCTATGAACCAGGGCCTAGGTCCTCAAAGGTATTTAGGTGCTTCACTCCCACTGAAATCAAAGGCATTGGCTGATCCCTGGCCTCCCAGGTGGGACTAGGCTCTTAAAGGGCCAGTGGCCCTGTGACAGGAAGCTTGTTAAAGTTAGTTTGGGGGAGAGAATGGATCTGAAAAGTAACACCCCTGCTGCCCACTGTCCAGATCCCTCACCCCAGTGACAGCTCGCCAATCATTTCTGTGCAGCAAAAGTGAGTTTTGAAGGGAGGGTGTTGACACTGAGTCCCTTAAACTCATGGTTCATAAGTGGGCTGGGATCCAAGTTGTTATTCAGGCCAGAACTAACCAAGCAGCTTCTGAGGATCACATTGTTATGAAGTAATCCAGTTCTGCCCCTGGTGCCTGGGAGAAGTCACCTGCTTCTCTGTAATGAGTGTCAGTGGCATCAGGGCTGCACTGCGGGAAGTTACAAAACAGGATCTCAGCGGAAGTTTTTGCAGCGTGTCTCACTTCTCTTTCATGTTCCTCCCACAAAGCGCCTGGAATTTCCACTGAGGGGAGACAACAACTAGGGTAAATAAAGAAACTGAATGGGCCTGCAGGTCACTTGGTTACTGAAATGGAAACCAGAGCAGAAGAGACTCACTGATTCTCACCAGGGCTTGATTGTTTGGGCCAAATTTATCCTGGGTGTGAATTTGGTGTTCTTTGTCCCCCACATCTTGGGAGGGGCTTTAAGCCATCCTTCTGTGCTCTTGAGTCTTTGGTCCTGCAGGTCAAGCCGGAGGGCGACTCTAAATCGTGCCAGCTGCCAACAGCCTGGAGGGACCATGATGGCAGGTAGGAATAGCTAGGGTGGCCCATTTAACCCAGTATCCTGTCTCTGACAGTGGCCAGCACTGGAGGTTTTAGTGGAAGGTGTAAGAATGCTATGATAGGTAGATATGGGATAATCTGCCCCTGCATTAGGTCTCTTCCTAATCTCTGATTGTCAGAGGGTGGTTTAAGCCCCGCAGCATGAGGTTTAGTATCCCTTCCAAAATTGTTGTTGGCAAGAACTATTATAATTTTGGATATTGTACGTGCATAAGTGTTCAATTCCATCTTGAATTTTGCCAAGTGTTTTGCCTCAACAATTTCCTGTGGCCATAATCTCCAGAGTCGAATTAAATGTTGTGTGAAAAAGTGGTGCTCTGCTCACAAGTCCAAGCTCTCAGCAAATTCCAGAAAAGCTGCATGTTTCTGCTAAAATCATTGGCAGTCAAATAGCTCACAAGTATTTAAATGGCCATAATTAGGTTTCAGGGTTAACACTCTACTCCAGTGATTGGGGCAGTTTACATCTCTGAGCTATTGTTTCAGGCAGGGTTGCAGGGAGGTTAGCTGTCAATCCCTCTAGATCAGGAATTAGCCCAAATGAGTTGAAGACAGGGATTTCCTAGGCAGAAGAATGGCCCTTTTGTGACTGTACAAGGATACAGGCACAGTCCATGTTAGCCTCCTCACCCAGCATTCCTCATACCCCCAGGTCCCTAGCTGAGTACCTGTGCAACTTGAAAGGAATTCCTGGCTAGCACAAAACTGGGACTGCTAGGATAGGTGGCATGGAAACCAATTGTGCATGGGGCCTGGGAAGGGCTATGGAACCTTTCTAGGGTTGCCACCTTTCTAATTGCTGGTAACTGGACTCCTAAGGCCCTGCCCCTGCTCTGCTTCTTCCCCTGTGCCATCCCCCGTCGCTCGCTCCTCTCCCCCCTTCCTCCCGTCGCTTGCTGGATCATCTCAAGGAGCCTGCCTGCAGGTAGGAGGCAGCCCTGCCTAGGCAGGGGTGGCGCGGGTTAATGACCTGGTGCCTCCCCACACCCCGTGGTAACCAGACTTTTGGTTTGGGTGCCATTTAGGGTTGCCAGGTCCCCTTTTCGACCGGACTTTCTGATTAAAAAAACAGGCACCTGGCAACCCTATGGCACCTGGACACAGAAGCCAAAAACCGGACTGTCCGGGTAAAACCTGGATGGATGCAACTCTAAATCTTTCACCCTTAGGGCACCAGCTCAAACCCAGCTCAGTTTAGTAGGTCCAGTTGTTACCAGCTGACTGCCTGTCAGTCTCTGTGAAATGAGTGGGGGTGCGTGTGCGTGTCTGTCTATTTCCTGGTGGATAGGTGTCCCCATTACAAACATCACCATTCCAGCTGAATGTCGCTGATAGCAGCACACAGGCCAACGGCTGAATGGGTTATGGTGACTACTGAGTCCTTTCTCCCTCTTAAGCGTGGTCCTTCCAGCTCAGGGCTGAGCATGCCTTGCTGTTGTCTAGGGGGTAGCTGTTGTGGAGATGACTCACCCCCATCAGTCTGCCAGGGCTATCAGTCCGGCATCTGTTGCCTACACACATTCACTGACAATTAATCAGTTTTGCAGGAATGACTGAGTCAGTACATAGCATCTGTCTGGGGGGAATGTACATCAGAAGTAGAACCAGCTCAACAGAGAGAGATCAGAACAGGGGGTTGTACAGTCTGCTACATTATTATATGGCAGCCTGGGATCATGCAGGGGGGAATGCACGTAATGTGCACCGGAAACCAGCAAGCTGGTATCAGGCTGGCTGTTTCTAAGAAGAGTGTTCTGGGGTGGAAGTGAAGAACAGGTGTTGTTTATTTCCTGACACTCACCATTCACCACTCCTCCCCATTCAGGGGGATCCATCCAGCTTGGGAATGAACTTCCAGAGGAGAGGAGGCAAATCCAGATTGTGTCTATATTTAGTAAAAGTGGCAAAACTCTCCTCTTTGAAAAGGCCTTTATATCATATAACACTTACAGCACTGACACCCCCTTCTGCCCCTAAATCCCAACCACCAAAACCCTAGCCCAAGCAGAGTTTTGACCCTGAAAAGGGAACAGAGCCAGAGACTCCATGAAATCCACTAGGGACCTATTGCTATTTATCATACATGAAAGGTGCTCAGATGCTATAGTAATGAGCAGTAGGTTAAGACCCTTACATTCTGAATCTTGGGGCTTTTCAAAGGCACATGGCATTGGAGCAGAAACAGTTGAACCAGCATGTCGTTCTCTCTCAGGAGCAATTATGCTATTGAGGTGACCTGGGGGAGCAATGAGGGTCTCCAAAAAGACTGCAGCAAGCTGGGTCTGATTGCACAGAGAGAAAAGAAAGCAGCAGATAAGATAGGTGCCCTGACCTAAGTCCCTAAGACCCAGTCAACACACACAACCATGGCACCATGCACACACAAGTTATCCCCGTAGGGAGCAATGCAGCTTTAAGAGAAAAAGACCTGACTTTTTTCCGGTTCATGCTAGGGATGTAAATACCGTTTAAAAAGTTAACCGTTTAAATGATTAACAAATATTTTGTTTAAACGGTTAACCGGCTGGGGCTGATCTGGCCGGGCAGCACGGCTGGGGCTGTTCTGACCTGTGCGGGGCCAGCTGGCCGGCCCGGAGGTTAACAGTTAAGGTGGTTTAACCGGTTAACATTTTACATCCCTAGTTCATGCTTCGTCAACTGAATTCCAATTGCTGATTTTTATTATGACTGATGCTGTTAGGGGCAGAACCCAGATGGATTTTCAGTCCCCAGGAAGAGTAAGAAACAACTCTTTGACTTGTAAACAAAACTGATTTCCTCTGGAATCACTGAGAGAAGAGGATAAAGACGGAGCCCCTTGATGACCTATATACAGAGTCACTTTTTTGACTGTCCTTTACCACTGCTGCTTAGTTATATAACATGCTGCGACCTCTGCAGCTGGTAGGCAGCCAGAGTTTAAAGGTATTTTCCTCTGATCTCTCTCTGGGGACAAGCTGTAAGTTCAGACAAGTGCTTGCTCCAATAAAAGGGAAACTGTCCAAGCCTCAACTGCAGCAAACCAGATCTTGTGTTGAAAACCATGTTGCTAACGAGACAGGCCCAGAGAGAGGTTTGTATCTGTTTCAGAGTGGTAGCCGTGTTAGTCTGTATCAGCAAAAACAAGGAGGAGTCCTTGTGGCACCTTAGAGACTAACAAATTTATTTGAGCATAAGCTTTCGTGGGCTAAAACCCACTTCATCAGATGCATGGAGTGGAAAGTACAGGAGCAGGTATAAATACATGATAAGATGTGATTTGCCTTATCTATGTTACAGCTGCCCTCTAGTGCCAGGAAAATATATTTGGGTTAGTGCTGTCCTCTCCTGCCAGGAGATTTGGAGGATGAGCTATGCCGGTTGGGAACTCCTACATATGCGCTTCCCATCATGCCCACAATAAAAGTCTGCTGGAGCCCAAAGCTTGGCAGCAAGAAGCATCTGAACTGTATTATGATGGTTATTTACTCTTTGTATTGCCGTTGCGCCTACAGGCCTCAGTCAGCTAATGGAGCCCCGTTGCGCTAGGTGCTGTACACACATCATATAACAGACTGCCCCATGTCTTGAATACATTTGCATTACAGTAGCAGTTAGAGGCCCCACTGGGCTGGGTGCTGCATGTACACATAGCGAGACAGCGTACAGTCTACACCAATGGCTCTCAACCATTCCAGACTACTGTACCCCTTTCAAGAGTCTGATTTGTCTTGCGTACTCCCACGTTTCATCTCATTTAAAAATGACTTGCTTACAAAATCAGACACAAAAATACAAAAGTGTCACAGCACACAGTTACTGAGAAATTGCTGACTTTCTTATTTTTACCATATAATTATAAAATTAATTGATTGGAATATAAATATTGTACTTACATTTCAGTGTATAGTATATAGAGCAGTATAAACAAGTCATTGTCTGTATGAAATTTTAGTTTGTACTGACTTCGCTAATGCTTTTTATGTAGCCTGTTATAAAACTAGATAAATATCTAAACAAGTTGATGTACCCCCTGGAAGCCCTTTGCATACCCCCAGGGACACGTGTACCTCTGGTTGAGAACCACTGGTCTATACAGAACAAAGGGGGGAAGGGAAACAGGGGGGATGACTTGCCCAAACAGATTAATGGTAGCAGCAGGAGTAGCACCTTGATCAGTAGCTCCCAGGTGAATGCCCCAGATACTAGACCACAAGTCTGCAGACTGACAGGTTTAAAAGTCAGTGGCTCAGATCCTTGGCTACAGCTGAGTGGCCCATAGCTCAGCTCAGAACAGGTATGTGCTCAGGTGGCCTTTGCCATCCTCTCTCCAGAGTCCATTCTGTACTGCTCTATTTCCTAGTGTAACTTAGTGCAGCCCTCAGGCTGCTCTGTCATGCCAGTCTCCAAAGGCCTCAAGCGGCTGATACAGCCCTTGGGGATCAGCATCCCAGCCATGCCCCTGACACAGAACAAGGGAGAGGGGTGGCATAGGAAGTGCAGTGCCAGCTCTACATCATAGAAGATCCCCCTACACTGGGGTTATCTCCCATCGGCAGCTCTGCCAGGGGTCTACCACAGTGGGGAGTGTTTAACAGCTGTACCCCAGCTGGGAGCTCTGGGCCAACATCGTTAACTATTTCATGGCTGACCATTTTAGCAGACCCATCCAAATAATGTGCCTACATGATTAATCCCAAACACCCCTTCCATTCCTTCCTAGGAGCCACAAGCTCCAGCTGCTCCCCACCCAAAATGTGGGGATAACATACAAATACAGGGGAATTTAATACAATCAAACTAGCACAGGAGCTACTGTGCTGCTTATGGTTTCATTGCCCTGTCCATACAAACCTTCACTGGCTACTGTGAAGCTCCTGCAGGATTTCCAGTCTGTTGTGCTAGAGAAATCACAAGCCTTGCTACAGAATTTAGATCCAG